>NC_077227.1:573816457-574416457 GCF_027887165.1 Monodelphis domestica | reverse complement strand
ACATTTGGCTATCCATCAACTTTGATTCTTCAGAGATCATGATGTTCCAAGATGCAGAACCCCCAACTCTTCCCCCCAAATCCCCAAACAACTGAACACTGCATTAATGAGAGAACATAGTATATTTTTTTGTCACAGAGCAACTTGAAATGATTAAAAATATTATGTATTTTCCAGAAGGGTATCTAGTTCAATCTCTTCCTCCAATTCAGTTATGTGTAGGTCTAAGTATAATTATAGTGTCTGTCCTAGATATCTGTATTGATATACAAATTCAATGGATTGACTTCATGTATTTGTCATTCTGGACAAAAAAGTATTTTTCTTCCATTTCACTTCTCTACCCTTGTATTAGTTAGATTATTTTCTTTTGCATGATCATAGATCTCATTTAACATGTCCTATAATGTTTGGGGTCAGGATAAAATTAGTATCAAATCATCTATTCATGGAAACAAGAAGGAAACTTCACCATTTATATGAAATCATATCTCTCTGGGGATTTCATACAGGACATTATTGAAAATGGCAGTTATTATATTTAACATACACACAGCTCTAGTTTTTGCACTTCATTGGTTGATAATAATCCGAGGATGGTTAGAGCAGCTTTGCCTCTGTGGTTGCATTTTTAAGAGTCTAATGATGTGATCTTTACAAATATAATCAAAAGAAGATTTGAGGGAACTTTTTAAGATTGCATTTTCTTCTAGTGTATAAAAGCTTCTTGTTTTGTCAACAAACAATAACACAGTGGAATCTTATATTTTCTTCCCCTTTCAGCCAATTGTCTGATTGTAATGATTCAGTCTGCCATAGAAAATATTTATTTGAGTCTGCCTACTCTTATCTCCTGTTTTATTAATAATACTCTTGATACATGTATAAATCATTCTGTAAAGATGAGAAAGTATACAACATGGGGTCATCGCTATTGATAACCTCAGCAGCACTTTCTTGGGGTAAAAATAATCTCTGTTCTCTCTCCCCCTTTTGTTAAATTTCCATCCTTAATATTTCTTATAATGTGATTCTTCAGTGTTTTCAAGAAATAACATGATATAACATATTAGGAATTTTAAAGTGCTTTCTTCACAAAACCCTACAACATAGGTAGTATAAGTATTATTCTCATTTTAGTGAAGAGAAAACTAAGACTCAAAGAGGTTAAGCAATTCGAGCCAGAACTCAAACTCATAATTCAACCAACTCTAAACCCAGGGATCTTTCCACTTCAACTATGCTGTCTCTCTAAAACTCACCAGACCTGCAGATCTAGTTTCTCCCTTTCTTTCACTGATGTCTTTAAGCAGCCCCTTGGAAGGTTGGCTAATGCCCTTGTTAGACTCTCCTACATCACAGATAATTACTCTGCCTTTATAATATTGGTAATGATTGTGTCAGGAAAGAAATAATTGAGTATAGGTTTTTGCATGTAAGAAGGACAAATAGAATTGTGTGATTTATTAATTATTTAATCTATTAATATAATATTAATTTATTTAATTTGATTAATTAAGTAAATATGTGAGGTAATAATTGTATGTTGAATTGACTAACAGAAATGTATGAGAGTAAATATACATCGATCTGGAATTTTATAATCAAAATCCCAGGAAACATTAAAAAAAAGAAGAAAATGCAAGTTTAAAACATCCATGGAACATTGAAAAGGAAGACCTCCCCCCCCAGGCCTAATAATCAAAAACAAATTCTAAAAAAGCATTGAGGGCCAGGGATGATAATACCACCAGAATAAGTATTATTCTACCATGGTTGCCACACAACCTCACTTGCTTTGTAACCACAGATACTCGTGAAGCAGATCTTGCTGGATTTCAAGAGCGTAGTGGATTTTTCAGAGAAGTAAGAAAAGCAAGAGGAATTAATGATCTCAGGAATGCAAACTTTTTTAAAAACTTTATTTTCCAAAGTTATATGATCCACATTGTCTCTCCCCCTCTTTTCCCCTCCCCTACAAGAGATGGCAACAATTCAATCTAGGTTGTACATGTATTATTAGGCAAAACATATTTTCATATTATTCACTTTTGTAAGTGAATAATCTTATAAAACCCAAACTCCAAAACATACACCCAAATAGACAAGTGAAAAATCATATGCTTTCATTAGGAATGCAGTTCTTTTATTTATAAAGATATTTTATTTTACCAATTCTGTGTAATGACAATTTTCCAAATAAGTTTTCTGAAGCTATATAATCCAAATTGTCTCCTTCCCTTCCTTCTCTCCCCCTTCTCAGAGATGGTAAGCAATTTGATCTGGGTTATATATGTACTATTGCTTTCCATGTTGTTCATTTTTGTAAGAGTATAATCATATAAAATAAAAATCCTAAAATAAAAACATAAACTAAAATGAAAAATAATGTTTTGATCTTTATTCTGACTCCAACTCTTCTTTCTCTGGAGTATTCTTCACCACAAGTCCTTCAGAATTGTCCTGGATCATTATATTGCTGAAAGTAGCTATGTTTTTCATAGATAATCATTCAGCAGTATTGCTATCACTGTGTACAATGTTCTCCTGGTGCTGTTTATCTCACTCTGCATCAGTTCATTTAGGTATTTCCAGGTTTTTCTGAAATCATCTTGTTCATCATTTCTTACAGCATAATAGAATTCCACCATCATCATCCACTACAGTTTGTTTAGCCATTCCCCAATTGATAAATATCTCCTTAATTTCCAATTCTTTGCTACCACAGAAAGGATTGCTATAAATATTTTTGTACAAGTAGGTCCTCTCCCCCTTTATTTCTTTGGAATAGAGATCTAGTAGTGGTATTACTGGATCACAAGGTATGCACAATTTTCTAGTTTATATAATTTTATATGTCCTTTGGGTATAGTTACAAATTACCCTCCAGAATGGTTGGATAATTTTACAATTCTACCAACAATACATTAGTGTCCCAATTTTGCCACATCTCCTTTAACATTTATCACTTTACTGTCATATTGGTCAATCTGATAGGTGTGAGGTGGTACCTCAGAATTGTTTTAATTTATATTTCTCTAATGAAGAGTGATTTTGGACATTTTTCCATACGATTATTAATAGCTTTGATTTCTTCATCTGAAAACTGCTTGTTCATAACGTTTGATCATTTGTCAGTTGGGGAATGGCTTGTATTTTTAAAAAACATATTTATAATATTTTTTCATGGTTACATGATCCATGTTTTTCCCATCCCTTTTCCCTCCCCCCATCCCAGGGTGAAAAACAATTCCACTGGGTTACATGGGTATCATTGTTCAAAACCATATTATTCATATTTGCAATAGAGTGACCTTTTAAAGCCAAACACCAATCATATTCCCATCATATCATGTGATGAGTCATATGCTTATCTTCTGCAATTCTATTCTCATAGTTCTTCCTCTGAATATGGATAGTGTTCTTTCTCCTAGATTCCTCTGGGTTGTCCTGGGATCATTGCATTGCTGCTAGTAGAGAAGTCCTTTACATTTACATTGGGCCACAATGTATCAGTTTCTGTGTATAGTTTCTCCTGGCTCTTCTCATTTCACTCTATGCCAATTCCTGGAGGTCTTTCCAGTTCACATGGAATTCCTCCAGTTCATTATTCCTTTCAGCACAATAGTATTCTATCACCATCAGATACCACAATTTGTTCAATTATTCCTCAATTAAAGGACACTCCTCATTTTCCAATTTTTTGCCACTATAGAAAGTGGGACTAAATATTTTTGTACAAACATTTTTCTTTATTATCTATTTGGGGTACAAAGTCAGCAGTGGTACAGCTGAATCAAAGGGCATGCAGTCTTTTAAAGCCCTTTGTGCACAATTCCAAATTGCCTTCCAGAATTCTTGGATCAATTAACAACTCCACCAGCAAAGTATTAGCGTTTCAATTTTCGAATGGTTTATATTCTGATAAATTTGACCTAGTTCTTTATATAGTTGAGAAATAAGACCTTTTTTAGAGAAATTAGTTATACATTTTTTTCCAGTTTGATGTTTCCCTTTTAATCCTGGTTACTTTAGTTTTGTTTGAACAAAACCTTTTTAGTTTAATGTCATTAAAATTATTCATTTTACAACTTATAATGTCTTCTATCTCTTGTTTGGTCATCAATTCTTCCCTCCTCCATACATTTGCAGGTAAACTATTTTATGTTCCCTAATTTACTTATGGTATCACACTTAATGTCTAAATCATATACCCATTTTGACCCTGTCTTCATATAGGGTATGAGATATTGATCTATACCTAGTTTCTGCCATACTGTTTTTTAGTTTTCCCAGTAGTTTTTGTTAAATAGTGAATTCTTATCCTAAAAGCTAGGATCTTTAGGTTTATCAAACAATAGATTGCTAAGGTCTTTTACTACTAATCCATTTCCTTGATCCATCAATTTATTTTTTAGCCTATTACCAGAATGTTTTGACAATGACTGCTTTATAGTACTTTCTGGGATCTGGTACTGTTTGGCCACCATCATTCCTTTTTTCCCCATTAATTCTCTTGATATTCTCTATTCTCTATCATTTGTTCTATGAAATGAATTTTATTATTTCTCCTAGTTATATAAAATAATGTTTGGTAGTTTTATTGGTATGACACTAAATTAATTTAGGTAGAATTATCATTTTTACCATATTAGCTCAGCCTACCCATGAACAATTAATGTTTTTCTAATTGACTCACGTAATTTATGTGAAAAGTACTTTGTAACCATGTGCATATAATCCCTGTGTTTATCTTGGCAAGTAGATTCTCAAGTATTTTATATTGTTTAAAGTTTTTTTTTTTAAACCCTTACCTTCCTTCTTGGAGTCAATACTGTGTATTGGCTTCAAGGCAGAAGAGTGGTAAGGGCTAGGCAATGGGGGTCAAGTGACTTGCCCAGGGTCACACAGCTGGGAAGTGTCTTAGGCCAGATTTGAAACTAGGACCTCCCATCTCTAGGCCTGACTCTCAATCCACTGAGCTACCCAGCTGCCCCTGTTTAAAGTTATTTTATGGAGAATTTCTCTTTCTATCTTTTACTGCTGGACTTTGCTGGTTAATATAGAAATGCTGATGATTTATGCAAAATTTATTTTTGTATCCTGCAACTTTACTAAAGTTATTATTTCAGTTAGTTTTTTAGTTGATTCTTCAAGTATACCAGCATGCCTCCTTTAGCTCCTTCAATTTCTTTTTTTTCTCTTACTTCTAAAGCTAGCATGTCTAGTACAATATTAAACAATAGTGGTCATAATAGGGTTTATCACATCTCCATTGCAGATGATACTTGTTGATAACCTTAGATAGATACTACTTATCATTTTAAGAAAAGGCCCATTTATTCCTATGATTTCTAGTATTTTTAATAGAAATGGGTATTGTATTACGTCAGGCTTTTTCTGAATTTATTGAGATAATTATGTGATTTCTGTTAGTTTTGTTATTGATATGGCTATTTATACTGACAGTTTTCCCAAGAGTTTACCAGCCTTGCAAGGAATGCATTTCTTAGAGCTAAACCCACTGAAATATAGTTATCTACTAAACAAGTTCACCAAAGATGCTATAGACAACATGTTACAGTATAGAAGGATTATAGAATCACATCATTCATGGGTTGGAAGAGATCTTAGTGACAATTTCATCCAAACCATTGAAAAAAGGTATATCTCCTATAACATACTTGACAGATAGTTACCCATACTCTGTTTGAAAAAGTCTCCCTTGAAAGAAAATCCACTAGCACTTTAGGAAGACCTTTGAACTATTGAATAGCACTAATTATTAAAAAGCTTTCCCTGACATCAAATTGAAATTTCCATCTTTATAACTGTCACTCATTGCTTCTGAATATAGCTACATTATGGGGCCAAACAGAACAAGCTGAATCTAACTCCCTCTCCTCCATATGACATACATTAAAATACTTTATGGCAGTTCCTATGCTAGGTGGTGCAGTGGAAAGAATGTGGGACCTGGATTTGGGAAGATGGGTTCAAATCCAGCCTCAGACACATATTAACTGCATGCCTTGGACAAATCACAACTTCTGTTTAGTCTCTTTATTTGTAAAATGTGGGTTATAATAGCACCTATAAGCCAGCATTATTATGAGGACTAAATGAGATTTTAATTATAATGCACAGTACCTGGGACACAGTGTACTCTACAAAATGTTAGCTATTATTCCCTAAACTTCTCTTTTCCAGGCAAAATACATCCTGTTTTTCGAACCAGTACTCATATTGCATGGACTCAGACCTTCACTATTCTTGTTACTCTCTTTTTGTCAATTTCTAATTGATTAATGTCCTGAAATGGTCATGCCCATATTTGAGCAAATATCTGGAACAAATTCTGAAGAGCATTGTTGAGTAGGACTAGATGATCACTTTCATATTTCAGGAAGCTGTACCCTCTTAGCATAGGCCAAGATTATATTGTCATTTTGACTGTCACAGCAGATTTCTAACTATTATTGAGCTTGCAATCTGCTTTAACTCTCAGAACTTTTTCAGCCTGCTATCTACCCCAAACTTCATCACATTGGATTTGTAACACTGGGCTTTGTTGGAATCCAGTGTCAATACTTTAGCTTTATCCCTAATTAATTACAACTTAGATTCAGTCCAATGCTTTGGTTTGTCAAGAACCTTTTTGAATCTCTGCTCTCATTCACTGTGCTAGCTATTTGTCCATGCTTTTTGTCATCTGTAGTAAGCAAAGACTTCTTGTTGTAAAATGATCTTGCAAAATGACTGATAGGCTCATCTTTCCCTTATACAATCCCATAATAACACATCTTTATCTGTGTCTTAATATAAATGATTAATGAAAATGTTCAAGAGTTCAGGACCAAGGAGAAATTTTGGGGGTAGTTTTCTGAAAACCCAGAGAGGCTAGAGTATTCTCTTCTCCCTGTGAGCCAAAGTAGGGTCTTTGGGGCTGGGTGAGAGCAAGAGAGATAGATCTTATATGAGAGTGTATTAGAGCCAGAACAGTAGTGGTGGCACAATGATCACTGGGTCCCTACATGCAAATTGTAGCATCAGTTCTGGGACTAGGGATAAAGGATGTGAGTTCTTTTTGGTGACTAAATTCCAGTTTGGGGATCCTAGGCCTGCTAGTTGTAGCTGATTCTAAGAACTGAAAAAAAGATGTTAGAAGTTTTAACTCTTCTTCTTCTTCCCAATATCTTTGTCTGGATCTTATTGCTATCAGATAGTTATATATTAATTTTTAGTATTCCTTTAGGTCTTTCTTATTTCCTGATTTTTAATATCAAATTTCTGATTGGTTACAACTTTTTGTATTAAATATCAATATCTTAATCTTTAGTTGAATAATGGAAAGTGGAGAATGCCAGTGACTAGCTGGAAATAAAATAGAATTCAGCCAGGTCAAATATCTGAATTTCTGTCCAGAATAATAGGGCACCTAGATGAAGCCTTCAGAACTGTAAGGTTGACTAAATAAATGATAATGAAAGATAAAGCAATTATTAGGCCCTTACTATGTTCTAGGTACTTGCTAGATACATATATATATATGTGTGTGTACATATAAACACATATGTGTGTGATAATACACACACACAAGCAAATAAGACAGTTAATGTTTTTCAAAAGGTTTATCTTGTAAAGGGGAAAAGACAATTGATAAAGGAGAGCTAGAAATTTAGGTAGAATATATATTCTAGGCAGAATATATATTCTGGAAATAGCCAGAAAGTGATATAAAGATCTGACTCTGGGCAAGATAAGGCTCATGATTACCTATCAGAGACCTAAAGTCCTCAAAGGCAAAATACATTTTCTTGTGAGGGAGATATGAGAAAGGAAGAATTGCCAGAATATATGCAATGTTGTCTGAAAATTGTTGGAAAGTGTGAGAGAATCCTAGGGTGATTTTTTTAAACTAGAATTTTAAAGAGAGGGAGAGATTTAGACAGACAGACAGACAGAGAGATATAGATAGATAGATAGATAGATAGATAGATAGATAGATAGAGAAATAATTATGTTTCCTGAATTTCCCAGTGGGAGGAGAAGGAATACACTCCTTTTTTCTTTTGAGAAGTGGAAGTAAAAAAATATCAATGGTTCCATGAAACTTTTTTAGAATATTCATTCCTACTTATTATAATAGTATGAGAGAGTTTTTTTATTCAAATTCAAGTAAATTCTTTCCATTCTTCTACTAGTTTACTAATCCTGTCAAAAAAGGGAAATGTGGTTAATCTGGCATGACTTTTTCTTTCTAAAGCTCTGCTAGTGCTATGCAATCATATAATGATGCCTTGAATAGCTTAGTACCAGACTAAGAACCAGAAGGACTGACTCTAGTTCTAGTTCTTCCATTAATTCACTGTGAATCTTGAATCAGGGACCTTACTTTCTCTGGTCCTCAATTCCCTCATCTATAAAATGAAAGAATTGACTTAGATAATCTTTAAGTTCTAAATGCTATAGTCCCTTTAATATACTCCCTGGGAAAGGGTAGAATCAGATTGGCCTTTTGACTCCAAATTGAATATTTTCTAATCAGATAACAATTATAGTCAGCAAATGAAGTGAACTTTGCTTATAGTAGTATATGTCACACTCTGAAATGCCACGATACTGCAGCTAATACTTGATTCTTTATAGCACATGTATTTGAAAACAGGATATTTGGTAACATGAAGGTCCAATAACTAACAAGTGGGGGAGCTTTTGGAGGGAGAGTTATCTTCAGATGGTCATATTGTTAATCACCTTACCTGCTTATCCATGTGATCCTTTCCTGTTTAGGATTATGTCTATCTATAATATTTGCCTTCCTGGGTGAATAAAGTGAAATGGATATAAAATGCTTTATAAGCCTCAAAAAAGTCTTAGAGATATGTCAGCTAGAACTATTACTATTATTACATATAGGGAAGTCTGTTCATTCTCACTGTTATTCATAAATTATTTCAATTGGGCTTATGGGGTTGTCTCTCCAAGGAAGAGCCTGAGTTGCCTATGGTGTACCAAGCTAGCAATAGTTCTCCCCAGTTGAATATTATTTCTTCTTTTGTCTTTGTGTCTTTCCTGCAGTTGGACATTGATCTCATTACTTGACATTGTTTCAATTCATTAAGGACCAATCCTACTTCTGCTTTTCTCAGAGATTAGATGATGATTAAACCATATGTTTTTTTCTCTCCCTCTCCCTTCCTTCTGGTGCTGTATGTTATTAATAAAACAAAGGGAAAGGACATAGAGAAGTTGATTCTCTTCTGAATGAGAAGGCCATTTATGGCTTCTAGTAGGGTGACAAAGGCTTTTCATGTTGTCTAGGTCCCTAAAAGAGGACTCAACCACCCTAATATCTTAAAAAACTGCTTATGATATTTCCCCAAGGGCGACCTATATTTTAAAAACAGGAAGACAAGTTTTATGTTTTTTTCTCCAACAACAAATCAGCAAATATTTATTTAATGCCTACTCTTTAGTGCGTACCACTATACTATGTTATAGGAATACAAAGACAAATATTAAACAGGCTTAGATCTAAAGCAGCTTACAATCTAATGAGATAAAGGTGTATTTGGACTAGTTAGAAGTTCAAGGAACAGAAATTCAACCCCTCACTTTTAGTACTTACTAGCTTTGTTGATAAGATACAAACTTCTGCAGATATCCATACTCATAAGAAGGACACAGAAATGTATGCACTAGTCAGGTAGTGCATAGAGCACTGGACCTTGAAAAAGAAAGATATGAATTCGAAATTGCCTCAGACATTTAGTTGCTGAAGGATCCTGGGAAAATAATTTAACCTGCATGTCTCAGTTTCCTTATCTCTTAAATGAATTAGATTATCACCAATCTCCTAAGATCATTGTGAGTATAAAATAAAATACTTGTAAAGTACTACATGAATGCTTGCTATTATTATAATTAATAACTACCTAAATCTTGACTACCTATTCTTTGTGGAATGAAACCCTTCAGATGAGGAGGGGAAATGATTGTTTTCTAAAGACTTATTAGAAGAGATAATGCATCAACTACTAATTACTAAATGATCTGGATTTTTATTGGAATGGAAACTAAAGACAACTTTATAAGATGATATATATACTTAAAAAGTTCAAGGCATTTCTTCCTTTAGTCAGTCCCATTGCTCTCTGCCTGGTCAGTGACATCTGTAATATTGTAAATATTTCTGAGTGCCTTATTTAGGCATGATATTAATAAACTGGAAGGAACCTCGAATCAGCCATGATTTTGAGAGAATTTGAAATATTTTTATAGAATGACTAGTTGAATGAACTTGAGATAGTAAGCCTTGGACCTACATGATCATAGATCTAAAGTTGTAATGGGAAAATGGTGGAGTGAATCAGAGCTGCTCCAAGTCACCACAAGAATCCTCTCTGACTAAGATTAAAATACTGCCACAAAATGAATATAGGTGTGAAAGAACCAACAAGGAGACAGAGTGAAACAACTTTCAAGAAATTAAAAACCCAAAAGGTAGGCAGAGAATATCTAGGGTACTGTGGTGAGAAGAGAGCAGAGCCAGCAAGAGGCTGTAACAGGGAGGAAAGAGCAAGCCAAGAGCAAGCCACACACACCAACCCCACATCTGCTATCATAGGTTCAGGACCTAAACCCAAGCCAATATTTAGATCTTGAGATCCTGCCTGGGAAAACAAGTCAACCCACATCCTTTGAAATTTCAAAGCTGTGGAGAAGTCCAGAGTCACAGCCCAAAACAGTCTGGACTGAAGTGGGATGATCCTTGTGGGCGCAAAGCAAATCCAGGAATCCCAGTCTGGGCTTCAGATGAGGACATAGTTTACACTTTGGGGTGAGGACACAGTTCACAGGGGTGATCCCCATCTTGTTGCCCAAAACTAAGGGCAGAGCTCCAGGACAGGGCAATCTAGGGTGTGTCTGATTGGATCAAGTACACAGTGAGACCAAAAAAAATTATACCCAAGCCTGAGGCAAGTCCTTAAACCATCAACATCTCAAGTGTCAATTGAATGAGCATGAGGAGGGGCTCTCAGAGTTCTCATCCTTCAAACCATCGCATCAACCTCTAAGAAATGAAATTGGTAAGATCCCCCAAAATAAGCTAAAAATAGTATCAAGGAAGGACTGAAATTTAAGAGGGTACTCCAACTTCCCAGGAAACAGAGCCTATCTATAATTATATAGGAAAATGAGCCAACAACAAAAAAGCACCTACTCTAAAGAATTTTTATGGAGACAAAGAGCAAGGTACAGACATGGAAGGGGACAGTGAAAGCAAAGGAAACACATGCAAAGTCCAAAGAAAAATATGGATCTGGAAGAGCTAAAAAAAGACTTATAAAGCTAGTTAAGAGAGGCAAAGGAAAAGTGGGGAAGAGAAATGAAAGTGATGCAAAGAAAGCAAAGTGATGCAAGGAAAAATGAAAGTGATGCAAGAAGAAAAGGACCAATCAAAAAAGAACCAAAAATTGACAGAGGAAAATTAGGCCTTAAAAATCAAGAGAGAAATCAAGAAACAATAAAGCAGAATAAAAGGAATGAAAAAACAGTGGAAAATGTGAAATATCTTATTGAAAAACCAACTGAATTAGAAAATAGATCTAGGAGAGACAATTTGAGAATTATAGGACTGTCTGAAAGCCATGATCAAGAGAAAAACCTTGGTTATCACATTACCAGAAACTATCCATGATAGCTGCTCAGAGCTCCTCAAACAAGTAAATAAAATTGAAATGGAAAGAATTCACAGATCACCTCCAGCAAGAAATCTTCAAACAACAACTTTCAGGAATGTAATAGCTAAACTCAAGGTCCACCAAGCCAAGTAAAAAATATTTCAAACAGCCAGAAAGAAACCATCCAAATACCATGGAGCTACAATCAGGATCACACAGGACCTATTGGCTTCTATATTAAAAGATCAAAAGGCATGGAATATTATATTCAAGAAGGCAAAATATTTGCATTTACAACCCAGAGTAACCTATCCAGCAAAACTAAGTGTATTCTTTCAGGGGAAAAATGGACATTCAATAAGATATAAAATTTCCAAGCATTCTTGAGAAATAAGTCAGACCTAAACAAAAAATTTGAAGTCCAAACATGAGACATAAGGGAAGCCCAAAAAGGTAAATAAGAAAGAGAACATTTAAGGGGCTTATTATGGTCAAAATATTTATATGGAAAGAGAATTTCTGTTAATTCTCAAAAATTACTCTTAGCAATAAAGATAGAAAGGATTTACTCAGAAAGAAGATAGATAAATAAGCTGATTAAGATAATATGATATATATGAGGATTTGATATATATATACAAATGTGATGATATGGAATGATATGTATGTATGATTTGGTATGTATGCATAGTTTTGAGGGGGTGGAGTCAAGGTGGTGACTTAGAAGCAGCAAATGTTGATTCCTCTGTGAAAACCATTCCACACCAAAAAAAAAAGAGCTTTAAGGGGGACAGAAAACCAAATCCAACAAGAAGACAAACTTGAGGGATCTTCCTACTCTATTCAGCTTAAAAATATTCAGAGAAGGGTGACTTCTCAGATTTAAGGAAAAGAAAGAAGAAAGGTCCAAGGGTGCTTCCCCACCTACTGCCTGAGACTTGGATGGTTGGTGGGATCTCAGGGCTAGGGCTCCAGCTGGGATGGAATGCTTTGCTACCACAACTACACAAACTCAGGGCTCTGACCACAGTTGGCAAGGAGGCAGCTGGAGTAAACAAGTGGAGAAGAGGGCAGGCTGGTGACAGCCTTTAGCCACCATACCTCTTTCTTGGGCCTCTGCCTCTGGGCATATTCAGCTCTGCAGATCAGCTCAGCTAGCTTAATCCAGGTTATCAATAGTACAGGGAAGAAGCCTCCATAGGGAAGAGGAGCCCAGTCTCACAGAACTGACAGAAAACCAGAGGAGAAAAAGTACAAAGTGGACAGAGAACCAGGCTTGGCAGTGGGATAGAGCCACTGGTCTCTCCTACTTGATACAAACTGAAAGTTATGCAGATAAAGTGGAATTCTTAGGTATAAGGGAATGATCCAACACCCCCTATCCCACCTACTGAGCTGAGATAAGAATCTGGCTGACTGGCATCCCAGGGTGAAGGATGCAACCACAACAAAATACATTGATACCACCACGGGAAGTTCGGGGCTCTGATCTGGCAGCTGGCAGGGAGGTGGGCTGGCAGAAAGGAATAGAGAGGAGGACACGGGTAACTACCTTCAGCTTCCACACATTTACCTTCACCTTACCTTCAGCTTCTGCTGGCAATTGCAGAAGATCTGGCCTCAGGGAACATAAATACAATAGGTCAGCTCCATAAGTCTAATCCAGTTAATCAGTGGAGCAGAGAAGAAGCCCCTTCAGGACAGAATAGCCCAAATACAAATATCCAACAAATAAACAGAGGAACAAGAATGCAGCCAATGGTAGGGTGTCGGTAAGAGGGGGTGGGAAGAAAAAAATATGAGTAAACAACAGAAAAAGAAAAAAGAAATTATAAGCAACAGCTTTTATCCAGGCAATGAACAAAAAACAAATGGAACAGAGAAGGACCAGGGAACACCAACAAAAACTCAGGAACTTCAGTGAATGGGACCCAGGCTTTGGAGGAACTCAAAACACATTTAAAAAAACAATTAAGAGAGGTTGAAGAAAATTGGGGAAAGAACTTAAAAAGCAAAATGGGTCATCTAGTAACAGGAAAAAACATCTAAAAGCTAAAACTGACCATTTTAAAAATGAGGCAAAAAAGTAAAATATAAAAACAATGACTATAAAGAAAAATAGATACAAAAGAACAGAAGGTTCAAAAAATGAAATTCAGTCTTTAAAAATTAGAATTGAACAATTAGAAATAAATAACATCACAAGGCAGCAATAATCTATAAAACAAAATCGAAAGAATGAAAAAATTGAGGAAAATACAAAACACCTCATAGATAAAACGATGGACCTGGAAAATAGATCTAGGAGAGACAATTTAAGAATTATTGGTCTACCAGAAATTCGTGACCAAAGGAAAAGCCTGGACATCGCTCTATAGGAAATTATCCAAGAAAACTTCCCTGATATTCTTGAACAAGAGGGTAAAGTAGAAATCAAAAGAATCCACAGATCACCTCCTGCATTTGATCCCCAACTGACAATGCCCAGGAATGTTATAGTTAAGTTCAAGAACTTCCAAATCAAGAAAAATATATTAAAAGTTGCTAAAAAGAAACAATATATCATGGAGTCACAGTAAGGATCACACAGGACCTAGCTGCATCTACACTGAAGGACTAAAAGGCATGGAATATAATATTCTAGAAAGCAGGGGAAATGGGTATAAAACCAAGAATTAACTACCCAGCAAAATTAACTATATTCCTACAGGGGCAAGTATGGTCATTTAATAAAATAGAAGATTTCCAAGCATTCCTAAAGAAAAGACTGGACTTAAATAGAAAATTTGATGCCCAAATGCAGAATTCAAGAGAGTTACCACCAAAAGGTAATTAAGAAAAGAAAAAAAATAAGTGACCCAATAAGTTCAAATTATTTGTATTTCTATATGAAAAGATGATATTGGTAACTCTTAAAAATTGTTATTAGCATCAAGGTAGCTAGAAGAAGTATACCTAGAGGTTACAGTGATAAATCGTATAGGATATATAAAAAAATATAAAAAATTAGGAGTAAAAAAGAGGATAATACTAAGAGAAATGGGAAAAGATATAAAACAGGGTAAATATATATTTCATAAAGAAGAGCACAGTGGGAGGGGGGAGAAGATCAATACAATTGAATGGAGGAAGAGGTTGGTGACAGGTAATACTTAAATCTTATGCTTATTGGAATTGGCTCAGAGAGTGAAGAACAGTCAGATCCACTGGGGCAGAGAATTGTATCATGCCCTACACAGAAGTAGAAGGTTTATACACATGCTGGTGGGTAGGAGAGCAATAAAAGTGAGGGAGAGGTTGGGAGGTCATTTAAAAGGCACTGTAGTAAGAGGGGAAAAATAAGAAGGGAGGAGTTGGGGAGGGGAAACGGGGAGATTGACTAATAGCAAAAAGTAGTAGGGGAGGGTAAGAGGGATTAGAGAAAAGGTAGAATCAAAGGAAGAAGTAAAAATGGAGGGTAATAAACAGACAATAATCATAACTGTGAATGTAAATGGGATGAACTCACACATAAAAAGGAAGTGGATAGTAGAATGGATTAAAAACAAGAACCCTACCATATGTTGTCTACAAGAAACACACTTGAGGAAGGTAGACATATACAGGATAAAGGTAAGAGGGTGGAGTAGAATTTACTGAGCTTTAACTGAGACAAAGAAGACAGAAGTAGCAATTATGATCTCAGACAAAGCTAATGCAAAAATAGATCTCATTAAAAGAGATAAGGAAGGTAATTACATCTTGATGAAAGACAGCAAAAATAATGAAGAAATATCAGTACTTAATATATATGTACCAAATGGGATAGTATTCAGATTTCTAGAGGAGAAATTAAATGAGCTTAAAGAGGAAAAAAAATAGTAAAACCATAGTAGTGGTGGACCTCAATCTTCCCCTATCAGAACTAGATAAATAAAACAAAAAGATAAATAAGAAAGAAGTAAGGGAAGTGAATGAAATGTTTAGAAAAATTAGAGCTAATAGATATTTGGAGAAAAATGAATAAGGATAAAAAGGAATATAGTTTCTTTTTTGGCAGCACATGGTATATATACAAAGATTGACCAAGTACTAGGGCATAAAAACATTGTAAACAAATGTTGGAAAACAGAAATAATAAATGTAATTTTCCAGACCACAATGCAATAAAAATCATAATCAATAAGGGTTTATGGAAAGGCAAATTTAAAATTAATTGGAAATTAAATAATCTAATTCTTCAAAACTGGTGGGTCAAAGAAGAAATCAAAGAAACAATTACTGATTTCATTGAAGAGTATGACAATGAAGAAAGAACATATAAAAATCTATGGGATGCAGTGAAAGCAGTACTTAGGGGGAAATTTATATCCCTAAGTGCATATATCAACAAATCAGAGAGGGAAGAAATTATTGAATAGGGCATGCAACTTAAAAAACCAGAAAGAACAAATTTAAAATCCCCAATGTAATATTTATAAGGAAGATGGGGGGATTGAAAAAACAGGGGATAAAGAAAGGTTTGTAGCAAGGAATAGAGGAGTTTAAGGGTGAGAGGGAATATGGCTGCCGGTGAGGCAAAGGAGAGAGATGCCCCCTATTGAGAGGTTATATTTTGAACAAAATGGGGTGTCCAAGAAATGAGCCACTTATAATAGCCTGCGGGGATGTCTTCTCGCTGGATTGCTGCCGAAGTTGCCCCAGAGCAGGTAAACATGGACCCTCCTGAGGGACAAGCCTTTCCCCAGAATTTGGTCACCCAGCAGGGGTCTGATAAGGAATATTTGTAATTGGATGACTGAACTGAGGTTCAGCTCCCTCTATGCCCGAGAAAAGATAGTCCACTTCTCTGACTGAGATATTCAAATAAGATAAATTTTAATAACCAGTTCAGATTGGAGAGGTATCAGGGAAAAGGGAAGAGGGATATCCCTAAATAAGCTTGCACTCTTTCTCAGCTTTGGACCTGAGGCCAGGCCTCACAGGCTGATGGAAGGTTTCTCTTATTCCTGTCTACACTGTCTCTGTGCTAGTTTTCTTAATTTCAAAATCATAGCAGTAGACAGCAAACAACAAGAACTTTCTGACTTTCAGAACTGGTTGGGCCCGTCTCTTTGGGCTGAAGAAAGTAGAGGCACCTCTATCCAGACTGGGAAGAAAAACCAGCCAAAGCCCCTCCTACTTCCCATGCCAGGAAGGAAGTGCTCTAGTCACAAGACCCACTGCCACTCCCAGTTTCCCCTTCCCACACCAACTGTCAGACTTGACAATTTCTACTCTCTCTAATAATCCCGCTGTTGCTTGTTCCAACACAGTGGCAGAAAGTCCAGAACTTGTATTTGTTTCCTTTCCACACCAGATAAAAATCAAATTAGAAATCCTAAAAATCAAAGGAGAAATTAATAAAATTGAAAGTAGAAGAACTATTGAACTAATAAATAAGACTAGCAGCTGGTACTTAAAAAAAAATAAAAAAGTACTGGTTAATCTAATAAAAGAGAAGAAAATCAAATTAACAGTATCAAAGATTAAAAGGGCAACCTCACTTCTAATAAAGAGGAAATCAAGGCAATTATTAAGAATTATTTTGCTCAACTGCATGGCAATAAATATGACAATCTAAGTGAAATGGGTGAATATTTACAAAAATATAAACTACCTAGATTAACAAAAGAGGAAGTAGAATACTTAATCCAATATTAGAAAAAGAATTTTAACAAACCATCAAAGAACTCCCTAAGAAAAAATCCCCAGGGCCAGATAGATTCACAAATGGATTCTATCAACCATTTAAAGAACAACTAACTCCAAATACTATACAAACTATTTCACAAAATAAGCAAAGAAGGAGTCTTTCCAAATTCTTTTTATGACACAAATATGGTATTGATTCCAAAGCCAGGCATACCAAAAACAGAAAAAGAAAACTACAGACCAATCTCCTAAGTGAATATAGAAGCAAAAATCTTAAATAGAATACTAGCAAAAGGACTCCAGCAAGATATCACAAGGATTATTCACTATAACTAGGTGGAATCGATACCAGGAATACAAGGATGGTTCAATATTGGGAAAACCATCCACATAATTGACCATATCAATAACCAAACCAACAGAAATCACATGATTATCTCAATGGATGCAGAAAAACTTTTGACAAAATACAACACTCATTCCTATTGAAAACACTAGAAAGTATGGGAATAGATGGGCCTTTCCTAAAAATAATGAATAAACCATCAGTGAGCATCATCTGCAATTGGGATAAACTAGAAGCCTTCCCAATAAGATCAGGAGTGGCACAAAGGTGCCCATTATCACCTTTACTATTTAACATTGTACTAGAAATGCTAGTAGTAGCAATTAGAAAAGAAAAAGAAATTGAAGGGATTAAAGTAGACAATGAGGAGACTAAACTATCACTCTTTGCAGATGATATGATAGTCTACTTAGGAAATCCTAGAAAATCAACTAAAAAGCTAGTGGAAACAACTTTAGTTGCAGAATACAAAATATACCCACATAAATCATCAGCATTTCTAATTAGTTGCTCATGGGTAGGACAAGCTAATATAATAAAAATGACAATCCTACCCAAATTAATTTGCTTATTCTGTGCCATACCTATCAAACTACTAAGAAACTTTTTTTTTATAGAATTAGAAAAAACAATAACAAAGTTCTTTTGGAAGAACAAAAGATTAAGAATATCAAGGAAACTAATGATTTGTATTTATATGAATGAAATGTTAAAAAATCAATCAAGAGTTGAAAGAGAGGGTTGCACTGAGGTAAAAGGGAAGGGAGAGATAGAATGAGTTAAATTATATAATACAAAGGGGCATGAAAAATCATTATAGAGAGGGGAGGATAAGGGTAGTGATGAGCAATGCTTAAATTTTACTCTCATTGCAACTGTCTCAGAGAGGGAAAACACATATATTCAGTAGGTTATAGAAGTCTATTTTACCCTTCAAAGAAGTAGGAGAATAAGACAAGGGAAGAGGGAGGTAATTGTAGGGGGAAGTACTGAGTGTGGGGGGGTGAAAAAAAGAAAAACACTGGTGAGGAGGAACAGAGAGAAAAGGGATAGAGCAGGACCTAAAAGGGATAATATGAAGGAGGGCAATACACAGTTAGCATTCATAACTCTGAATGTGAATGGGATAAACACACCCATAAAACAGGAGCTGATAGCAGATTGGATTAAAAACCAGAATCCTACTATATGTTGTTTCCAAGAAACACATTTGAGGCAGAATGAGATGCAGATTCACATTAAAAGGCCGGAGCAGAATTTATTTGCATCATCTAAAGTAAAAAAAAGCAGGAGTAGCAAGCATTATAACAAAGCTAAAGTAGAAATAGATCTGATTAAAAGGGATAAGGAATGAAATTGCATAAAGTTGTAAGGGAGCACAAGGACCATCTACTCATAAAACTATAGAAAGAGAGCTGAGTGTGACCTCAGAGACATGGTCCTCAAGGAGGTTATTAACTTACCTATCACAACAAAGATAATAGATATCTGGGATTCGAACCCTGGTCCTCTTACTATCAGGCAGCTATGTGGCACAGGGGATAGAGCTCATTTTCGTGAGTTCAAATCTGGCCTCAGACACTTCCTAACTGCAAGACACTAGTCGTCACTTAACCCTGTTTGTCTCAGTTAATCAACAGTAAAGTGGCTTGGAAAAGCAAATGGCAACCATTCCAGTATCCATGCCAAGAAAAAACAAAATGAGATCATGAAGAATTGTACACAACTCAACAATAGTAGCAACAACCTCAAATTGTGAAATGTTTGTAGAATGAAAGAATGATTAGATATATTCTGCTTTATGTCAAAAAGTGAATTAGAAACAATGAGGACAGAAGTCAGACCCAGAGAAATTTAGTAAATTGTCCTTGAAGTTATGTGAAATAGGAATAAAGAGCTGTCCTTGGTCCCAGGAAGGATTACATTTGAGTCCTACTTTTCTGATAATTACTGGTCAAGTGACCAAATCACTTAACCAATCAGTGCTCTAGGCAAATGTCTTTGACCAAGTTATGGAGAAGGTGCTCACCTGCATTGGTAAAAGTAATTTCCTTATCCATGAGTTCCTTATATTAATAAAATTATAAATCTAGTTTGTTTCCTATTCCTGTTTCTTAAGAAAAAAGAAAAGTGTTGTAATAATTACAGACATCTAAAAGTTTCCCTATCATTGGGAGGTGGTCAGTTGTTTGACCAACTTTAGAGAAAATTTCTTCTTAGATTAGGAGCTGGATTTCCCAACTGTGAGATTCTATATTTCTCTGATTGTTAAGGACAAATAGGTACAACAAGACAGTAAATACTTCAGGGAGTCAAAGAAGATATTACTGTTGAGCCATAGTAGTCAGGGAAGTCTTCATGAAGAATCTTTACAAGGGTCTTTTTTTTTTGTTAAAATTTCATAAGGGTCTTGACAACCAGTATACAATGATCAGAATTATGAGATTTTCTTCCTTTAGTGCTCCATCTTACACCTCTAAAAGCATTTCTGAGAACTTTCATTCTTGGTGTTACAGTTTAGATTTTTACAAAGATGGCAGAAATGTCCTCATTTCTATTTTTTTTTTTAAAATATGCCTTTGGCTTAAACATTCCAGTTCAGGCTATGTGGTTTGAATCTCAAAATCCATATCATAGGGTCCTGAAGTCCTTCAATAAAAGAAATGTAGGGTTCCTAAGAAGCTTTCTCAGAATCATTAGGTTTCACAACAATAGATAGTATATTATGGAAAACGGTGCTTGATGAGAGGGCAGAACTGTCTTTGCTTCTTATTAGCTACAGAATCATAACTAAGCATTGACAAATAGACCTTTCTCTAGGGATGTCAGTATTTTGAAGGGCACTGTTTCCCATGACACCTTTGATCCCCATGTCTCACTTTATGATCCCCTGCCAACCCTTCATGCTGTGGGGTACAAGATACCTCCAGCTTCTACCCCTCAAATCCTGGTGCTCAAGTATTTTTCTCCAATCTCTACTTTCAAAGTCTATGGGGGTGAATGGGTGGGCCTTCCAACATGACTATATCTGTGGTCAGACCATCTCTGGATTTTTGCTCTGCTCCCATCCCCATCCCTACATTGTATCATCCTCAGTGTGGTTTCAACTCAACTCTTGAACCATTTTTGCCACAAGTGCAACATTCCTAACTATGGTTCTGACTAGCTGTGTGACCTTTGTCAAGTTATTCAAGTTTTCTATTAATCAGTTTTCTCAGCTGTAAAATGGAGATAATACTCATGCTATTTATTTCACAAAGTTGTATGGGAATCAATAAGACAATGCATTGGACATCATTTTCCACAGCTGTTTTTCAACATTGTCATTATCATCATCATATCATTGATATGTTCCTGAGCAGTTCATTCATTTGTGCATCCAGAAAATATCTGGACCTCCAAACAATATGTAGCCACCTTCATCTTGATCAGTGTGTCAGTTCCTTTCCACTGCTTGTCCCCAATGATGTAATACTTTTGCTACACTGGGTACTTTAGTAGTCAGCAAGACATTTATTTGCAATATGATTTTTATTCCCTTTTAATGCAAGCTGGCAATGAGGCCTTTACTTCTTTCTCAATAAATCTATTGAATGGTGACTTGCTCATAAAGGCTCATTTCATGTGGAGTGCCAGCTGGCAAAGGATTTGAATGGCAAATGTATCTCTTTCATCAGCATGCCTTCACTCATTCCATTGCCATTCCAAGGAATATGATAGTAGAATAGGATTTAATGCTGAGAGGGATCTTAGAGATCATAGAGTCAAATTCTTGTTGTATAAGAAAGGAAATGGAGACTCAAGAAACTTAAATGATTTATCCAAGTTTTCAAAGCTAATTGATGGCAGAACTGGAAGTCCTCTGATTCCATATCCAGTGTACTTTCCATCAAACCACAGCTATCTGTAAAAGTGACACAACCCGATAAATTCAATTCATCTCAACAAGCATCTGCCATGTGCCAGGAACCAAGCTAAACCTAGAGATACAAAAACAAAATTGAAAGTGTCCCTAGCCTAAAAGATCTTATTTGTTGAGTAATTTCTGAGAAGGTAGTCTTTGTCCATCAGAGGAGTCCAGATAGGAAGAACTGATCCTTGAAGGAAGCCAAGAATTCTGTGAGGTAGAGATGAAAAGGCAGTATGTTCCAGTCAGTTAGGCAGTCAGTAAGTCCACAAGCATTTATTAAGCACTTATATAGAGTAAACACTCTATTACATGCTGGAAATACAAATATAAGCAAAAAGGAAAGTCTCTGCCCTTAAGGAGCTTACATTGGGGGAGGACAACACAGACTAAGAAATTGAAATGTGGGGGAAGGGGTACCCTGCAAAATGTTTTGATAGAGAAGTCAGGAGTACAGTCTGATGAAAAATGAAGATATGGCTGAGTTCTACAGGCATTCTCCTTAATTGTAGGTTCTTGGAGGAATCATTAAACCAAAGGGAGAGACTGTAGAAGCAAGGAGACAGCCTATGAAAAGGCACAGGCTAAGGAGATGGAAAGTTGTGTACAAGAACAGTAAGAGTTTTAATTTGGCTGGATATAGACTGTAGAAGGAGAATAATATGCAATATGCCTTGGAAGGTAGGATGGAATCAGATTGTGAAGGGTTATAACAGTGACAAGCAATACTAGTTTAGGAACATGATATAACTGGTGGTACCACAGACAAATAATAGTCTACTTATAAGAAATATTAGTTGAGAGGGGAGGGATAATGATCTTACTTTTAAAATGTGAAGTTAGAGGTACTGGTGGAGCATCCAGATAGACAACTAGGACATGGTTGCAGAGCTCAAAAAATGTCAGAACTAGAGATCTAGATTTGAGAACCATATACAAAGAATTAATAGCTAGCTGAAGCCCTTGGGAGTGAATGATAATTGGCAAGAGAGAACATCTGTAGAAAGAAGAGGGATGGGGATGATTCCCTGGGAAATAATCTTATGAAGGGTATTGGAAGATGAAGTACTGGTGAAGGATAAAGAGAAGGAACAGAGAGAAAGGAGAAGAAACCAGAGAGAACTTATATGTAATTACAAGTTTTGTTCAAATATCTGATCAAGTTATTTAATAACCATAGTGGCCCTATTATCTACATAGTTTTTCTTAACATTTATTAATCAAGCCTAAAATATCCTTTCTTTTACTAGTATTGGACCAAGACACTCTAAGCTGTTCCTTTTAATAACACCTTGGAAATGGGAGTTTCCTTAACATTTCTCTTGGGAAAGACCAAGGCAAAGTATCAATTTAGGCTCTCTGCTCTCTCATTTTAATTCTTGATTTCACTTTGTGAACTATGTCCTTCCCATTGCCAAGTTTTCCTTTTGGTGCCTTACTTTAGATGGATTTGTAAAATCTCTTATTGACTTTAGAATCCTTTGCAAGGTGACTCTTGAATTCCTTTAGGACTTTCTATTTTTTTTTGTTTTTACTTCATTTTGTCACACTTTAAGGGTTGGTCTATTCTCATTTGACTTGTCTTTCTTCTTAGGGGATAAAATGATTATTTTTGTAACATTTTCATTCCATGATGAACATACTATCTGTTGACCCTTTTCTTGAAAAGAATAAGAGATGAACAGTAAGAAGATCCAGGTTCCTATCTATGTTCCTCCACTTAATAATGGCTATGTGACCTTAGGTCAATCACTTCACCTCTCAGAGCCCAAAGGTTCTCATCAATTAAAATGGAAAGTAGTACTTTTACTAATTACTATACCAGATATTGTGAGGATGAAAATTAGATGATGTATTTAAAACACCAGAGCAATGCCACTGAACATTGGTTTTGATTCCATGTCAAGAAATAAGTAATTTCTCTCTCTCTCTCTCTCTCTCTCTCTCTCTCTCTCTCTCTCTCTCTCTCTCTCTCTCTCTCTCTCTCTCTCTTGTTCCTGGTATTTTATATTATTCTCTCAATTAATAAAGCATAAGACCTTATCATTGCCACTTTTAAAGAATCATAGAATTTGAAAGTATGAAGGAACCTCAACAGTCATCTTATTCAACCCATAAAAAAAGAATATTCAATACAATCATGGTGCTGACCCTATGGCACACATGCCAGAGGGGGCACTTAGAGTCCTCTCTGTGGGCATGAGTGCCATTGCCCCAACATAGAGGTCTTCAGAGTTCATTACTAGAAATCCAGAAGGACTGGAGACTGAGCTGCTCCCCTCCCACTCTCCACATGAGCCTGAGGACATTTATTACATCACCCGCCCCTCTAAAAGATTTGCCATCATTGCCCTATAACATACTCAATAAAGTGGACAGGCAGCTTCTATTTGCAAATATCTGAGGTTAGCTTTTTTTTTTTTACTTTTGGATAGCTCTAATTAAAAGAACTTTTCCCCTAATATAAAGCATAAATTTTCCTTTTGGTAACTTCTACCCATTAAACCTATTTCTGCTTTCTGAGGATAAACAGAACAAGCCTAATCTTTCTTTCTCATAATCCTTCTCATACTTGGACATATATATTATTTCCCCCTATTTAAAATATTTTTTCTGTCACTAAATAATCCCAAATTCTTCAAATAATCTTCATATGACATAGACCCAAGGTCCTCTACATTCTAGTTATCCTCTGGACAATCTCAATAGGGTCTCAATGTCTTTTTAAATCTGTATTACATAGGTCTCCAGATTTAAATTTGAGTTGTTTAGAATATAGAGGGACTATCACCTCCATATTCCTGGGTGCTCTACATCTTTTAACTACAGGCTAAGATCACATTAGCTTTTTAAAAAAACCTACCACATTACATTGCTGGCTCATACTGAGTCCAGAAAAAGTCTCAGAATTTTTTCAAAATGACCACTGCATGCCCATGCCATCTCCATCTTTTGAATCTTGTTCTTCCACCCAATGTAGCAGTTGTCCCTCCCAGCTTTGGGTCATCAATAATTTGAGGAGCATATCATCTGTCTCTTTATCCAAGTTACTGAAAAAAAATTAAGTAGCCCAGTGCCAATTAAGTATCTCTGGGCTACTCCACAGAAGGGCTACTGACATACTGACAACAACTTCTCAAGTTAGGTCATCCAACTAGATTCTCATCTAACCTATCTTTTCCACAGAAACAGGAGATACTATATCAAAACTTTATTTTTAAAATTCAGATAAAATTTGTATATCACCTATATCCCCTTCATCTACTAGTTTAGGAATCCTACTAGTTTAGGAATCCTGTCCATAAAATGAAATTAGTATAGCATTATCTTTTTTTGATGATGCCATACTAATTCCACATTACTACCATTTCCCTTTCTAGATATTTTCCATTTTTTTCTGACCTTCTTTAGATTTCCTAGGTATCAGGGTTAAGATCATTAGTTTATAATTTGTATGTTGTTTGATCCTCCTATCCTCTTTTTTTTTTAAACTGAGATTTTTGCCCTTCTCCAGTCTTACTTATGGTACCCTTCCTATTTTCCATGATGATACTCTGGCTTACTTCATGATAAATTCTGTTTCTTCACTCTGCATTTGGCCTGACACTCCAGCTCACACATCCTGAGGCTCTGGGGTCCTGATTGTTGAGGGTTCACCACTTCTAGGCTCTCCCAAAACACCCTTAAGATAGTCTGATGAATGTAATTCATCTAGTCCAGAGACCTCAAGTTTTATTATATGATTCTATTTTAATTCTTTGCTTCTCCTAACTATTGGATTCATCTCAATGTGTCTGATAATATACCAATGAGGACAAGATATCATACAAGAAAGAACATTCTAAGGACACCACATTCCAGTAGTTCAAAAAAGTCTACCATATGGAATATATCCAGGTTCTCTCTTACTAGTTCCTTGTTTATTTTGGGTATCAATTCCTGGTTGGTAATTTTTATTCTGCCATTTCCAATGCAGTATAAGATGACCATTCTTTTTTTACAGAGAAAACAGAAGCTTTACTATCCTCTGTCTCTTGTTAGTGATCATTATTCTGTCTACCCCAAGCAAAGGCCCCATGCTTCTTTGATTCTCCTTTTCTTTTAAGATAGATTAAAGAACACCTTAATTTGTTGTCTTTTTCTCCTTTTGACAACCACATGTCCTTCTGAGGTTTATGTAGTAGGTATTGGCTATTGCAGCCTCAGTCTAGTTCTGGAAGTGCCTGAGAACATTGGAGAGCATGTTGATTCACTAAGGGGTAAAGAAATGGTTTTGAATGACTGGTGATCTGGAAGTAGTTGTAGTTCATCCAAAAGGCATTAAATAGCCAAAAAGAGTCCCTTATTTTTATTTCCTATCTTGCTTCATTTGAATAGATTAGCCTGTGATATTTTGATTTCAAAAGATCAGGAAAGTTACTGGTGGTCAGAGAACTGGAATCCATTTCAGACTTTGTGGACAGCCAAGACTTATCTGGCATCACAACACTGAGGAGCTACCAAGGTACAAACCAGCAATGAAGTGACCACAAAGTCATGATTTTAGATCTTACAAGGATGGGAATGACTTTGTCTTTTTGTTATCAACATCCTCCTAATGCGGGTGTAGGTGCTAGGCTACAGTGATAAAATGCTCAGAAGAAGCCGAAAAAGAAGAATGCTTCTGAAGGAATAAACAGGATTATTCCATATGGTAGATCTTTTTGGTCTACTGGAGTGTAGTGTCCTTAGAATGTCCCTTCTCGTGTGAAGTCATCCTCACTGGTACATTGTCAGGAGTATTGAGATGAATCTAGTAGTTAGGATAAGTGAGGATTTAAAATAGAATCATCTAATAAGACCAGAGTTTAAAAGTAGTGCTGAAAGTGCTCCTGTTAGTGGTCATGGGCTGGAGTTGACTACACGACAGGCATGGGTTTAGTGGATCATTAAGAGTTATCATGTAAGAAGAGGCTTAGTGTAAAAACAAGCTTGAGTTATGGCTATGACTAGTTCAAGAATTTTCTGGAGGAATAAGATAGCTAATGTAATGGTGGAAATGATTAGACTGATTGGAGAAAGAGTTGGAGTTGCAGAGCTGATTAGTTGAAGAAGTAGGTGTTCTGTGGTGATATTGGCTATAAGTTATACTGTGACTGCTAGAGGTTGGATGAATAGGCTAATTGTTTAAAAAATAGTAAGTATTGGGATTAGAGGGGTGGGAGTGCCTTGAGGTAGGAAGTGTGCTAAAGATAATTTTGGTTTATTTCAGAATCCTATAATGATTGTTGCTGCTCATAGTAGGATAGCTGTTCCAATGTTTATAGTTAGTTGGGTAGTTGGTGTGAAGTAATATGGGAGGAATATCTTAGTAGAGATGATGAAGAGAACCAGAGATATTCATTTTATAGCTCAGGTTTGACCTTGTTTGTTGTGTATTGCCACAATCTGTTTAGTAATTAAGCTCTTTAGTCACATTTGTAGTATTTGAATTTGGTTTGGCAGTCATCTTTAGGGGATGTTAGGATGAGATACAGAAGTAAAATGATAATGGAGAAGCTGTAATACCTATAATTGTAGGTGTGATGAATGGGGCAAATACATTTTTGTTCATTTTTTTCTTAAGGTAGTGTTGTTTTTAGGGGTTTTATGTGTTCTTTTTGAGAACAATTGAAATTGTGTTTTGATTTATTATTTTAAGTCAGTAAGTACAGAATAGGGAGATATTTATTAATATAATGCTTAAGAATCATATGGAAGTATCTAGTTGTGGCATTTTGTTTTTGAGGAGTTAGGATTTCTCATTCATACTTTAAAGTATTATGTTAACTGACTCAAAAGTGACTGCATTGTAGAAGACCGTTTTTTAAAGCATTTCTGTGTAGTTATTTCTAGTACGATAAATATGAAGCTATGGTTATATCTGCAGATTTCTGAGCATTGTCTTGTAAAACATGCCTGGTCAAATTGATGTCAAGGTGACTTGGTATAGTTGGCTTGGAATTGTGTCTGCTTTTATGCCTAATGAAGGAATGTTCATGAATATAGGACATCTTCTGCTGAGATTAATATATAGATTATGAGTTCTATTGGCAGAACTATCTGATTATCCACTTCTAGTAGTCAAAGTTGACCTGGGTTAAGGTCTTGAGTAGGAATTATATGTGATTCAAATGTGAGCTCTTAATAGTTGGTGTATTAATAACTTTAATACTACCAGTGGCCCATGGTTTTGATGATTAAATATGGGTTATAAGTTTCATCCATCATATTTGGAAGTGACGGTGAATTGAATGCATTGTAGTGACTGCTTTAGTTTAAGCCCAATTTCCTCAGGGACTAAAATGAGAGCATGTCTGGTTCAAGAGGATGAATTTGTGCTTCTGTTCTTGATTTATCTTTTCAGCAAATATCCCTATTGCAAGAACTAATTTATATTAAATGAGACTCATTTTGGAATATTCTCTCTAATATCAATTGTTAATGTTTTTAGCACTGCAGTATCACTTAACCTGCTCATCATTTCTTATGGGCAGTAGTATTCCATCACAATTATATGCCAAAACGTGTTTAGCCATTCTCCAATTCCTTCTGTTTCCAGTTATTTGCCACCACAAAGAGGTGTTACGTATATTTTTGAACAAATATATTATTTTCCTCTTTCCCTGATTACCTTAGGAAATAAACCCAAGATTGGTATCACTGGATCAAGAGGTATACACAATTTTGTAACTTTTTTTTATATAGTTTCAGACTTTTTGATAGAGGAGGAAGTCACAATCATTCAATGAACAGTCATTTATTAAGTGATCACTACATGCTATCTAAGTGGAGGGGATACAACAAAAAGGAATAAATGATCTCTGGCCTCAAAGAACTTACATGCTACCAGTACATGTATATGCCTATAAACAAATAGTTACATACAACATACATTCAGAGAAGATGGAAATTATTTTCAGATATGGAAGAACTAGCTGCTAGGTCAACCAGGAAATACCTTTTGTAGTAGGTAGCAACTGTCTTGAAATCTTGAAGTAAACCAGGTATTCTAAGAGGTGAAGATATTAAAGGAGAATATCTAGGACATAGGGAATGTCACAGAGATGGTGGACAGAACAATGTTTTCGAAAATAGTAGGTCAGTATGGCTGTCTAGACCATAGAATTCAGAGTGAGAACGAATATGGCAAGAACACTGAAAATATAGGAAAGACTCAGATTATGACTTTATATGGTAAACAAAGGAATTTATATTTGATTCTAGAATGACTAGGGTAACAATGTGGTTTAATGAGTAAGGAGGATGTCAAACCTAAATTTCAGGAAAATAATTTTGGCAGCTACATGGAGAAAGGATTGGAGGAGGAGACACTTTAATTAGGAGACAAGTTAGAAGGCTATTATAATAGTCCAGGTGAGAAACAGAGTAGTGACTTTGTGAGTGAAGAAAATGAGATATGTGAGATGTATAAAAAGAAGTTATTAAGTTTGGTATTTGATTAGATATATGGAAAGAGAATGAGGAATTAAGAGTAATATGAATGTTACAAATTTGGTAGACTGGAAAAATAGTGGTGCTTTTAATAGTAATAGGGAAGTCCATAAAAGTAGTGGATTTTGGAGGGGGAAGATTATTTTTACTTTGGCTTTCTTAAGTTTGAAGAACCAGTCACAGTAGATAGAGTACCAGGCTGGAGTCAGAAAGACCTATGTTTAAATATGACTTCAGAGACTTAACAAATATTTGACCCTGGGCAAGACACTTAACTTTATTTGCCTTAGTTCTTTCATCTGTAAAATGAACTATAGAAGAAAATGGCAAAACAAACCAGTATCTTTGCCAAGAAAACCCTAAATGGAATCACAAAGAATTGGGCATTACTGAAAAAAAACCAACTGAATAACAACAACAACAATAACCTATAATACATTTAATTTGAAATGACTAATAGGCGTTTGCTGATATAAGACTGAGAAGCTAGGGTTTTGGATCTGGGAATAATCTGCATGACAATGGAACTCACAGGATAATTGGTCCAAGTGAAAGAGTAGAGAGAAAAGAGAAGAGAATTTGGATAGACTCTTGGAACTCTCAGTAGTTAACAGACATGAAGCTTCCATGAAGAGCCAGAAAAGGAGATTGAGGAGTGATGAGACAGGTAGGAATAGGACCAAGAGAGAGAAATACTACAGAATTTAAGTCCATCATTACTGTGATGTTTTCTTGATCCCTTAATGGTTAATACCTCCCTAACCCCTATCCTGGACCAAAATTATTTTGTATTTATATATTTTATATATACTTATGTAGTGAAGAGAGAGTATCAAGTAGGATAAAGTAGCCAACAATTCCAAATGCTGAAATGAGGTCAGGAAGAATCAAAATTGAGAAAAGGTCATTAGATTTAGAAATTAAGAGCTGGTAATAAGATCTTGAGGGAGTGAAAATATCAACTTGAGAATTTACATTGATGAATTGGGCTATAGATCAGGGTGGTTATTAAACATATACCAGCATAAGACTGGCTAGAAATATTCCTTCATGCTTTCAATTAAGGACTGCGGTCTCTTCCTCTCAACTCTGACATTCTGGGAGCAGCAACAAACAGATCATCTCAATTCCTTTCCAATTCCCATTTTGGGAAGATAACATATAAATACTGAAAATATTCCCAAAGAATATGAGGTCTGATACAGAACATCAAAAAATAAAACCAAACAAAAAACCATCCAGTGATGATGAGGAATTTTCCAAATCAATCCTCCAGGAAAAAGGGGACTAAATTGTTCTATCCAATCTCTGAAAGCAGCAGTATATCACCTACTGGATGTTGCTTTTCCCCAGTATCGAAAGACCCAATTTTTATGAGTTAATCACATTGGACCATTCTTTATGTACTGATTGGTAAATTATCTTCCCTCGTTCTAGTCCCCTAATACCCAATCCCATTGCTGTTTAAATCCCACTAAAAGACTAATCCATGTACTTGGTAGCTTGCTTGGCCAAGGTTTTCTGATATTAGCAAGAACCTGGATGTTTTAATAACTCTTTGAGGGCTCATGTTTCCACATTACTCTATTAGAATCTGGAAAAGGGCCAATAGATCACATACTTGTATCACTGGGGATGATTTGGAATAATATGAAAATTATATAGAATGATGAATGATCTAGAAATCTATCAGAATTTTTCATCCTTGATTGGGGTGTGAATATGGTTCCAGTATTAAAAAAAAACTATTCTAAAACATTTTGCCTATGTGTGTAACCTTTAGGAAGGGTACCTCAGACTGAACTTTCTGAATTCTGTTTATGACCTACTTCTCTGTTTTGTGTTAGGAGGTCCCCACGCTTTGTATTGTTGGTCAGGTGTGCCTAAACTTGTCTCCAGTTGCTCCCCATCCTTAGATTTTTCCCAAATCTTTCAACTTTTCATCAATTCATTAGTATAACAAGTGAATAAATATTATTTGAAACAGAGGGAAGGGAGGTGGGCAAGGAAGTGGGTGGGAACCCAGGATAAAGAGCAATTACTTTATCTCTTCTATTTCCTACAACTTTAGGCAAGGCAGGAAATCAATATATCAAATTTATGATGGCTGGTCAGTTAATGATCCATTCACCATGCTTTTGGAAATGGGATCCTACAAAGAAGAGTAGTTAGAAAAAATGTCTATTTATTATTCAGTTGATATTGACAGTGTCTCAGGTTGGAGTATATTATTAGAGCAGGGAGAGCTACATTCTGGGCTTCTATTCCATTCATGTTGTTTTCTTATTAAAACCCTGATTTTGCCTCCATCAGTTCTAAGTTTATAAGCTCTTACCTATTGACACTAATGCTCTCTTTTCAGGAGGTATGTTTCTGCTCCTGCTGGGGCAAGAAGGGAAAAAAATGATGAAGTATAAAGCCAAGGCCAGACAAATCCCAAATCCCTAACTCAGAGATGCGGGAGCCAGTTCAAACACAACTGTGTTTATTTAACATGCAGGGAAAGGAGAGGAAACATGGCCATCTTCTACTATCTCCCTTCCCTTCTTTTCTGTATCCCAGCACAAATAGATGCTACAGCTAAGATGAGACAAGTTAGTCAAAATACTGCTTTGGAGGATGTAATTCTATGAGTCTTCTTATTGTTCCTGACCCACCAATCTAGTCACAAAGAAGAATACTGGATTATGTTTGGGAGTCAGGAAGACTTGAATTTGAATTCTGTCTCAGACACTTACTAGTTGTGTGACACTGGGGAAATTATTTAACCTTTCTCAACCTCAGTTTTCTCATCAGTAAATGGAGATAATAATAGCCCCTATGTGGGAAAACTTTATTGCATTGTTGAACCTAGCTCTGCATGACTGAGAAACCAGACTTGTTGCTTAGAGACCAGATTTATTTAAAGTTTAACTCAGGACTTCAGTTTATGTTGACTCCCCACCCCTGCTGTGCCAAACAACAACAACCACCACCACCACAACAACCATAACAACAACCAAGAAGGTTGGAGTCAAAGATTAATTCAATGAGAAGGAGTTTCTTCCCATTATACATCTCAAGTAATCTATAGGACTTATCTGGAAACTACCTTCCAATATTTAATCATGTTCTCCTTCCTCTTCTATTTCCTCATCTCCCAAAGTGGAAACAACATTTGAATCATCACCATCACTCTCTTCTTCCCACAAAACAACCTCTTCACTACCAGCCATACTGGTTTTTAAATCCAAGCACAATGGACTCAGTGGAAATTTTGTCCTAAATGGTTTTGATCCAGTTCCCTAATACAGTGATGTAGAGTTTCTTTATTTTTCCCAATGGAGTAAATTCATGGTTTCCAGCCAACATCTACTCATTATATTCTTTCCTCAAATGATCTTTTAATGGCTTATTAATTATTACATCTAACACTTGTAATTGTGATGTGATTCCTCCAGGAATAACAATTATTTAGGTTTGTACATATTTCATAAATTCTCTTCTTCACATTTTCAGTCAGGAGACCTTTGAACAGGTGAGTATGAGCACACCAAGACACCTACCCCAGACCACATTCAACCAATCTACTAACACAAGTTCTTCATTCATCCATCCCTTTTCCTGCACAAGAAAGATCATTCCTGATGGCAACTTTTCCTTAGGTAATGTTTTATGTCTTAAAATTATGTAAGGAGTTCATTTTCACCTGTCATCTGTGATTGCAAGCATCACAGTCATTCTTGTTTTCTCTTTTCCAGTAGTTTTAATCAGCACTGATTTGGCGCCTTTAGCATTAATGGTAACAGGTGACAGAATAGCAATATGATCTCCATGTTGTGTGATATAAAATGAGCACAAGTGTCTCACTCACTTAAATAAACAAAACTTGGAGTCAGAAGATATCAGTAAAAAAGCAATTGTTTATTTCTTTTATGAAAGGGGTACTTTGATGATGGGCTAAAAAGTGTCTACTGACTAGGCAGCAAACAGATAATATATGCAAGTTCCTAATGCAAGGCTCCTCCTATATCCCCATCACTGTCAGCTGTCCTGCACCCCCCCCCAACTGAGCCTTGATTAACAATCTAAAATATGTGTTTTAACAAGGTTCAGGTGAGGTAAGGGGAGCAGATGAGTTTATTGCCCTTTCTGTCATTTATCAGTCTCCTCAAGCTTGTCCTGGAGTCTCCAGTCAACAAAAGGTAACAAACTAGCCTTTCATATCCCATTCTCAATTGGAGGTGTTAACTGAATGTTTTTGCCTTGAGAGTAAGGTGGGGTATAAGCTGAATGCTCATTCAGGAAATAGAACACTCAATTCTATCTCACTCAGTGTCATCTGCTTCTTGCTAGATATAGTTTACTTTTCTTATTCTGAAGGGGCAATCCTTTTGTAAATGCAGCATTGAAAGTCAAAGCAACACCATTTTGTAAATTTTGTTTTGAAAGGATTGCTTGATGGTGAAGGACCAGTGGCAAAAATATTATTATTATTTTCAAATCAACTCTGTGAAACTACTATTAAGGTAGCAACATACAAAATGAGTAAACCGAAGAGACTACATCAGCAATTGCTGTAGGTCTTTGGGTTTTATGGGGATCTTATAATCGGAATCTTTGCTGATCTGAGGATTCAAATGAACTACCTACTCTTCTACAATTTGAGATTTACATCTTTACTTATAGCATCTCATTTGAGCCTCAAGATGGCAAGGTTAATATCATTAATCCCGTGTTATAGCCAAGAAAACTTAAAAAGATTTAAGTCTTGCCCAAAGTAGTGCAGGTAGAAAACAGAATAGGATTGGATTTAGAACTCAAGAAGAGACTTCAGGGATCACATAGTCCATGTCTCTTATTTTATAGAATGTACAAAACGTTTAAGGGACTAGCCCAAAGTCACACAGAGAGCAAATGGCTGAGCCTTGATTCAATGCCAAGCCTTTCACTGCAAATCCAATTGATTCAGTTTGTACCTGGCTTTGATTTGCCTTAATTCTTTTGGTTCTGAAGCTTCACTTCATTTTTTTCTCTTTTTTTCTTTTCTACCCTCATTTCTCAAACTGACCTCTTCATGACCACCATAGCTCACATTATCCTATGGGAATCAGCCTTGGTTATGATTGTGGGCTCATTAACCCGTCACCTCACACTCAGCAGAACTATGAAAGTGGTAATTGAATTCACAGGACCTGGACTTTGGGGGTGGTCCTAGATTTTTCAAGTAAAAAAAAGAGAGGGAACATGTAAAAGTTAATAAATGATGGATAACAATAATAGCAGCTGATGTTGTTTGGTGCCTTAAAATTTCTAAAAAGCTCTCTCTGTATTAATATTTCATATAACTGTGGACATAGTGAAGTACCCTTACTTTCCAAATATTAAAGTAGATAGCACATTTTTGAAACCTAAAGGAGTCTAATTTTGTAAAAATGAAGAGAATTTTATATAGGTTATGAAACTATACAAATGACTTCAAAACTGCTTTAGAGAAATTCATTCATTCATTTAATAATTGGTCAATATTTACTCTTTGCCTTTTATGTGCCTAGTATTATGCCAGAAAAGATATAAGGTGGTGGGATACCCATTAGCATAAAACATGATCCCCAATGTCAAGAGATAGGGCAAAAACAAAAAACACACAAACAAATAAAAAACTGTGCTGCATTGGAATGAATTCAAGATTTAGATCTTAAATATTAGCTCTGCCACTTGCTATCTGTGTACACATCAGTCAATCATGGTAACAAATTTAGAGCTAGAAGAAACCCAAGTGTGAATAAATGGATGGATGGATGGATGAGTGAAGGAGTAAAAAAAAAATTATTAAGCATTAACTATATGCTAAGCAGTGTGCTTAGGGCTGAGCTACAGCCCTAATGTTGGGGCTACAAAAACAAAAACAGAAGGAGTTCCTTCCCTCAAGGACCTTTCATTTTATAGGGAAAGCAACACAATGTGGCGATGGCCTGGGAGAAGCATTTTTGTCAGGAAAGTTATGGGATAATGAATAGGATTATGGTGTGGTTGATAGACACACATTGTTTAGGAACAATGACAGAAACAAGTTGATTATGATTTGTGGTTCCAAAATTGGAAGGCAGGGGATTGGGATCTGGAGTCTAATATTCAATTTTAGGATTGAGAACATTCCAAGAAGGAAATAGGGTTGTGGCTTATTGATGGCACATAAGATTGTATGTAGCTCTAGAGTTGGAAGAGAACTTAGAGATTATTTACTCCAGTCCCTTCATTTTATAGGGGAAGAAATTAAGAACCAAAGATGAAAAATGACTTACCAACCTCAGGTCATGAGATAGCTGAGATATGAGAGCTAATGTTTTTTTTTTTCCCATTATGCCATGTTTTCTCTCTTACAATGTATTACAATTATTATAATTCTCCCTTACAAAAGACAGAATGTGTGAATATGAGTAATAAAATATATTATTTCAGAGAGTAATTGAGTTTAGTAGGTAATAACTTTTTCAAGTTCATATAATAAGTGGCAAAATTAGCATTCAAAGAAAGAATCTCTGACTCTACATTGCTCCTCCTTCCTTTGTTCTTTCCTTCCTTTGTTCCTTCCCTTTCTTTCTTTCTTTCTTTCTTTCTTTCTTTCTTTCTTTCTTTCTTTCTTTCTTTCTTTCTTTCTTTCTTTCTTTCTTTCTTTCTTTCTTTCTTTCTTTCTTTCTTTCTTTCTTTCTTTCTTTCTTTCTTTCTTTCTTTCTTTCTTTCTTTCTTTCTTTCTTTCTTTCTTTCTTTCTTTCTTTCTTTCTTTCTTTCTTTCTTTCTTTCTTTCTTTCTTTCTTTCTTTCTTTCTTTCTTTCTTTCTTTCTTTCTTTCTTTCTTTCCATTTCATGTTGGTTCCAAGGCAGAAGAGTGATAAGGGCTAAAAACAGATATGTAATATCTATTCTAAGACAGAGGGAAGAGTTATAAAAAAGGTAGTAACCTAATAAAAATGGAATACAATTTTTATACATCATTGATATTGCCACAATTTATTGATATGTGTGTGTGTGTATGTATTGGAATGGAGGGGGAGAAATGGAATCCCCCACCACTTAATTCAGGAATAGAGTATGGTAGAGATGAAATGGAGCTAAAAGGTGCAGAGAGGAGATAGATTGTTTCTCTCCTCTCTTTCCCTAGTAAAACCCAAACAGGCTGACTTCAGATTCATGGACTATAATTTCTTCAGAGACTGGGTTGAAATAAAATCCATAACTGAAGTGCTTCTTCTTCCTTGGGGAGGAAGTATAGTTCTTCTCCCCAAAGCTTCAGGTCCCTCTCCCTAAATATTATAAGTAGGCACTTGATCTATAGAAATAGCTATTTATGCTTGAGGAACAAACAAAAGGTAGGGTAAGTGAGACTGTGGGATAAGGTAATGGGAAAGTGGGAAATAGGAAGTCCCTAAGATTAACAATTGAACCCCTTCTCCCCAAATCCTGTAGGGTCAGGCTTTGCCTGCCTCACCCTCTGGGGTTAATTACGAGAGCTGTCCTGACTTATACTGTCCTAGTTATGATATGAAGTTCAAGAATTACTTTAGAGGGATAGAGAGGAAATCTTCCTGGGATGGATAGCTTTATAGCAAAGTCCTATCCACTCTTGTTGTCTTCCACTTGATTCAGGGGGTCTGGATTCACAGAAGGATGATCAAGACTCAGAAGTTCTCTCAGACAACCTCTCTGGAGGGCTCCCCAAAAAGAAGTGAGTTAACTTCTTGAATCTTCTCACTTCCTTTGTTCCTTCTCTGGAATTCTCTGTCCTTCCTGCCCTTTCCCCGCTTGAGTTGGTCTTTCAGCGTGATAAATCTGCTTTCCTCTGTTACAATTCCCCTTTTGGGTTTTCGCAAATTTGTCAACTTGACAATTTGCATTGCTTTGAATATATTACTTATCTTATGTCTATTATCTCTAATATTTGATATATCTGTCTATTTGCTATCCCGTCTATTCCCCTCCCCAAATAAAAAATATCTTAACCCTTATCTGTGTTCTTATTTTTTTTAATTTTATAATATTTTATTTGATAATTTCCAAGCATTATTCATTAAAGACAAAGATCATTTTCTTTTCCGCCCCCCCATTCCCCATAGCCGATGCGTTATTCCACTGGGTATCACATGTGTTCTTGATTTGAACCCATTGCCATGTTGTTGATATTTGCATTAGAGTGTTTGTTTAGAGTCTTTCCTCTGTCATGTTCCCTCAACCGCTGTAGTCAGGCAGTTGCTTTTCCTTCGTGTTTCTACTCCCACAGTTTATCCTCTGCTTGAGGATAGTGTTTTTTCTCCTAGATCCCTGCAGATTGTTCAGGGACATTACACTGCCACTAATGGAGAAGTCCATTACATTCGATTATACCACAGTGTATTAGTCTCTGTGTACAATGTTCTCCTGGTTCTGCTCCTCTCGCTCTGCATCACTTCCTGGAGGTTGTTCCAGTCTCCATGGAATTCCTTCACTTTATTATTCCTTTAAGCACAATAGTATTCCATCACCAACATATACCACAATTTATTCAGCCATTCCCCAATTGATGGGCATCCCCTCGTTTCCAATTTTTGGCCACCACAAAGAGCGCAGCTATGAATATTCTTGTACAAGTCTTTTTCTCCATTATCTCTTTGGGGTACAGACCCAGTAGTGCTATGGCTGGATCAGAGGGTAGACATTCTTTTGTCACCCTTTGGGCATAGTTCCAAATTGCCCTCCAGAATGGTTGGATCAGTTCACAACTCCACCAGCAATGAATTAATGTCCCTACTTTGCCACATCCCCTCCAGCATTCATTACTTTCCTTTGCTATCATGTTAGCCAATCTGCTAGGTGTGAGGTGATACCTCAGAGTTGTTTTGATTTGTATCTCTCTGATTATAAGAGATTTAGAACACTTCTTCATGTGCTTCTTAATAGTTTTGATTTCTTTATCTGAGAACTGCCTATCCATGTCCCTTGCCCATTTATCAATTGGAGAATGGCTTGATTTTTTGTACAATTGATTTAGCTCTTTATAAATTTGAGTAATTAAACCTTTGTCAGAGGTTTCTATGAAGATTTTTTCCCAATTTTTGTTTCCCTTCTGATTTTGGTTACATTGATTTTGTTTGTACAAAAGCTTTTTAATTTGATGTAGTTGAAATTATTTATTTTACATTTTGTGATTCTTTCTATGTCTTCCTTGGTTTTAAAGTCTTTCTCCCCCCAAAGGTCTGACATGTATACTATTCTGTGTTTACCCAATTTACTTATGGTTTCCTTCTTTATGTTTAAGTCATTTACCCATTTTGAATTTATCTTGGTGTAGGGTGCGAGGTGTTGATCTATTCCTAATCTCTCCCACACTGTCTTCCAATTTTCCCAGCAGTTCTTATCGAATAGTGGATTTTTGTCCCAAAAGCTGGGATCTTTGGGTTTATCGTATACTGTCTTGCTGAGGTTGCTTGCTCCCAGTCTATTCCACTGAGCCTCCTTTCTGTCTCTTAGCCAGTGACTGCTGCTTTGTAATATAGTTTAAGGTCTGGGACTGCAAGGCCCCCATCATTTGTGTTTTTTTTTTCATTATTTCCCTGGATATCCTTGATCTTTTGTTATTCCAAATGAACTTTGTTATGGTTTTTTCTAAATCAGTAAAGAAATTTTTTGGGAGTTCAATGGGTATGACACTAAATAGATAAATAAGTTTGGGGAGGATGGTCATTTTTATTATATTGGCTCATCCTATCCATGAGGAGTTAATGTTTTCCCAATTGCTCAAGTCTAGTTTTAGTTGTGTGGAGAGTGTTTTGTAGTTGTGTTCATATAGTTCCTGTGTTTGACTCGGGAGATAGATTCCTAGGTATTTTATTTTGTCTAAGGTAATTTTGAATGGGATTTCTCTTTCTACTTCTTGCTCCTGAGCTGTGTTGGAAATATATAGAAATGCTGCTGACTTATGTGGGTTTATTTTGTATCCTGCAACTTTGCTAAAGTTGTTGATTATTTCAATTAGCTTTTTGGTTGATTCTCTAGGATTCTTTAAATAGACTATCATGCCATCTGCAAAGAGTGATAACTTGGTCTCCTCCTTGCCTATTTTGATGCCTTCAATTTCTTTTTCTTCTCTAATTGCTACTGCTAGTGTTTCTAGTACAATGTCAAATAGTAGAGGTGATAATGGGCATCCTTGTTTCACTCCTGATCTTATTGGGAATGCATCTAGTTTATCCACATTGCAGATGATATTAGCTGATGGTTTTAGATATATATTCTTTATTATTTTTAGGAACGACCCTTCTATTCCTATGCTTTCTAGTGTTTTTAATAGGAATGGGTGTTGTATTTTATCAAAGGCTTTTTCTGCATCTATTGAGATAATCATGTGGTTCTTGTTGGTTTGCTTGTTGATGTGGTCAATTATGTGGATGGTTTTCCTAATATTGAACCAGCCCTGCATCCCTGGTATAAATCCTACTTGATCATGGTGGATGACCCTTCTGATCACTTGCTGGAGTCTTTTTGCTAGTATCCTATTTAAGATTTTTGCATCTATATTCATTAGGGAGATTGGTCTCTAGTTTTCTTTCTCTGTTTTTGACCTGCCTGGTTTTGGAATCAGTACCATGTTTGTGTCATCAAAGGAATTTGGGAGAACTCCCTCTTTGCTTATTATGTCAAATAGTTTCTATAGTATTGGGATTAACTGTTCTCTGAATTTTGATAGAATTCACTTGTGAATCCATCAGGCCCTGGGGATTTTTTCTTAGGAAGTTCTTTGATGGCTTGTTGGATTTCATTTTCTGATATGGGATTATTTAAGAATTCTATTTCTTCTTCTGTTAGTCTAGGCAGTTTGTATTTTTGTATATATTCATCCAGATTACCTAAATTGGTGTATTTATTGCCATATAATTGGGCAAAGTAAATTTTAATGATTGCCTTAATTTCCTCTTCATCTGAGGTGATGTCCCCCTTTTCATCTTTGATGCTGTTAATTTGCTTTTCTTCCTTCCTTTTTTTAATTAGATTGACCAGTACTTTGTCTATTTTGTTTGTTTTTTCAAAGTACCAGCTTCTTGTCTTATTTATTAAATCAATAGTTCTATCACTTTCAATTTTATTAATTTCTCCCTTAATTTTTAGGATTTCTAGTTTGGTTTTCTGCTGTGGTTTTTTAATTTGATCGCTTTTGAGTTTTTTTTTTATTTGCATTTCCAATTGATTGATCTCTGCTCTCCCTAGTTTGTTAATATATGCACTCAGGGATATGAATTTACCTCTGATTACCACTTTGGCTGCATCCCAAAAGGTTTGAAAGGATGTCTCGCCATTGTCATTTTCCTCGATGAAATTATTGATTGTTTCTATGATTTATTCTCTAACTAAACGATTTTGGAATATCATATTCTTTAATTTACAATTAGTTTTTGATTTGGTTTTCCATGTTTCATTACTGATCATTATTTTTATTGCCTTATGATCTAAAAAGGTTGCATTTATTATTTCTGCTTTTCTGCATTTGTGTGCCATGTTTCTGTGACCTAATGTATGGTCAATCATTGTGAATGTGCCATGGGGAAGGTGTATTCCTTTTTATCCCTACTTATTTTTCTTCATATGTCTATTAATTCTAATTTTTCTAAGATTTCATTCACTTCTTTTACCTCTTTTTTATTTATTTTTTTATTTGATTTATCTAAATTTGATAATGGTTGGTTTAAGTCTCCCACTAATATGGTTTTACTGTCTATTTCTTCCTTCAATTCTCCTAGTTTCTCCATTAGAAATTTGGGTGCTATACTATTTGGTGCATACATGTTGATTAGTGATATTTCATCATTATCTAAAGTCCCTTTTAACAAAATATAATTACCTTCCCTATCCCTTTTGATCAGGTCTATTTTTGCTTTGGCTTTATCAGATATCATGATTACCACTCCTGCCATCTTTCTGTCAATTGAGGCCCAGAAGGTCTTACTCCATCCTTTAATTCTGACTTTGTGGGTGTCTACCCGCCTTGTGTGTGTTTCTTGAAGACAACATATGGTAAGGTTTTGGATTCTAATCCATTCTACTATTCATCTAAGTTTTATGGGTGAGTTCATACCATTCATGTTCAAAGTTATGACTGTCACTTGTGGACTCCCTGGCATTTTGATATCCTTTCCTAATTCTAACCTTTCCTCTTCAGCTCTACCTTTTAGTCCAGTGATTTACTTTAAATCAGTCCCCCTTGTCCCCTCCCTTGATATCTTTCCCTTTCTAGTCCCTCCCTTTTTGTTCCCCCCCCCCTTCTTCCCTCCCTTTTTAGTGTTCCCTCCCCCCAATACCCCCTCAGTTTTCCCTTCTCCCTTCCCTTGTTGGGTAAGATAGAATTCAAGATCCCAATGGATCTGGATGTTCTTCCCTCTCAGAGTTGATTTCCCTGAGAGTAAGGTTTAAGTAAAAACTCTCTTCCTCTCCTTTTATAGGAATTTTCTTTCCTTTCCCTTCCCGTGTGAATCTTTGTGTGAGAAAGATTATTCTATTTGGTCTTTGTTTTCCCCCTATTTACACATTACATTTTCCCCACATTATAGTATACATAGATTGATATAAATGTAGTCCTTATAGAAGAGAGTTTGAGTAAAAGAAAAAGATAACATTTATTCCTTTTCCTTTTCCTTCATATTTACCTTTTCAGGTATTCCATGCTCTTTGTTTTTCGATAACGAACTTTCCACAGAGCTCTGGTCTTTTCTTTGCAAAAACTTGGAAATCTTCTATTTTGTTGAATGCCCATACTTTCCCTTGGAAGTATATAGTCAGTTTTGCTGGATAGCTGATTCTTGGTTGAAGACCCAGCTCTCTTGCCTTTCTGAAGATCATGTTCCATGCCTTATGATCATTCAGAGTGGAACTTGCAAGGTCTTGTGTCACCCTGATTGGCATTCCTTTATATCTAAATTATCTTTTTCTGGCTTCTTGTAAGATTTTTTCTTTTGCTTGAAAGCTTTGGAATTTGGCAATTACATTCCTGGGAGTTGTCTTTTGGGGATTTAGTGTAGAGGGTGTTCTGTGAGCTCTATCATTGGCTCTATGGCCCCCTTTTTCTAGAATCTCTGGGCAATTTTCTTTGATTATATCTTGTATTACGATGTCGAGTTTGCTGTTTATTTCTGACTTTTCTGGGAGTCCAATTATTCTTAAATTATCTCTTCTTCCTCTATTTTCCAAGTCTGTCACCTTATCAGTGAGATATTTTATGTTCTCTTCTAATTTCTTGGTCTTTTGGCTTTGCTTTATTAATTCTTGCTCGTTGTCTTCGAGTTGCCTGATTCTGACTTTTAAAGCCTGGTTTTCCTTTTCACTTTGGTCAAACTGGTTTTGTAGATGCGTGAATTTCTTTTGCATTATTTCCCATTTTTCCTCCCAGAGGGCTTCCATCTTTTTGATCCTTTCTGATTCAAATTCTTCATGGGTTTGTGGAGAGTTTCCATTTTCTTTGGAAGGTTTCGGAGCATTTGCTTGTGTTTCCTCTTCTATCTCCTCTGTATTTTGCTCCATAAAATGTGTCCAAAGTCGCCCCCTTCTTCTTGTTTTTCTTGGAATTTGGGGGCTTTTGTGCTTCTGTGGAGTTTGCCATCTCTATCTGAATGGGGAGGACTAGCTTTTCTTATCTCTGTCTGGTGTTCAGAGGTTTTAGCCCTAGGCAGATTGTCTGTTCTATGCAGTTGTTTTTCTGTCTTCCCAGGAAAGCCGGGAATTGCTGGTGTTTCCGTGTTACTGCCCTCCTCGGTTCCCTCTCGATGCTTCTCCGTTGCCTTACTTCCAAGCTCTGAGCCTGGCTTGGCCCTTTCTGTGGGGTGTTTGTTTCTGTGCCTTAGCTGGCCAGGAGAGCCAGCACTCTGAGAGGGGAGGGGCCGCGGCTTCCCGGAGCTCTGAGGGCTCCTGATAGGATTAGATTTCCCTGGGTTGAACTGAGTATGCCCTGAGGCAGGGACTTTCCATGAGACTAGGATGGAAGGATCCAGCCAGGGGGTTACAAGCTCCCCCCAGTCTCTCTCTGTTTCTCTGCTGTCTGTGTTGGGTGCCCCCTCGTCTGAATCAGGTTGTTTTCAGGAAGCGGCCTTCAGAATAGCCAGCCCTGAGTCTCTGAGGTTCCCTCTGCTGCCTTGGACTCGGTGCTCTGGGTTGGGGGGGATGGGTCCTGGGATCTTCCTTCTGCCTACCCTTTAGGTCCAAGTGATCTTGGGTTCTGGCTTTTGGGGGGATGTACCTTTTGATCCAGGTGCAGGTCCAGGACGAGGATTCCCGGCGTCTATGCTGTTGATCATTTTGAATTTCGGTGCCCTAGGAGCATATAGTTTGAGTTCGGTAGGGAAGAGTTTCCGGAGATCTGAACTTTAGCTTTCTCTAAGCCTCCATCTTGACCGGAAGTCTGTGTCCTTATTCTTAACCTAACTTATTTTGGCTAATTCCTAAACTAAGATCAGGTTTCAGGAAAGTGGTTTGGGTTAAGTGTGTTGGTACAAAGGTTTGCTACAATGAAATAACTCTGATTCTAGGATTAACAATATATCTGAACAATATGCCACAATGTAGGCCAAATCTCTGGTAACAATATCTTACAGAATTCTAACTAACATGGCATTTTTCAAACTCCTTACTTATCTTATGCTTTCTTAAGGTGTCTAACAGTTACAATTCTATAACCTTATGAGATTTTTACCTGTACATGTTAATGTTAGTATTATTCTTTGCCTGTATTTAACTCTCTAAGATATGTGAGCTTCCTGTTTCCACCCTGGCTATCTCTGTCTCTAATTTAATAAGGGTTAAATTTGTTACTTCATTCCTACTCTAAGTTAGTCTGTTAGTGCTCTATACTTCATATTATGTACATGTATGTTTACTGTATAATTATCACATGTGTTACATATATATTACGTATATTTACATGAGTTCTGCTTTGGAGTCAACCAGAAAAGGTATTGTCTTTTCTGCTTGCTTGAGTCCTGCAAGAACTTTATTTACAAAAATATACATTATTCATTATTTTGAACCTCGCTTATCTATGACAAAGGTCCCTAAATCAGTAGGTTTTTTGTTCATGTTCTAGATGTGTACTGTTGCATTCACACACTTACTCTCTGTAGTCAGATCCTCTTCATGTGTTGACTATAGTTCTATTTTCCTTTCTTCTTATGCAGAATTTGTGTGCATGTTGTGTGCATGTGTGATGTTAATATTTTGTCTCACCTTGATTGTAGATTTTTCTTTCTACCGGAATATGCATGTGTATAAGAGTAGTTGCAATTGTGTGAATGTGTGTAAGACTGATTCAGATTGTGTGAGTGTAAGACTTTTTATGAAATTTATCTTGTTTGTAGTTATGCATATGAATGTATATCATGACCTTGAATTGTGATTTAGAGTGATTGAGGGTTGAGATGGAGAGTTTTGGATTATGGTCTGTCTGTCTTTAGTCATTAGTCATATTTCAGCATCACTCTCTATGAAGCTATACATATATTGTGTGTCCTAATTTTGGTCACTTTCTCTTTGCATTTGAGCATCTTGCATGTGATCTGGGTAATTTCTGGTTCAATTTTTTTTCTGGGCTAGTTGATGTAAAGTGGTGTTTAGCATGAGAAGCATGGTATCACGTTTATTTCCCTATAATTTTAATCAAAGTGGGAGTAGTGATTGTGAATTGGAATGGTCCATTCCACTTTGGCTCTGTTGGTGTGCTTCTGGTAAAGATTTTTATATATACCATATCTCCTGGGCTGATGTTGTGTAGTGAAAAGTCCAATGGTAGTCTTTGCACCAACAATCCTAGACTTTTCAGTTCTTTCATTCTATTTTGTATTTCTGTCAGATAGGTAGGTAATTGGCATTCTCCTCCTGGCATGGAAATGTAAGATGGTTTTGTGGTCCTGTCATGCCAAAGAGGCTGTCCAAACAATATCTCATATAGAGATATTGAGATATGTGCAGATCTCCTCTGGGCTTCATTCTAAGGTGGAACAGTGCAAGTGGAAGCACTTCTGTCTACTTTAGGTGTGTTTGTGCACATAATTTTCCCATTGCAGTTTGTAATTCTCTGTTCATCCTCTTGACCTGTCCTGAAATTTCTGGGTAATAGATTGCATGTAAATTCCTGTTTATACCCAGATTTTGATGGATTGCTTGAGATCTTAACTGTAAAGTGAGTTCCTCTATCTGAATCAATACTGTTTGGAATGCCATATCTGGGGATTATTTCCTTTAAAAGTGTCTTCACCACAAAGGCTATATTATTCTTTTTAGCTGGATATGCCTCTGTCCACTGTGTTAATGTCTACAATTGCTAAAGAATACTTATATCCTCTATCACTAGGTGTGTTGATGTAGTGTATTTATATTTGAAGGGTGTGAAAGCTAGTGGTCTACCCCCTAATGCCTTGCTTTTAAAATGACCTTGGTTGTATCATCTACAAAGGTCACATGCCTGACATACTCTTATTGAATGTGTAGATATCCTTGGTGCTACCCAAAATCAGTTTATTTGTCTAACAATGCCATAGTCCCATAATGTCCCCTAGAGTGTATGACATTGCAGAGATGTTGGTATAATATCTTGGGTAGAATGGGTTTCTCTCCTTCCGCTATCCAGATCCCATTTACTAATTTTGCTCCCAATTGTTGTTTCCATGATTGAACTTCCCCTTCATTGTAAGCTTGTTTGATATCATGCTTTTCAAATAGAGAGAAGTTCAGCACATATATGGGATCAAATCTAGTGGCATATTTTGCTGTTATATTGGCTCTATTATTACCTTGGGATATCTTATCTTTTTCAAAGGAATGAGCTCTACAATGCATGACCTCTACTTCTCTTGGCAAAAGAACTGCATCTAAGAACCGAGATATAAGCCTCCCATATGTAATTTTCTCCTCAGCTGTTGTAATGAACCCTCTATTCTTCCATAGGTCCCCAATTCCATGTAAAATCAAGAATGCACACTGAAAGTCACAAAAAATATTGATTCTTTTATCTTTCTCCAAGATGAGAGCCATAGTAAGAGCTTTGAGTTCTGCTCCTTGAGTGCTGACATGGCTAGGCAGAGAAGCATGCCAGACAGTCTCATCTTGTGTGACCACAGATTCACCTGTTACTCTTTTGACCCTATGTATGTAAGAGGATCCATCTGAAAATAACTGTCAGCATTGATGAAGGGAGTATCTTTTAAATTATATCTGGACTTCTGCACTATTTCTATAATTTGTGTACAATCATGCAATGGTTCCTCTCCTAAGGGCAAATCAGGGACCAGGGTTGCTGGGTTTAATGGTGCACACCTATGTAAAGACAGAGACTCATGAACTCATACTGGGATAATCTTGCAGGTGTAAATGATTACATGTCCTTAATCTTTAACAGTCTTTTAATTTGATAGGCAGAGTTGTTAATTTCAAAACTATTCCACCCTAATCAGTCCAACAGAGTTGATGACCCCCCCCTACCCCCCTCCTGGAATGCAAAAATATTTTGGCTTTTGGGGTGCAATGGGACAGTAAAATAGGCCTTTGTGAGGTCAATGACAGTAAACCAGTTTGCTGAATTTGGTATCTCTGATATGATAACACTTGGGGATGGAAGGATCGTGTAAATTTTCTTTATAGAATCATTGATCACTCTCAAATCCTGAATGAATCACCAAGAGATTGTGCCATCTGGAGTCTTCTTATTCTTCTTGATTGCCAATAATGGGCTACTGAACTCGGAGATCATGGATCTCAGTATGCCCTCTGTATTGGAGATTCAATTACTAGGGTATTTAAGGTAAAGAGAAAAGCTGGAACAATGACTCTAAGAAATAAGGTCAAGGAGAGGCTGAATTCTCAATTCTCCTCTCCCCACCCACTTCCTACTTCCTTCTGTTGATCCTAATGTCTACTCAGAGATGCTAAGTTATAGCAGCTTTCAATGAACTAGTTTCACTTAAAAATACTGGAAAATGATGTATTTTAAAGGAAGAAAGGGGTAGGGAGTGGGGGATAATGGTAGAGGGAATTTTGGGTTTTCCTAGTCTATTGTAAATTCAATATCAAGAAAGTAGAATTGAATTGTCTTTAAGGGAATATTAATAATTTTATTTCTTTTAAATTTTTTAAAATTTTTAAAATTTTAATTTTAAAATTTTATTTTTTTTAAACATTATTTTATTTGGTCATTTCTGAGCATTATTAATTAGAGACAAAGATCATTTTCTCCCCCCCACACCTCCATCTATCCCATAGCCGACGCGCGATTCCACTGGGTATAACAAGTGTTCTTGACTCGAATCCATTTCTATGATGTTGGTGTTTGCACAAGAGTGTTCATTTAGAGTCTCTCCTCAGTCATATCCCCTCAACTCCTGTATTCTAGCAGTTGGTTTTCCTCGGTGTTTTTACTTCCACAGTTTTTCCTCTGCTTGTGGATAGTGTTTTTTCTTCTGGATCCCTGCAGATTGTTCAGGGACATTGCATTGACACTAATGGAGAAGTCCATTACGTTCGATTGTACCACAATGTTTCAGTCTCTGTGTACAATGTTTTCCTGGTTCTGCTCCTTTCTCTCTGCATCACTTCCTGGAGGTCATTCCAGTCTCCATGGAATTCCTTCACTTTATTATTCCTTTAAGCACAATAGTATTCCATCACCAACATATACCACAATTTATTCAGCCATTCCCCAATTGAAGGGCATCCCTTCATTTTTCAATTTTGGGCCACCACAAAGAGTGCTGCTTTGGATATTTTTGTGCAAGTCTTTTTCCTTATTGTTTCTTTGGGGTATAAGCCCAGCATTGCTATGGCTGGATCATAGGGCAGACAGTCTTTTATGGCCCTTTGGGCATAGTTTCAAATTGTCCTCCAGAATGGTTGGATCAGTTCACAACCCCACCAGAAGTGAATTAGTGTCCCTACTTTGCCACATCCCCTCCAGCATTCATAACTTTCCTTTGCTGTCATGTTAGCCAATCTGCTAGGTGTGAGGTGATATCTCAGAGTTGTTTTAATTTGCATCTCTCTGATTACAAGAGATTGAGAACACTTTCTCATGTGCTTATTAATAGTTTTGATTTCTTTATCTAAAAACTGCCTATTCATGTCCCTTGCCCATTTATCAATTGGAGAATGGCTTGATTTCTTGTACAATTGATTTAGCTCTTTATAAAATTGAGTAATTAAATCTTTGAGGTTTTTATGAGGATTGTTTCCCAATTTTTTGCTTTCCTTCTGATTTTGGTTACATTGGTTCTGTTTGTACAAAAGCTTTTTAATTTGATGTAGTCCAAATTATTTATTTTGCATTTTGTGACTTTCTAAGTCTTGCTTGGTTTTAAAATATTTCCCTTCCCAAAGGTCTGACATGTATACTATTCTGTGTTCATCTAATTTTCTTATAGTTTACTTCTTTAGGTTCAAGTCATTCACCCATTTTGAATTTATCTTGGTGTAGGGTGTGAGGTATTGATCTAAACCTAATATTTCCCACATTGTCCTCTAATTTTCCCAACAGTTTTTATGAAATAGTGGATTTTTGTCCCAAAAGCTAGGATCTTTGGGTTTGTCATATACTGTCTTGCTGAGGTCACTTACCCCTAGTCTATTCCACTGATCCTCCTTTCTGTCTCTTAGCCAGTACCAAATTGTTTTGATGACCACTGCTTTATAATATAGTCTGAGATCTGGGACTGCAAGGTCCCCTTCCTTTGTATTTTTTTTTTTCATTATTTCCCTGGATATCCTTGATCCTTTGTTCTTCCAAATGAACTTTGTTATGGATTTTTCTAAATCAGTAAAATTTTTTGGAAGTTCAATGGGTATGGCACTAAATAAATAAATAAGTTTGGGTAGGATGGTCATTTCTATTACATTGGCTCGTCCTATCCATGAGCAGTTACTGTTTTTCCAATTGTTCAAATCTAGTTTTAGTTGTGTGGAGAGTGTTTTGTAGTTGTGTTCATATAGTTCCTGTGTTTGTCTCGGGAGATAGATTCCTAAGTATTTTATTTTGTCTAAGGTGATTTTGAATGGGATTTCTCTTTCTAGTTCTTGCTACTGAGCTGTGTTGGAAATATATAGAAATGCTGCTGACTTATGTGGGTTTATTTTGTATCCTGCAACTTTGCTAAAGTTGTTGATTATTTCGATTAGCTTTTTGGTTGAATCTCTAGGATTCTTTAAATAGACTATCATGTCACCCACAAAGAGTGATAACTTGGTCTCCTCCTTGCCTATTTTAATGCTTTCAATTTCTTTTTCTTCTCTAATTGCTACTGCTAGTGTTTCTAGTACAATGTCAAATAGTAGAGGTGATAATGGGCATCCTTGTTTCACTCCTGATCTTATTGGGAATGCATCTAGTTTATCCCCATTGCAGATGATATTAGCTAATGGTTTTAGATATATACTGTTTATTATTTTTAGGAACGACCCTTCTATTCCTATGCTTTCTAGTGTTTTTAATAGGAATGGGTGTTGTATTTTATCAAAGGCTTTTTCTGTGTCTATTGAAATAATCATGTGATTATTGTTGGTTTGCTTGTTGATGTGGTCAATTATGTGGATGGTTTTCCTGATATTGAACCAGCCCTGCATCCCTGGTATAAATCCTACTTGATCATGGTGAATGACTCTTCTGATCACTTGCTGTAGTCGTTTTACTAGTATCCTATTTAAGATTTTTGCATCTATATTCATTAGGGAGATTGGTCTATAATTTTCTTTCTCCTTTTTTGGCTTGCCTGACTTTGGAATCAGTACCATATTTGTGTCATCAAAGGAATTTGGGAGAACTTCCTCTTTGCTTATTGTGTCAAATAGTTTGTATAGTATTGGGATTAGCTGTTCTTTGAATGTTTGATAGAATTCACTTGTGAATCCATCAGGTCCTGGGGACTTTTTCTTTGGAAGTTTTTGATGGCCTGTTGGATTTCTTTTTCTTATATGGGATTATTTAATAAATCTATTTCTTCTTCTGTTAGTCTAGGCAATTTATATTTTGGTAAATATTCATCCATATCACCTTGGTTGGTATATTTATTGCCATATAGTTGGGCAAAGTAGTTTTTAATGATTGCCTTAATTTCCTCTTTGTTGGAGGTGAGGTCCCCCTTTTCATCCTTGATGCTGTTAATTTGCCTTCCTTCCTTTTTTAAATTAGATTGACCAGTACTTTGTCTATTTTGTCTGTTTTTTCAAAGTACCAGCTTCTAGTCTTGTTTATTAGTTTAATAGTTCTATCACTTTTGATTTTATTAATTTCTCCCTTAATTTTTAGGATCTCTAGTTTGATTTTATTCTGGGGGTTTTTAATTTGTTTGCTCTGAAGTTTTTTGATTTGCATTTCCAATTCCTTGAACTCTGTCCTCCCTAATTTGTTAATATATGCACTCAAGGTTATGAATTTTCCTCTAAGTACTGCTTTGGCAGCATCCCATAAGGTTTGAAAGGATATCTCACCATTGTCATTTTCCTCAATGAAATTATTAATTGTTTCTATGATTTCTTCTCCAACTAACCAATTTTGGATTATCATATTATTTAATTTCCAATTAATTTTTTATTTGGCTCTCCATGTACCCTTACTGATCAATATTTTTATTGCCTTATGATCTGAAAAGGTTGCATTTATTATTTCTGCTTTTCTGCATTTGAATGCCATGTTTCTGTGACCTAGTGTATGATCTATTTTTGTGAATGTGCCATGTGGTGCTGAAAAGAAGGTGTATTCCTTTTTGTCCCTATTTATTTTTCTCCATATGTCTATTAACTCTAATTTTTCTAAGATTTCATTCACCTCTTTTACCTCTTTCTTATTTATTTTTTGGTTTGGTTTATCTAAATTTGATAGTGGTTGGTTCAAGTCTCCAACTAATATGGTTTTACTGTCTATTTCCTCCTTAAATTCTCCTAGTTTCTCCATTAGAAATTTGGATGCTATACCATTTGGTGCATACATGTTGATTAGTGATATTTCCTCATTGTCTATACTCCCTTTTAACAGAATATATTTACCTTCCCTATCCCTTTTGATCAGGTCTATTTTTGCTTTGACTTTGTCAGATATCATGGTTGCAACTCCTGCCTTCTTTCTGTTGATGCCCAAAACATCTTACTCTGTCCTTTAATTTTAACCTTGTGAGTATCAACCTGCCTCATGTGTGTTTCTTGAAGACAACATATGGTAGGGTTTTGGGTTCTAATCCAATTTGCTATTTGTCTATGTTTTATGGGTGAGTTCATCCCCATTCACATTCAAAGTTATGATTGTCACTTGTGGATTCCCTGGCATTGTGATACCTTCCCCTAGTTCTGACCTTTCTTCTTTACCTATAACCTTTTGAACCAATGATTTACTTTAGGTCAGTACCCCTAGTCCCCTCCCTTGATTTGCTTCCCTTTCTAGCTCCTCACTTTTAATGCTCCCTTCCTCTCCCCCCTCTCCTTTCCTCCCTTTTTATATTCCCTTTCCCCTCCTCCCTCCCTCTCCTTAGTTTTCCTTTCTCTCTTACCCTGTTGGATAAGATAGAATTCAGGATCCCAATGGATCTAGATGCTCTTCCTTCTCAGAGTTGATTTCACTGAGAGTATGGTTTAAGTAATTAATTGTGTGGAGAGTGTTTTGTAGTTATATGTAGTATATGTATATGTATATATACAGTATATGTAGTCATATAGTTCCTGTGTTTGTCTCAGTAGATAGATTCCTAAGAATTTTGTATTGTCTAGGGTGATTTTAAGTGGAATATCTCTTCCTAATTCTTGCTGCTGAGATGTGTTGGAAATACATAGAAATGTTGATGACCTATGCAGATTTATTTTGTATCCTGCAACTTTGTTAAAGTTGTTGATTATTTCAACTAGATTTTTAGTAGACCATCATATCATCTGCAAAGAGTGATAGCTTGGTCTCCTCATTGCCTCTTTTAATACCTTCAATTTCTTTTTCTTCTCTAATTGCTATAGCTAATGTTTCTAGTTACTGGTAGTCTCTTGGTGACCGAGAATGACGATTGTCTTTGTGCATTATCATCTATTGATGTACCCTCATATGGCTTTGGAGTCCAAAGACTGAGGCACAGAGTTTGTGGCACATGGGACATGGGATGCCAGTTGTTATGGGATGTACGGTTGTGGCCTGGTGTTGGCGTTCACACGCAACGGCAAGACGTCGACGTCGTTCATCTTCAAAGGTGGCGGCGGCATGGTTAATGTGGGTTCGCCAACTGCTTCTGTCAGAGGCAGTGAGTTCTAGTTGCTTTGGTGTAATGCCATCCCACTTCAAGTTTGACTTTAGCTGATCCTTGAATCTTTTCTTTGGTCGGCCTTGTTTCCTGAGTCCAGCTGATAGTTCACCATAGAATACCTGTCTTGGTATTCACTGTGGGTCCATGCAGATGACCTGTCCAGACTATCATAGCTGGGTTTTGAGGACTATTACTTCGATGCTGGTGGAGTTGGCTCTGTCAAGGACTTCCTGGTTGGTGATTCGGTCCTGCCATCGGATCCTCATGATTGACCGGAGGGAGTGTTGGTGGAATTGCTCCAACTGCTTCATGTGCTTCCGGTACAGTGTCCATGTCTCACAACCATACAGGAGTGAGCTGAGGACCACCGCGTTATACACTTTGAGCTTCATTGCAGTGTTTACACCTCTGTGTTGGATGACTTTGGAGCGCAGCCGCCCGAGTGCCTGGCTGGCCTTTTGGATCCTGGCATTGATCTCATGGTCTAGGGACCCGTCGTTGGCGATGGTGCTGCCCAGGTACTTGAAAGTGTTGACATTAGAAAGCTGCGTGCAGTCAATTGTAATGCACGGCTGGTTAGTTAGCCTCCCTGGTGCAGGATGAAACAGCACCTCTGTTTTGCTGAGGCTGATAGTCAGGCCAAACAGTTTTGTTGCGGTGGAGAACCTGTCCACAATGGTTTGGAGATGATTTTCTTGGTGGGCCATGAGAGCACAGTCATCTGCGAAGAGAGCTTCCAGGATGAGTCTCTCTATTGTCTTTGTTTTTGCAATCAGGCGGCGAAGGTCTAATAGTGAGCCATCCAGTCGGTATTTGATGTAGACACCCAGGTCTAGATCCATCACAGCATGTCGTAAATCTTTGGTGAAGTATAGGTTGAATAGTACCAGAGCGAGGACACAGCCTTGTTTCACGCCATTTGAGATGTTGAAACGATCGGAAGTCTCTCCACCAGATAGGACTTCCCCTGTCATGTCGACATGAAAAAGCTGGATCAGTTTGATGAATTTTGCTGGACAACCGAGCTTGCTAAGGATCACCCACAATGCGTCCCTGTTCACTGTGTCAAACGCCTTTGTCAGGTCTATGAAGACAATGTAGAGACTCAGGTTCTGCTCAAGGCATTTTTCCTGAATTTGCCTCACCGTGAAGACCATATCGATGGTACTGCAATCTGGTCAGAAGCCACATTGTGATTCAGGCAGGTTCTGCTCTGAAACAGATGACAGGAGTCTGTTGAGTATAACACGGGAGAGGATCTTTCCAGTAGTGGAGAGTAGTGAGATGCCTCTGTAGTTGTCACAGGCTGCTAGTGTGCCTTTGTTCTTGTATAGGGCTAAGATGGAGGCATCTCTGGGTTCTGGGGGCATGTCTTCCTCTTCCCATATGCTGGTCAGCACTATGTGGAATGCCTGGAGTGCCTTTCCCTTTAAGGCCTCCTGATCTTATTGGGAAGGCTCCTAGTTTATCCACACTGGATGATGTTGGCTGAGTGTTTTAGACATATACTGTTTATTATTTTTAGGAAAGGCCCTTCTATCCTATGCTTTCTAGTGTTTTCAATAGGAATGAGTATTGTATTTTGTCAAAGGTTTTTTCTGCATCCATTGAGAAAATCATGTGATTTTTGTCAGTTTCCTTGTTAATATGGTCATTTATGTGGATGGTTTTCCTAATATTGAACCATCCTTGCATTCCTGATATGAATCCATACTGGTCCTAGTGAATAACCCTTGTGATCACTTGCTGGAGTCTTTTTTGCTAGTATCCTATTTAAGATTTTTGCATCTATTTTCATTAAGGAGATTGATCTATAGTTTTCTTTTTCTGTTTTTGACCTGCCTGGTTTTGAATCAGTACCATCTTTGTGTCATAAAAGGAATTTGGTAGAACTCCTTTGCTTATTCTGTCAAATGTTTTGTATAATATTGGGATTTATTGTTCTTTGAATGTTTGATAGAATTCATTTGAATCCATCTGGACCGGGGGATTTATCCTTAGGGAGTTCTTTGATGGCTTGTTCAATTTCTTTTTCTAATATGGGGTTGTTTAGATAGTCTATTTCTTCCTCTGTTAGTAACAATTTATATTTTTGTAATATTCATCCATATCACCTAGATTGTCATATTTATTGCCATATAATTGGGCATAATAATTTTTAATGATTGCCTTAATTTCCCCTTTATTAGAGGTGAGGTCTCCCTTTTCATCTTGGATACTGTCAATTTGATTTTCTTCTTTCCTTTTTTAATTAGACTGACCATTCCTTTGTCTATTTTATTTGTTTTTTCAAAGTACTAGCTTCTAGTCTCATTTATTAAATCAATAGTTCTTTGACTTTCAATTTTATTAATTTCTCCTTTGATTTTTAGGATCTCTAATTTAGTCTTCATCTGAGGAAAAGTTCATTTTCTAGTTTTTTAATTTTCATGCCCAATTCATTGACCTCTGCCCTTTGTAAATTTTTTTGCTCTTTTTTAAATAGAATTTTATTTGATCATTTCCATGCATTATTCATTAAAGACAAAGATCATTTTCTTTTCCTCCCTCCCACCCCCCCATAGCCGATGCGTGATTCCACTGGGTATCACATGTGTTCTTGATTCGAACCCATTGCCATGTTGTTAGTATTTGCATTAGAGTGTTCGTTTAGAGTCTCTCCTCTGTCATATCCCCTCAGCCATTGTAGTCAGGCAGTTGCTTTTCCTCGGTGTTTCTACTCCCTCAGTTTGTCCTCTGCTTATGGATAGTGTTTTTTCTACTACATCCCTGCAGATTGTTCAGGGACATTACACCGCCACTAATGGAGAAGTCCATTACGTTCGATTATACCACAGTGTATTAGTCTCTGTGTACAATGTTCTCCTGCTTCTGCTCCTCTTACTCTGCATCACTTCCTGGAGGTCGTTCCAATCTCCATGGAATTCCTCCACTTTATTATTCCTTTTTGCACAATAATATTCCATCACCAACATATACCACAATTTGTTCAGCCATTCCCCAATTGATGGGCATCCCCTCATTTTCCAATTTTTGGCCACCACAAAGAGCGCAGCTATGAATATTTTTGTACAAGTCTTTTTGTCCATTATCTCTTTGGGGTACAGACCCAGCAGTGCTATGGCTGGATCAAAGGGTAGACATTCTTTTATCGCCCTTTGTGTATAGTTCCAAATTGCCCTCCAGAATGGCTGGATCAGTTCACAACTCCATCAGCAATGAATTAATGTCCCTACTTTGCCACATCCCCTCCAGCATTCATTACTTTCCATAACTGTCATGTTAGCCAATCTGCTAGGTGTGAGGTGATACCTCAGAGTTGTTTTGATTTGCATCTCTCTGATTATGAGAGATTTAGAACACTTCTTCATGTGCTTATTAATAGTTTTGATTTCTTTTTCTGAAAACTGCCTATCCATGTCCCTTGCCCTTTAATGGATGAGGCATCCATTAAAAATCTATGGGATCCAGCCAAAGCACTACTCAGGGGGATCATTTCCTATAGTATGATGTCCAGGCTTTTTGTCATGGTCTTCTGGTAGACCAATGATTCTTAAGTTTTCTCTCCTAGAACGATTTTCTAAATCTTCTGTTTTGTGAATGAGGTGCTTCATATTTTCCTCAGTTTTTTCATTCTTTTGATTTTGTTTTATAGTGTCCTACTACCTTGTGAAATCACTTGCTTCTAATTGTTGTATTATGGTTTTTAAAGACTGGATTTTATCTCTGGCTTTTTGGTCATCATTCTCCTGATCTTTCATCTCCTTTGCCTAATTTTCAAGCTGATTAATTTTGGCTTTCAAGACTCTGTTTTTTGTTTCTAGATGACTTATTTTGCTTTTAAAGTCCTTTTTCCAGTTGTCTTCAGACTCTCTTAATTGTGTTTTGAATTGTATTTTGAGTTCTTTTAAAGCCTGTATCCAATTCCCTGGAGTTTCCATTTTTTTGCTTGGTGTTCCTTCATCCTTCTCTGTTCCATTTGCTCTTTGTTCATTGCCTGGATAGAAGCTGTCAATTGTAATTTCTTTTTTTCTTTTTCTGTTGTTTGCTCATATTTGCCCCTTCTTTACTCCCTGTAGTTGCCTGTGATTTTTCTCCTCTCATTTTGTGTTGGATCTTTACTTTTGGGGCTTTTCTGTCAGCCTTCATACTTGGAATTTAGTCACCCAATCTATCCTTGCAGTCTGTGGGGGAGTGGTCTTGGAGCTTGAGCTTCCAGGCCCTCTGAAAATTTTGATGAGATTAAGCCCAGTTACATTGCAGAGATGAATGTGCCCTGAGGCCCAAACCTTGGAAGGAGGGGTGATATGGAGTGTCTCTGCTGTTGCAACTAGGCTACGTGCTCTGCATTTCTTTTCCAACTGTTTCCCCACCACCTGTGTTCAATGCTCTGAGCCTGGCATAGCTTTCCCCACAAGGTACTCCCTCCAGACCAGCACCCTTTCCCACTCAGAGGTTCCAGCTACTGCTGGAGGTTCAGAGCTCTAGGTGGGGGAGGGGTCCTGGGACCTTCCTTCTTCCTTCCCCTTAAACCCGAGTGTTCTTGAATTCAGGCTTTTGGGAAGAAAACTTTTTAAGTTGAGTCCAGCAGGAGGATTCCTTGGCTCTGTCCTGTTGTTGGGTTTGATTTCCAGTCCCCATGGATCATTTAGTTCATAATCTTTAAGGAAGGGTTTTCAGAGTTCTGAACTTTTGCTGCCTCTATGCTGCCAATCTTGACTCCACCCTCTGCTTGCTTAATTTATATTGAGAGATCTTAGGAGGTGTTCCTTCCTTCACTTCAATTTTTCACTGGTGTTGCTGATTTTATCTTCCCTACATCATTTGTATGTGTAGCCCATATGCCCTGTGGGATGTCTTTGGGGATATCAAACATTGGTGTTTCTGTGTGCAACTGATCAGGTATTTCATCTAATTGCTCCAAAAATAACAGTAGGTAATGTTTCAAAGATTATTTTGGAAGGTGGAAATAGATTTTCCTTGATTGCTCACAGTGGATGGTCACCCCATTTTTACATAGGAAGTCTCTCCCCAGTAGGTTGTTGGGACACCTAAGTATCAATGAGACTATGATCTATAGATAAAGGACCTAGCTTCACCATCAGGTTCGAGTTTTAGAACTTGCTGTATTACCCTGTGGCCCCAGCTACTGTGACTGATCCCTTTGTGGTGGTGTCCCCTGGGAATGACTTTAAAACAGATCTTGTTGCCCTGGTATCAATTAGAGCTTTGTAGTCTTGTTCCCCAACTTTAATCAACTCATCCCACGTTCTTGGGTGTGGTGTTCCTGCAGGACTGGCACCATAGTGTTCAATTGCTCTATTTTCCCCAAGTCCTGTGCCAGCTCTTGCCCATTAATATGCTGTAACTCTGTGTATTCTGTTGATAAATCTGGTTCCCCTTCTATTAGTTTCTGATTCTCTACCCCTTTTTGTGAAATGTTGATGGTTTGATTATCTCCCCTTTGATTTTCAACTTGGGAGACAGTGTTAGAAAGATTCTGACAGGTTTGGAATGTTGAGTCAGAGAATCCCCCTGCATTTTGCCTTTTGGGATTCTCAGGCTCTGGGCTATTCAGAGATTGCTTGGCTGTTAACTCTTTTCTTTGTTCTCGCTTAACCATCTCTTTAGAGTGTGTTGAAGATTCTGGTGCAAGGGAGAGCCTGTCCTTATGAAATATATTTTGAACTCTGCTCTTCCCTTTATAGTATCTATTTTCATTGGTTTGTATTGATGGTTTGTGATCATTGATTTCTGTGTGTTGTGAGTTAATTCTTGCTTTTGGATAGAAATTCTTTGCTCTTGGGTCTAAGGTTGATTTGTTTCCACTCTCCTTTAGTTTCTCTTGTTGTTCCTTATGTGCAAAGTTATACTCATGCCCTTTAGCCTGTGGGGGGTATGAGTTTATGTGTAGTGGGATCTGCTATTTTGAATTCTTCTTGGACTCTCATAGTCTTTGTTTGCTACTTTGTCTTTGGGGTTTAGAGAATCAATGCAATGCTCCTTCACTGTTACTGTTATTTTGTGATGCTGTTTGTGATTGGAGGATTTGTTACAATTCTTTGTGCTTTCCATTCCCAACTCATATTTGCATATTAAGAAATTTTCTAGATATTTTGTGATTTGCCATTTAGTTTTCCCATTACTTTCTTCTATGCCGCTATATGACTCAAAGACTTTGTTCTTCATGTCTACTAGATCATTTGTAACTCCTTCTCCATCTCTTGTATTTCCCTCTGTTTTGAATTCTTGTTTCCTCCCTCTTTTTCTACAGACTCTTTCCTGCACCATTATTTGTTTTATTTTCCTTCCTGGTGTGACATCCCCTGTTTTCCTTCCCTGCACCCTCTGTGCATCTAATCTTGTTTTCTTCTGGCTTCATGTGGTGTATCGGGGATTTCCCTTTGAAAGGAATTCCAAATACTTGGGCTTCATTCCCTTGCTAATCAAGTGCTTCATGGCCTTGAGATTGGGTGTTGTCTGTTCTTTGAGTTGGCAATGGCCACAACATTTGGTCTTTTATGTGTCATTGTATGTTTGTTCCCTTCCAAAGTTCTTGTACCCTCTGTTCTGTGTAGCCCTGTTTTGATATCGTGACCCTCTGCTGTAACCCTGCTCATGTTTTGTTTTCATCAGACAGAATCTCACTATATGTCCCACTTTTTGGCATAAAAAGCATTTTCTATTATCTTTTTGCCCCCTAGCTTGATATTGTGGTCTTTGGCATGGAAAGGTCCTTATGGTTGCAAGATTTTTGACCTCCTCTATCTCTTTCTGCCTGGATAGTTAATGCTTCATAGGTCATGCAAAAGTTCTTAAAGAGGTGTTTGAGGGTAGGGACATACCCTTTTTAAGAACTGCCTCGTAACATGGGGAATGACTTCCTGGCTGTCCTGCATGTAATCCAATATCGCCTCAGCATTTTCAATGAGCTTGTCAATATAGGCAGAAGGATGCTCCTTTTGCTCCTGCCTCAGTATCTCAAATTTCACCCAAGCATTTGGACTATTGCAGAAACTTGATTGCTTCTAATAAGTCCTCCCACACCTTTCTTAGAAATGTCATTTTCAATGGTCTGGAAAAATCAAAAGACTCAAAATATTCTGGCCAGCTCGTTAGATTATCACCTTCCCTCATTCTCTTGTTCCCAGGGGCTAAATAATTCTGAAAGTAAAATTTCTACATCCTAGAAACTGGGTTCATATAACTTAAATAAATGCTCTTTTCAACTCTCAAACATTCAAACATTTGAATGGTTTGGAGCAATATTTTGGCATTATCCATTTTTGGGAATATGATTCCTGGATGCTGAAAGACTTATGAATTTTTGTATATAGAATGCCTGCATCTGGGGTAACCTTGGCATAATCCCTGAGAGGCATGATCTTTTGTGCCCCTGGGACTTCCGAAGGCTGCATGGGTTCAGTGTTTGTCTGTTTGTCTACCATTACTTTTTAGTGCACACCCCTACTGTTAAAGCTGTTGTTGTAGGTATATTAGTGTCTTTGCCATTGTCATTGCCATGTTCAGTATCCTTATTATAATTTCAGCTGTTAGCTCCTTTCCCTTCCCCAGTTTCTCATTCTTTTTCTTTGTGAATTCCTGGCACACCTCACTTGAGGAGTGAAACCCACTAGATTTGGTCTCCCAGTGTGATGAATCTGCTTTCCTCTGTTACAGTATGTATGAAAACTATACTACTTTACGATAACTCGTAAATGACAAAACCTTTTCATCACCCACTTCCATAATCAGATAGGGAAAAATGGTTTATGAAGATAGAAGGGAAGTTTCTTCAGGGGTCACAACAGCAAAAAAAAAATAAACTTGGGGATATTGATTGGTAAACCTATACCTGTATACATTTCCAATCTCTACCATTCTTTTCTCCAATCAACTTGTAAGAGGTATTAGAAACAGTTGGAAAAACCACTGTGAAGACATTATGTTATATTTCTCATTAGGTTTTAAAGAATTTCTTCTGATTGTCTTGTTTATTCCTAAGCTTGGACAAAAGCAGAAGGGAGAGAAAAATATTTATATCAATATTTTAAGAATTAAAAAAAAATTTCCAGTACTCTGTACCTTAGTGGCTGGATACCTTTGACATCTGAATACCTTTGTCATCTATGTCCACAGAGAGAAGGAAGCCTGGGTCCCCAAATGGGCCTTCTGGGGTAGGCATCAATCAATACTGAATGTTCTGCTTAAATAATTCTATGGAGAGAAGAAAGGGTCTCCCTTTTCAGTGAAATCCCTTTCTGCTACCTCAAAATCATTGAATAAAATTTTTCTTGTATATTTTAGTTTTGTTGATTTTGATAGGAACTTTTTTATTGGAAGAAATGGATTAATCTCTGTGAGAATTGTGGGATACTAAAAAAACCCTAATAATTTGACTATTGCTTCCATTTCCTTCTTTTTAAAAAATTGTTTATAACATTTAAAATATTAAGATACTTAGCTAACTGTCTCCGTCTTTCCTGCACCCATCAAAGAAGGCATAATTTGACAAAAAGATACAGGTTTATATATAAAACTATGTCTTACTTATTTCTATTTATCAGTTCTTTCGCTGGAGGTAGACAAACATAGTCATTCTTCAAAGAATGTTTCTGTTGCTGTTTATAATGTTCTCTTGGTTCTCCTTGTATCATTTATTTGAGAGCTTTGTCCTAATTCACTTTACTTTTTATGGTGTTGTACTTGGAGAAACAATCAGAATCTGGAGTCAGATAACATAAGTCATTCAAATCCTAGCTCTGCCATTTACTACTAATATGACATTGTACTCATCCTTGTTAGACCTTAGTTTCCTTCTCTGAAAAAAATGAGAGAGTTGGACCAGATAATGTTTAATGAGTCTTCTGGTTCTAAATATATGATCCTTTCCTCTAGGTAAACTGAAGATTTTAAATTCTTCCAACAGCAATATAAAGTTTGCTTTCCCCCCCAGGATTCCTTAGAGAAGGACTTATATAAAAGATATCTGTCATAAAGGAAAATCCTTCAGGAGCTAGCCTGCTATAACTCAGTGAAGATTGTGAATTTTGCCCCTAAGAAGAATCATTTAGAGAAGTGAAAACTGGTAAAATCTCAGGGACCTCCTTAAAGCCTCTACTACAAAGCCTTCTCTTGGATTCTTTGGGCTTCTGGAGAGCCCAGTTCACAGTGTTCATTAGGAAAAATAGCTGCTCGGTCTCTATGTATTAGATAACTGGGGAAAAGAGGGAGGAAATTTCTGGTCGAAACCTCAAAGCAGTCACTTTGGAACACTATGCGTCAATTCTCCATCATTCACTCGATCCTCAATCCCTTCAATTTTCCTTCAGTCTCTACTAAAACCACTCTTTCTAATCATCTTCAATGGTGTGTTTATCTTCCAATAATAACAACTGACTAGTACAAAGATTAATGTTATTGATAATCGACTTCAGAGTTAAGAAGATCTGGGTTCAATTCCTACCTTTGATACATATTGGTTTAGGTATCTGAGCAAGCCTCTAAGATTAGAAATAACAGAATAAGTACTAATTTTCATTGATTAAAGGTATTTTCTCAGTTGAAAATGCTGTACTGGGGAAATCAGAGGTCCAGACCCCCCTCTCCAAAAGCCCTCCACACATAAATAAGCTCAATATCTATGATACTTTAAAGTTTGCAAAGCGATTTAGATACCCAGTTTGAATCTTGCAACAACCCCAAGAGGTAGGAAGGGCAAGCATTTATTTTCCCGTTTTTTAGATGAGAAAATTGAGTCTCAGCTAGTACATATATTAATCAACACTGGATGTTCTGTTTAAATAATTCTAGGGGAGAAAAGTTTCCCCCTTTTCAGTGAAATCCCTTTCTGCCATCCCAAAATAGTTGGAAGAAAAATTTCCAGGTAGTGTTTGATTCTTGATACTCTTGACTTCAAGTCTATCTATTACATCACTAACGGTTGACCAGTTCCTCTGTGCTAAGCTTTCTCCCTTGGCATCTGTGGTACAGTATGTTTCTATTTCTATTTCTCTGTCTCCTTTGTTTGCCACTTTTTTTCTTCCTCTTGCCCTAAATGGATGCCTCTCCAACATTCTGTCCTTTATCTTACATGTATTTTATATTTACCTTTTCCAACTAACTAGAATGCAAACTTCTGGAGACTAAGGACTGCTTCACCCCTAGATCTGAAAGACAACATGGGGTGGTAGACAGAGATCCTGGCAGAGTCAGGATTTGTATTCAAGACCTGCTTCTCATATGTACTGACTGTGTGACCCCATGTAAATCACTTACTTTCTCAATTCTAATTGAAACTTTAGTTAAAGACTATAAATTGCAAAGCAGATGATCATCTGCACTGGGAGAGATAATGAAGAGTACTAAGGAAATCACATTTTTAGCCCTCAAACAGAAACATCTCCAGAGGCAGACTAGTACAGACCTTCTATGTCCTACAAGTTTGTGTCTCAAAGTGTGACAGCCTCAGAGAGCGGGTGGCAAGAACTCACATGCACCCATTTCACATGATGGGCCAGCCTGCATCTAATGTCAGGAATGCTAGTTTTGTTTTGTTTTGGGCCCTGAAGATGGACATTGAGAGATGTCTGCTTGCAGAGTGAGATGTGAATGACAAGTGAAAAAGCTGTTGAATCTCAGCCTTGACCTTCCTGGGCATTAATGTAGGCAGAGAACAGGAAATGCAGCATGTTGGCAGTGAAGCAAACATGATGCAGTCATCCTAAATGAGGGGAAAAGAAGAAAATTTTACTTTTTTTTTCAAGAGAAGAAAAGAAGGAAAAACAGACAGACTAAAACTTGCCAGTCAAACACTTTTCTAACTTTGATTTAAAGCATTGATTTCTTTGATCCTTGGTTCGAATCTCTTCCTTTGCCAAGGGTAGGCAAATGGTTCTTAAGACAGAAGCAGCCTTCTTCCATCAGCTAGGGGGTGACCTCAGAAGTAGAGGCCATAGAGCCTCATTCCAGGGCTGGTATCATTTTAAGTACATCTGTACTAGGCACATCTAAATCTCTGTTCCTTAGTTTCCTGTTCTGTGAAAAAGCTGAACTGATAATATTTTTTAAGCTAACTAACCTGACAATACAGCATTTAAAGAGCTAGAAATGAGCTGCTCACTTAAGAATGAATTATCCTGGAAGTTGTTCAAGCTGGTTTGAAGTCTAGCAAGTGTGTGGAAATAATCTGCCCATTTTGGTTTGCATTGTTCTAGAACCTGAATAAGTCTTTCCCCCCAAATGTTACAAAGACTTAAAACAGCTCTACAGAGAACTTAACTTTAGTTGGTAACAGGAAGACAATATAAAAACCGGTGTCCTTTCTCTTTGACCCACAGTCCCTTGTTCCTCATCTTGGCTGACAAGCAGCTGACTCTAAAGTTTCCACTAAATATTATGACTTTTGAGAATGAGATGGGAGACTCTTAATACGCACATTTATTTTTATGGACAATTGTAGCTCAGTAGGTGGGTCAACTCCCACAGAATTGTCTAGTAGGAATCTCATGGTAGCTTATTAGGTAATATTTCCTGAGATGGAAGGCCATTCTTCTTTGCTATCAAATAAAGGTAAAAAAGGTTCTGTTATCTCATAGGCTAATAGCCATTCTATTTGCCATAGCAGGTCACTCCTCTTACGGGATGGGGCAGTAAGCTTAGTAGCTACTCCAGAGCTGCACCTGGAATGTTGATGATTCTTGTTCAATTCCCCATTTCAGTGCAACCTGTGTCCAGGATCCAGAAAACCACAAAGAGGTAAGTTTGTGTAAGTATGGAAGGGACACACATAGACTACATATGCTTTCTGGCCATCCCTCAATTTGTTTCACTTTAGTAGATTCTGGGGGAAGTTAGGGAGCTTAGAGGACTTAGAGTCACACCTAGAGACTGAAGGTTCTGCATTCAAATCTGGCCTCAGATACTTCCTTGCTGTGTGATCCTGGGCAAGTCACCTATTGCCTAGCCCTTACTATTCTTCTGCCTTGAAACCAATACACGGTATTGATTCTAAGGTGGAAGGTAAGAATTTAAAAAGAAAAGGAAATGTTGAGTATCGGACAAATCTTTCAGTCTGGGCACCTGCACTTAAAAGTGACCAGACATAAGGTAATGGTGAATGGTCCTGAGAATTAATCATACAGATTCTAGATAAGGAATAATTAATCTGGATCCCATGAACTTTATTTTAAAGACATTTTAACTGTACTTCAATATAGTTGTTTCCATTGTAATCATTTACATTTAAAAAATATTCTGAGAAGGGGGCCATAGGCTCATCAAATTGACAAAGGGATCCAAAACATAAGAAAGGGAAAAGAATCTTCCATTTGTAGCCTCAAGGGCCTCCAAAACAATAAGAAGATGTAACCAGTTTTGGTACTGAGGCTCCACCTTGGGGGGCTTAATTCTCTGCTATTTGTACCTCTGTTGATTTCCATACTTTTTACTTGAGGTCACAGATTTTTTTTTTATTTGTTTTCCAAGAGATGGAAAGAAATTATAGTCAAGAAGCCCTGGGTTCTAATTCTCTTCCTTCATACATACTGACTGTGTGATTCTGGGCAAATTGTTTAACCTCTCAGTACCTGAAACAAGTCTCTAATCATAATAACTAACATTTATATAGTGATTATTATGTGTCAGGCACTGTGTTAATCACTTTACTTATATTATCTTTTTTTGGATCCTCACAGTAGCCCTAGATTGTAGGTGCTGTTATTATTCCTAATTTACAAACAAGAAAAACGGAGATTTAGTGATTTGTCCTGGGATCCACAGATAATTAATTGTTTGAGACTGGATTTGAACTCAGGTCTTTTAGACTTCAGGTCCAGTTCTCTATACACTAACTCACCTAGCTGCCCCCGTCCTAAGTCTCTAAGACTACAAACTGTAAATCCCACTGTGTAACTGAGAATCTAATCCACAGAAGCTATTCCTATGTCATTAGGATTGAAAGTTGCTCTCTTGCTAGCATGTACAGGAGAGTATGTATATAGGTGAAGTGGAGAGAGCTCTGTGAAGTCCAGCAATGGGTGTTCTAGACTTTTATATTTTTTAATTAATCAAGGAGCATTTAAAGACCTATAACATGCCAAGTACAGAGATAGGCAAAGAGGATACAAGACAGAAATGAAATATTACCTCCCCCAAGGAGTTTACATTCTATTAGGGGAGACAGAATTTAAAATAGAATATATACAAATTAAAATACAATGTAAATTTGGGAAAAAGCATAGCAGTTAAGCAGTAAAGGATTAATGTAGAAGGGTAATGTTTGAGTTGTGTTTTTCAAATTTAAATTTATTCATTTGTTTGTTACATTAATAGCCAGTAAACTCCCTCCCTCTCTCTCCCCTCCCCAATTGGAGAAAGCATCACTTGACAAAAAAGATATTTTATATACAAAACTATATCTTCTTTATTTCTAGTTACTAGTTCTTTCTCTGGAGGTAGACACACATCATTCTAATTATGTTGCTGTATATAGTGTTCTCTTGGTTCTGCTCATTTCTCTCTTCATAATTTTATGTAGGTCTCTCCAGGTTTTTCCAAAATTAACCTGTTTATAATTTTTTATATATCATTTTACTCCTATCAAATTGTCTAAAATGATAAAAGGGAAAAATGACAAATGTTAGACGGAATGTGGAAAAATGGGGAACTGTTAAACTGATCCAACCATTTTGGAGAACAATATGGAATTATAAAAAAAGAGTTATAAAACTTCATATCTTTTGACACAGCAACACTACTCTTGGGTTTATTTCCCAAGGTGGTCAGGGAAAAAGGAAAAGAGCCTATTTGTTCTAAAAATGTTCATGGAAGCTCTCTTTGTGGTGGCAAAGAACTGGAAATTGAAGAGATGTCAATCAATTGGAGAAAAGCAGATCAAAGCAAAGTTATGAAGGGCTTCAAATGCCAAAAAGGAGAAGTTATATTTGACCCTAGAGGTAATAGAGAGTCAATAGAGTTTACTGATCAGGGGATTGTAAAAATTAAAAATTTAATCTCTAATAAAAAATATGATAGTTTGGGAGGTTTATTAAATGATCATTAGAAATAAAGGAATAAAGAAGATACCAAATAAAGACACGTGCCCATGGCTGATCAACCAGTTCAAACACCTACCTTACCACCACTAAGCTCAGGACCAGAAGTAAAGAGGTGGGACCTTCCATGTCCCCACCTAATATCCCCTATCTACAGGAAGTATGGAATGACAGGAAGTCAGTGGGCTCCTGGGAAATGTAGTTCTTTTTTTAGGGTAATAGATTTAAAATTATATAGAATGACATGGCCAGATATATGATTTAGGAAAATCATTTTGGTAGTCATGTGCAGATAGATTTGAGTGGGGAGAAATTTGAAGCAGGACATATTGGGAGGTGATTTTAATAATCCATGTGGAGATGATGGGAGCCTGAAATGGGGTGGTAGGTCTTTGAGGAGAAAGAAGGGAGCAGATGTAAGAGATGTTGTGGTATTAAAATTAAGAGGACTTGGCAACTAATTGGGTATGTAGGGTGAAAGAGAGTGAGAAAGTTAGATTGAATCCAAGCTTTCAAACTCACATGCCTACAATGGTGGTAGTGCTTTCAGTAGTGCTTTGATGATGAAAAAAAAATGGGTTTTTGCATGGAAAGATGAGTTCTATTTTGAGTTTGAAATTCCTTTTAGTAGATCTAGTTCTAAATGTCAAATAGGTAGTAAGCGATATGGAACTGGAGCTCAGAAGGAGAGACTGGATTATAAAGATTGGATTGGATATGTAGATCTGAGAACATCTGCATGGAAATGAAAAAACAATGAAAACTAATGACTAACAAAAGGGAAAAATACAGGATACAGGACCATTGGTCAGCTCTGTCAAAAACTGCAGGGGGGGGGGTTCAGAAGGATAAGAATTAAGAAAAGACTAGCAGATTTGATAGCTAAGAGGTCATTGTTAACTCTGGAGAGAAGTTTCAGTTGAGTGAGTTAAGAAACCAGATTTCAAGGGGTTGAGAAATTAGTGGGAGTAAATGAAGGCAATGAGTGTAGACAAGTTTTTTTTTTTAGTTTTCAAAACATTATTTTATTTGGTCATTTTCATACATTGTTCATTGGAAAGAGATCATTTTCTTTTCCCCCGGCCACCCCTTCCCTAGCCAACAGGTGATTCGTCTGGGTATCACGTGTCCTTGCTCTGAACCCATTTCCTTGTGGTTGGTATTTGCATTAGGGCGCTCATTTAGCATCTCTCCTCGATCATGTCTCCTCAACCTCTGTAGTCAAGCAGTTGCTTTTCCTCTGTGTTTTTACTCCCTCAGTTTGTCCTCTGCTTGAGGATAGTTGTTTTTTTTTTTCTCGTAGATTGCTGCAGGTTGTTCAGGGACATTGTAAAGCCATTACTTGAGAAGTCCATTACGTTCTCTTGTACCACAATGTGTCAGTCTCTGTGTACAATGTTCTGGTTCTGCTCCTCTCACTCTGCACCACTTCCTGGAGGTTGTTCCAGTCTCCATGGAATTCCTCCACTTTATTATTCCTTTTAGCACAATAGTATTCCATCACCAACATATACCACAGTTTGTTCAGCCATTCTCCAATTGAAGGGCATCTCCTCATTTTCCAATTTTTGGCCACCACAAAGAGCGCAGCTATGAATATTCTTGTACAAGTCTTTTCCCTTATTATCTCTTTGGGGTACAAACCCAGCAGTGCTATGGCTGGATCAAAGGGCAGACAGTCTTTTATCGCCCTTTGGGCATAGTTCCAAATTGCCCTCCAGAATGGTTGGATCAATTCCCAACTCCACCAGCAATGCATTAATGTCCCTACTTTGCCACATCCACTCCAGCATTCATTACTTTCCTTTGCTCTCATGTTGAACAATCTGCTAGGTGTGAGGTGATACCTCAGAGTTGTTTTTATTTGCATCTCTCTGATTATAAGAGATCTAGAACACTTTTTCATGTGCTTATTAATAGTCTTGATTTCTTTAACTGAAAATTGCCTATTCATGTCCCTTGCCCATTTTTCAATTGGCGAATGGCTTGATTTTTTGTACAACTGGTTTAGCTCTTTATAGATTTGGATAATTAGACCTTTGTCAGAGGTTTTTGTTATGAAGATTGTTTCCCAATTTGTTGCTTTCCTTCTGATTTTAGTTACATTGGTTTTGTTTGTACAAAAACTTTTTAATTTGATGTAGTCAAAATTATTTATTTTGCATTTTGTGACTCTTTCTAAGTCTTGCTTGGTTTTAAAATCTTTACCTTCCCAAAGGTCTGACATGTATGCTATTCAGTGTTCACCTAATTTACTTATAGTTTCCTTCTTTATATTCAAGTCATTCACCCATTCTAAGTTTATTTTGGTGTAGGGTGTGAGATATTGATCCAAACCTAATCTCTCCCACACTGTCTTCCAATTTTCCCAGCAGTTTTTATTAAATACTGGATTTTTGTCCCAAAAGCTGGGGTCTTTGGGTTTGTCAAAGACTGTCTTACTGAGGTCATTCACCCCAAGTCTATTCCACTGATCCTCCTTTCTGTCTCTTAGCCAGTACCAAATTGTTTTGATGACCAATGCTTTGTAATATAGTTTGAGATCTGGGACTGCAAGGCCACCTTCCTTTTTATTTTTTTTTTCATTATTTTCCTGGATATCCTTGATCATTTGTTCTTCCAAATGAACTTTGTTATGGTTTTCTCTAATTCAGTAAAATAGTTTTTTGGTAGTTCAATGGGTATGGCACTAAATAAGTAAATTAATTTGGGTAGGATTGTCATTTTTATTATGTTAGCTCATCCCACCCATGAGCAATCAATGTTTTTCCAATTGTTTAGATCTAGTTTTAATTGTGTGGAGAGTGTTTTGTAGTTGTGTTCATATAGTTCCTGTGTTTGTCTTGGCAGATATATTCCTAAGTATTTTATATTGTCTCAGGTGACTTTAAATGGAATTTCTCTTTCTAATTTTTTCTGCTGAACAGGGTTGGAGATATATAGAAATGCTGATGACTTATGTGGGTTTATTTTGTATCCTGCAACTTTGCTAAAGTTGTTGATTATTTCGATTAGCTTTTTGGTTGATTCCCTAGGATTCTTTAAGTAAATCATCATATCATCCACAAAGAGTGACAGCCTGGTCTCCTCATTGCCAATTTTAATACCTTCAATTTCTTTTTCTTCTCTAATTGCTACTGCTAGTGTTTCTAGTACAATATTAAATAATAAAGGTGATAATGGGCATCCTTGTTTGACTCCTGATCTTATTGGGAAGGCTTTGAGTTTTTCCCCATTACAGATTATGTTTGCTCATGGTTTTAGGTATATACTGTTTATTATTTTTAGGAAAGGCCCTTCTATTCCTATACTTTCTAGTGTTTTCAATAGGAATGGGTGTTGTATTTTGTCAAAGGCTTTTTCTGCATCTATTGCAATAATCATGTGATTTTTGTCGGTTTGCTTGTTTATATGGTCAATTATGTGGATGGTTTTCCTAATATTGAACCATCCTTGCATTCCTGGTATGAACCCTACCTGATCGTAGTGGATAACCCTTGTGATGATTTGCTGGAGTCTGTAGACAAGTTTTTATAGGAGTTTGACTGAGAAAGAGAGAGACATTATAGGAGGATAACTTAAGAGTATGATATAATATTTGGAAGATTATTTTTTAAGAATGAGGGAAATCTGTGCAGGTTTTCAGGCAGTGGTGAATAAAACAATAGTAAGGGAGAGAATGAAGATTGCAGAAGAGAAGATGGTTATGATATGGTCAATGCAAATTGAATCTTATCCAAAGAACTGATCAACAACAGACTAATTCCATTGTGAGAGAACAAGCATTATACTTAGCTGGCTAGTATAGTGTAACTACTAAAATAAGCAAGTAAGGTAAGGTAAGGTAGGTAAGTAAAGATAGGCAAAGATGGATAGGAGTTTTCAGGAATGCTTTTTATCTTGATTAGTTGCTAAGGAACGGGTCATTTGTTGGGTGGTTGTTGCCTTGCTGTCTCCAAGGAACTGATGTCACTTTACCCATGATGCACTTTAGCCTGTGAGGCTTTACTTAAGTGATTCACTGTTTGACCACTGGTGGGGGGTGACTAGGGGAAAAACAACAATGTAAATGGATGCTAATGATATGCTATATATCCCAGGGCAACTTTCAGTCAAATTTTGATCTTTTTCCATTGACTGTGAGGAAGTCAGTGATTATGGAAATTGAGTCTTGTTTGAATTTAGTTCTGTGTGCCTGAGAAACTGAATCACCTATTCTTGCTATTCATAGACCACCAAGGACTGAGGTTTTGTCTAAAGACTGATGTGAAGAGTTTTTTTAATAGTTGTTAATGTAAGGGACCCATATGTCTCATATAAAAGGTGGCCATATACTAATCAACTAGTTATTTTTTTCCATGTTCTTTTGATTTTTTACAGATACTTGGTAAGGTATGTGGGACATTTCAGTCCACATTAGTAAGGGTAGCCTATTGAAAGAGATGGAATCAAGAATACATGTAGAGGGGTTGGCCTTGGTGAGGAAAAGGACCACTGCTTCATTAGTGAAATACAGTATGTTAGAGAGAATTAGTGAATGTTCAGACTGGGATCTACAGCCTCATTAGTGACTGGCAATTTGGCTAAAATGAGAGATCATGCTGAGGGATGCTGGGCTGTGTGTTCAAGGTCTTAACTCTTCCTTCATCACATTCTGAAAATACATAGTAGTAACCATATAATGAATTTCTAAATTGCTACTTAGGAAATCTACTCATTTGGAGTTTAAAACTGTTCACAATAATGTTATGTCTCTATTTAACTAAAATCTCCCTGTTGGACCAGGAAGAATTTAGAAAAAAAATTTATATTATATTGAGTACAAAAACAATTTGGCTAAAATACAAAGCATAGTGACATTAAGAAAGCATTAAATGATAAATTGTATAAAACTCAGCAAATGTAATCACCATCCTCAGAACCTCCTCTCATGCTTCTGACTCTCAACCCTTAGAGATGTAAAATGGAAAATTCTGGATTTCTGATCAAATGGCTACCCTGGAACCATTTTCAGTATATGAAGATGTGAATGGGTAAAAGGCTCTGTATCCTGCTGTTTGGAGATCTTTTGCCCCAGGAAGGGCGAGTCTCCACCTTGACTCCCCTCCCCTTTTCCAATTTAACCATTACTCAGAGTCCTATACTATAGTATAGAACTGAAGGGCTGCAATTTCAAAAGCTGTGTAGCCCCTTAGAGATCTTAGGTCTAACATAAGCAGCAAAGAAAATGCCAATGAGCTATTTCATCAATCATTAGTCTTCTCATAGGCAACAAGAAAATCTAAATAACCACTACACATTTTCTCCCTATTCTCATCTCCTTTTTCTGCATTTTAATGTTGACACCACTTTTCCCATGTCCTCTTGAATGAGTTCATGTCAACTCAAATAGTCAATATTCAGATGAGTGGATCCCTAATGATGCATTGTCGGTGGCAGAGTGGGTCATGAAGCTTCCTCAACCTCCTAATATCCCACCACATAAAATACAAAATAACTCCACAGAATCAATGCTAAAAGTGACTGGTGGCAAAAATATATAGGAGTTTGAATGAGGTTGATTAGCCAGGGACAACTAGGGAAGAATGTTTCTGACTTCCCTGGCCTCAGTTCCATTGTTGCAAGCCCTGAGAGCAGGATCAGAGCAAACTTTGAAATCAACAAAGCAGCCCCTGGGGGTAAGACTGGCAATCTCACCTGTTTGCTGAGCCCAAGTGCTTGTACTCTGAAGGATACTACTGGAATTGGCAGGCAGGAGACCCTGGGAGCAACCATGTTGGCTGTGGGCTCAATTTCAGAGGCCCACAGCTGAGGATTGAAGGAGGGGACACAACAGAGTCTGTGGGCACCAGGTCTGTATAGCAGCATCTGAAACCTCAGTGCTAACAAGCAGAGGACTTTGGAGGTTCAAGGGGCAGGGATATCTGCTCTTTCTCAGACTGTAGTAGTAGAAGAGAAGTGAAGAAGCAGCACTCACCAGTGAGTGTAGTTGCTGTAGGATTGGGGCCTCATCAGTTGTGGTCACTCCCAGGAGAGTGGAATCTCTGATTGTTGCCACAAATGGAGGTGGACTGCCTGCTTTTGGTTGCAGTGACAGAACTGCTATTGGGTTCTGATTGAAGCACCTGAGGTCAATCACAGAAGGGAACATGGGATCATATTAGACCCTGGCCTATAAAAACTGGAATAACTAAATAGGGCCCCAGGAAGAAACAAATACCAAAAAACCCTAAAACCTTAGGTAACACATCTTAGGAACTGTCTTAGGAAGCCCAAGACTCCAATAAAAAGCCAATAATTAAGCCTATTGGCCTGGATGCTAAAATTTTTTAATAAGCAAGCAAAGGAGAAAGAATTTATTTGTTTATAGCTCTTATAGGGACAGAGAAAATTTTGGCTCAATTCAGTGGACAATGAAGTAAAAACCCCAACTTCAAAAAGGGCAAAGAATCACAAAAAATGGTCATAAGCTCAAAAAAAGCTCTTGAAATCACTTTAGTGTAGATGGTTTTCTGTGAACTCTTTCAGTGCCTGTATTGCCCCTTTGTTCTAGGATCTCTGGGCAATCTTCTTTGATTATATCTTGTATTAAGATGTCGAGTTTGCTGTTTATTTCTGGCTTTTCTGGTAGTCCAATTATTCTTAAATTGTCTCTTCTCCCTCTATTTTCCAAGTCTATGACCTTGTCAGTGAGATATTTTATGTTCTCTTCTAATTTCTTGGTCTTTTGGCTTTGCTTTATTAATTCTTGCTCGTTGTCTTCGAGTTGCCTGATGCTGACCTTTAAAGCCTGGTTTTCCTTTTCACTTTGGTCAAACCGGTTTTGTAGATGCATGAATTTCTTTTGCATTATTTCCCACTTTTCCTCCCAGAAGGCTTCCATCTTTTTGATCGTTTCTGATTCAAATTCTTCATGAGTTTGTGGAGAGTTTCCATTTCCTTTGGAAGGTTTCAGAGCATTTGCTTGTTTCCTCTTCTATCTCCTCTGTATTTTGTATTTTTGCTCCATAAAAATGTGTCCAAAGTCGCCCCCTTCTTCTTGTTTTTCTTGGCGTTTTGAGGCTTTTCTGTGCTGTTTTCCATCTCTATCTGAGTGGGGAGGATTAGCTTTTCTTATCTCTGTTCAGAGCCTTTAGCTCTAGGAAAATTGTCTGTTCTATGCAGCTGTTGTTCTGTCTTCCCGGGGAATCCCAGGGTTTGGGGTGTTACTACTCTCAGTTCCCTCCTGATGCTTCTTCGTTGCCTTACTTCCACGCTCTGAGCCTGACTTGGCACTCTCCGCAGGGTATTTCAGTGCCTTTGCTGGCCAGAGGACCCAGCACTCTGATGGGGAGGGGCCATGGCTTCCCAGAGCTCTGAGGGCTCCTGATAGGATTAGCTTCAGCTGGATTGGACTGAGTATGCCCTGAAGCAAGGACCTTCTGTGAGACTCAGATGGAAGGATCCAGTCAGGGGGCTACAGCCTCCCCCAGTCTCTCTCTGTTTCCCTGCTGTCTGTGTTGGGTGTCCCTGCATCTGGCTTAGGTTGTTTTCAGGGTGCGGCCTTCAGAATAGCTGGCCCTGAGGCCTTTTTGCTGGCTCTGAGGTTCCCGCTGCTGCCTCAGACTCAGCGCTCTGGGTTGGGGGGGATGGGTCCTGGGACCTTCCTTCTGCCTACCCCTTAGATCCGAGTGATCTCAGGTTCTGGCTTTTGGGGGGGCCGTACCTTTTGATCCAGGTCCAGGAGGAGGGTTCTGAGGGTCTATCCTGTTGTTCGTTTTGAATTTTGGTGCCCTAGGAGCATACAGTTTGAGATCGGTAAGGAAGGGTTTCCGGAGATCCAAACTTTAGCGTTCTCTAAGCCGCCATCTTGACCGGAACCTTGAAATCACTTTAAAAAGACCCCAAAAACCAAATGATAGAGATGAAGGAAAAATTAGAAAAAAATTAGAGCAATGCAATAAAATCAAGAAAATTATGAAAGTCAGATCACCCAAAGGGAAAAAGAGACCTAGAAACTTACAGAAGAAAATAGATTAAGCATAGTTAAACTCCTGGAAAGTTATGAACAAAAACTGTTTTGACACCACACTCCAAGAAATCATCAAGGAAAATTGCTCAGAAATTCTAGAACCAGAGGGAAAAATAGAAATTGAAAGAATCTCCTGATCACCACTTCAAAGAGACCCCAAAATGAAAATGAAAAATGCCCAAGAGCATGATTGCTAAGTTCTGTGGCCCTCAGGTTAAGGAGAAAATACTATAAGTAACAAGAAAAAAACAATTTTAATACTATGGTGCCACAATTAGAATAACACAAGACTTAGCAGCCACAGCATTAAAAGAATATAGGACATGGAACATAGCATGCATATAATCAAGCACAGGATTATATGACATAGGAAGGAAGCAAACTTACTAAGCACCTACTGTGTATCAAACCCCACGATCAAAATATTTAATTTGTTCCTCACAACAATCTGGGGAAGTGAGTGCTATTATTAACCCCATTTTATAGTTGAGGAAAATGAGGTAGATGTTAAATGACTTTTCAGCTAAGTGATTCACAGCTACTGAGGGTCTGAGTTGGATTTGAACTCCTTTACCTAACCCCTGGCCCAGAATTCTATCCACTGTACCACCTAGTTACATATATCTCAAATTCATAGCCAAATAGCTGTTTAGAGCTGCATCCTTGCAGTACCTCTCCCTTATTCTATGACTTTGAATTTTGTGAAGACATTATTTAATCACATTTCCAAACCTTAATAAATAGTAGGGCATACTATTGAATGGCATTAACTTACAAGAAATAGGAAATCTGCATTTAAGACAAGTTAAATAGATTTTTTTGCAGAATATAGAGGAAAGAGGACTAGAATAGTCATGAAAGGTTTCATGGAAGATGTAGTTACTCTTCATGCTGGGTTTTGAAGGGAAACTATGGTAGGATATGGATAGGTAATTTTCAAAAGTATTCTTAGATTTTTCACACATGGCCCTGGAGTGATTCTTTTCCACCCACATTTCAGGGCTAATTGCTGGTCCCTAATTTGAGCATCATAATTATGTCTCTTGATATTTACCCACAATAGTCACAGGGATATGCTCTTTAATGATACATCCGAGGTTAGTTAGTCACTCTGAATGATCTGCATCTATCATCAGCCATATTTTCCTTCTTAATAGATTTGCAAGAACTTATTTTGGCAATTTGTTCCCTGGAAGGAGCGGCAGGAGCATCATTAAATCATTTCTGATGAGCCATTGCTTATGCTAGTGAGATCTTGGCTGTACCAGAAGAAGAGGAATGAAAGGGAAAATATTCTTGCTGCTCTATGCCCTGGTCAGACCATGTTTGCTGGTGTTTCTTTAGGGTCCCATCAGTTAAGAAAGAGCCTTGATAAACTAGAGAATGACCACAGAGGAGCAAATGAAATGAAAAAGAAACTAGAATCTTGTCATATAACAATAACATCTCCCACTTATATAGCATCCTTCCCAGCAATTCTCTGTGAGATAGGATAATGAAAACCGACTTCTGTGCCTAAATTAAAATCTTCATTGAGTTTCTTTCTTTTCTCATAGGTCCTCATTCCTCTCTTTTCTGGGACTCTGCCTATCTGTTTCTTTCTCTCTCTGTCTTTCTTTGTATTTCTCTTTGTTACTTACTCTCTGTCCCTGTGCTTTTCTTCCTCTCCCTCTCTCCCTCCCTCTCTGTTTCCCCCCTACCCCCCTCTCTTTCCCCTGCATTCACCCTGCCTCTCTCTCCTGGTCTCTTTCCTCATTGCTTACTAATAAGCCCAGATCTCTTTTGACCTAAATACCTTCCTCTTCATTCTGTCATCCACCCCAAATGATCATTCTCCCGATTTCTTCCCCTTCTTTGCAAAATTATAGAAATAAAAGTACATTAATTGTTTCTATTTCCTCACTATTCCATTCTTTCCTATGCCACCAGGCTTCTCTCACACTACTACTGAGACAGCTCCCTGAATTGCTTTAAGAGTATATATTTTTTATTTTTTAATACTATTTGACAATCCCTTTTATGAACAATCTTTCTTTCCTTAACTTCCATGTCATCGATCCCTCCTGATCCTCCTCCTACCTCTTCCAGAATTCTGTCTTGACCCCCTTTTTCTTGCTGATTAATGGAGGAGAATATCTCTTTTGCTCTTCTATCTGCTTCATTGCATGTTGATCTCTTTGCCCTTTTCCCTCCCACTACTCAATTAAATTGTAAAATTCTTAAGGTTCCTATTCTCTACCTTTTAAAATTCTTTATATCTATGATGCCTTGAACAGAGTAGGAGTATTCCACTACTTTTCCACAGGCTGTTTGTTTTCCCTCTATAGAAAGGAGCTCCCCCTACCCATCTACATTTATTTGAATGTTCCCTGAACTATAAAGGGGGAATAATAGTAACACTTACCTCATAGAGTTGTTGTGAGGATCAAATGAAATAATACTTGTAAAATGCTTAGTACTGTGTCTGGCACATAGTAGGTACTTAATAAATGTCTATGTCCTTTTCCCCTTTTTCTTCTGTTTTCAATTGGTGATCTCTCCTGGTTATTCCAGATTTATTTTTCACTTCTATACTAATGATTCTTAGATCTACTTATCTGGCCCTGCCTTCTCTCCTTATTTTCAGCTTTTATCTCCAAATGTTTATTAACTGAATTATTGAACTGGATATCTGGTAGACATCTTAAACTCAATATGTCCAAAACAATCACTAATTTCCCCCTCTATTCTTATAAACTTTGTTATTACCACCAATGGAACTACTATCTTTCTAGGCAGCCAGAGTTTCTGGTGTCACACTCAACCCCTACTATCTTTCACCCAATACATCCAATCTCTTGTCAAGGCCTGTCAACTTTACCTTTACAACATCTCTCAAATATAGCCTAATATCTCCTCTGATGCTGACATTGCCCTGATATAGGAGTTCATTTCATCACTCTTGGACTATTGCATTAACCTGCTGGTTGGATTTCCTGTTGCAAATCTCTGTCCATACTAGGCCATCTTCCACTCATTCACTAAAGTGATTTTCTTTTTCTTTTTATCTTTTTAATATTTTAAAATTTAAATATTTCCCAGTTACATGTATAATTTTTAAAACAACCATTCCAAATTCTCTCCCCCACCTTGAGAAGATAAGCAATTTGATATATCTTATATATGAAATCAAGAAAAAAACATTTCCATATTAACCATGTTGCAAAAGAAAATATAGACAAAATGTAGAGCAAGAAAAATGAAAAAAGTTTCTTTTGAGGTATGCTTCCATTAGCAGTTCTTTCTTTGGAGTTGGATAGCATTTTTTATCATGAGTCCTCTGGAAATTGTCTTGAATCATAATATTGATCAGAGTAGTGATCTTCCTAAAGTATTGATCCAAATATGTTTCTCCATACCTACATAAAGTTCAATGGGTCTCCATCACTTTCAGAATCAAATATAAAATCCTGTTTTATGTTCAAAGCTCTTTAGTACTTAATCTCTCTTTCCACCTTTCCAGTATTCTTACAGTTTAGCATCCCACTTCGCCACCTCTAGCTGCTCCTTGAACATGATACTCAGTCTTCCTACTTTGAGTGTTTTCATTGACTATCCTCATGCATATAATATTTTCATTCCTTATCTCTACCTCATGACTTCCCTGGCTTCCTTCAAGTCCCAGCTAAAATATGACCTGAAAAAGAAAGTCTTTCTCAATCCCTCCGTTATACTGTGAATTTTAGATTTACTCTACCCTGCTTAGTCTTTAGAATTCTAGCAACCAGGAATGTATACACCCCCACTTAAGGATTAACCATGAGGAGGATGGCATATGACCAACAAGTGCTAGCAAGTGACAAATCAGAAACAACTGACAAACCCCCTGGGCTGTCCTAAGTCAAACTTAAGCTACCATTGGTACATGCGAGATGCAGGAAGTGATATAAAGATCTGTCTATAAATTTTGTGTCATTTCTACTCTTCCTCCCTCTTGGAGATGTTGGGCTTGCTCAGCAATGTTGGGCTCTCATTACTCGGCAAGGTTGGGAGCTCCTGAAGGCAGTTTGGCCTTTGTGGCTTGGCAGTGAGGTTACTGGGAGAAACTTTGTAGGGTGGTTTAGGTGAGGCATCTTCCCTGAGTGACCTTGGTGAGTGGCTGCTGATTCCTCCTTTCCTTTACATCCTAAAGCAGTATCCTCCTAGGAGGACCCTCATCTCAGAAGAGACCTCATGACTGGAAGCTTAGCTAGATTAAATCTTGGAGGAGGCCTCATGGCTGAGGTCTCTGAACTTCCCTTAGTTTAGGCTAGGCTGGAGAAATCTTATACTCCTTCCTCTCTTCTTCTTAATTTCTTCCTACTATTGTAATTAAACCACCATAAAAATCCCAAACTGACTTGAGTATTTTATTGGGCCTGAATTTAAATCTCTGGTGACCACTAAAATAATATATTTAGTCAACAACCCTAATTTTACCCTTAACAATACCTGTGGGTTATTTCCTATTAAATGTCTTGTTTGTATGAAGTTATTTGCATTTTGTCTCTTCCATTCCATTGTAAGGTCCTTGAGGATGGAGACAGTTTTTTTGTCTTTCTTTATATTCTGAGTACTTCACATATTGCCTACACAGAATAGTTGATTAATAAATGTTTATTAGTTAACTGTCTGATCTGAATTTTTATGAAGAGCTTTACTCACAAGAACCCTGTTAGGAAGGCAATACAATTATTAGCACTATTTTATAATCGTGGTGAAGCTCATCATCACACAACAACTTCCGATGGAGATTAGAACCCATGTATCATATGTCCAAATCTTTTCATTTTTCTACTATACCATAGTGGACTTGGGACTTCAACCCAGGGCTTCTGATTCCAAGTTCAGTGTTCTGTTCATTACCCTATTCTGCTTTCTGTATATCTTCTCATAACTGGCATGGGTGCATTAAGGTAAATGCAAGAGTGACAGGGCAGTTTCTGACTTTCAGAATGGGCTGGTGGATGCCCCCTTGTGCTTCCTCTCACCTGGTGGTGAGGCATGATTATGCACCTGAACATCAGAACACAATGACCCTGACTGTCCAATATAACATGTGGAGACATTCCTTTAGATTTTCTTTTTTCTTTTTTTCATTCCATTAGATTTTTAAGTATCCCTTGAGTTAGCACAGAGACTAGTACATAATTAGTACTTAATAAATTGACTGACTTGACTGACTAGTACAGTGCTTGGGCTTTTCACCCATTATCCCATACTCTGATCTACTTCACATAGTTCTTCCAGGACATCTTTTATGCTACTTTTTATGCACAAATAGTTGCTAGTCAAATGAAAGATTTTTGTCATGACATCTATTGTCCTTAGGGTCACCCATAATTTTGGTATTTTTTGAAACTTTAATTTTCCAGCTTCACATCTAAATATCATCAGGAAAATATTGTTACAATAATGGAAAATTGGAGAAATGATCAGTTTGAAATTGTTGAAAACTCTACATAATTTTCCAAATGCTGTCCAGTCCATTATCTTCTTATTTACTCGTGGATCCAATTTATCTCTCCTCTTTAGTTCCTGTCCAAGATAAATTTGCCAAGGAAGCTAAGGGGCACAGTAATAGAGCAATTGGCCTGGGGTTGAGATGTCCTGAATGCAAATCTGACCTCAGATACTTCCTAGCTATGTAACTCTGGGCAAATCACTTAATCCCATTTGCCTAGTCTTTGCCCTTCTGCCTTAGAGTGGTTACTAAGACAAAAATTAAATCAAGATTCGTTTTCTGATCAGATAATTCAGTGAATTGTTCAATTAACTATATGTCATGGTCTGGACAACAGGTATTTTCATCCATTTAATTTCTCTCATTAGGATATCCTTTGAATAAATTTCGTAGAGGAAGTCCTAATAGAATGTTGGGGCTTGATGAAGCAACATCATGTAATTTCCAAACAGGCACATCACCTTCTTCCTCTTTTACTTGTTTACCTGTGATTCTCCAGCCTAGACTTCTCTGACTCCAAGCCTCAATTCAGTCACCACCTTCTCTCTAAGGCTTTTACCTGGTTGTCCTAGTTTAGAGTTCTCTCTACCTCATTCCTGATACTGTTTCTATTTATTTTGAACTCATTTGTATTTTACCACTAGAATGAAGATCAAAAACCATATAATTTTTGTTTTTATATTTTTAGCACCAGGCATAGTGTCTGAATATAGAAGGGCCTTAATAAAAGTTTATTGAATTAAATTAATTTGACCATCTGGGGACTATTAGCATCTTGAGGGAATTCCTTTTCCATTTGAACTGTTGTAGAACATTTGAAAGAGACTGCATGAACGAAGTAGATTAAATATTTGACTTGGATTCAGGAAGACTGTCTAGCCTCAGACATTCCCTTTCTTTAGGATCTCAGTCAATTCAGTTAAACTTCCTTAATTTTATTATTGCAAAGGTGTATGTTTTTGTGAATCTGTTAATTAATATAAAGGTGTTCCAAAGAGAAGAAAAAGGCCAGACCATTCCCTAATCATGAGTTTCACTACCTGTAAAGTAGAATAAAGATTAAATTTGTTTATGCTTCCCTCTGAGGGTTGTTATGGCTGAAGGGCTTGTGAATGAAGCATAAAGCACAATAGAAATATGATCTATTATTACCTTTGATAATCAATAGCAAGTTTAAGACATAAAATAGAGATAAAGCCTCAAGAAAGGTGTTTACCAATCCTTTGGAGGATATAGATTATAGAATCATAGATTATATCTGAAAGTCATCTCAGAGAACATGAAGCCCAACCCCATTATTTTGCAGCAGAGGAACTGAGAACGTAAGTGACTTGCCCAGAGTCATATAGCTGGTGACACTCAAAACCTGTTCTCAGAGGACTAGAACTTTTTCTGTTATATTTCCCTACTTCCTTATACTGTAAATTATGATCTAACTTGTGTTGTTGTTGCTTAGTAATTCTCAATCATGTCCAACTCTTTGATCCTTTTTGGGTTTTTCTTGGCAAAGTGGTTTGCCGTTTCTTTCTCCAGCTCATTTTACAGATGAGGAAACTGAGGCAAATAGAGTTAAGTTTCTTTCTGAAGGTAACTAAGGAAGTATCTGAATCTGGACTTGAACTCAGGTCTTCCCCACTTCAGGCCAGGAACTCTATATACTTTACCACCTTGCTACCCTGATTTAACATGTACGCAATCCTGTTAGCCCAGATGAGGCCCTGAGCAGTGACACTATTTTTGTCATAAGTAGGAACAGATCTTAACATTTGACCAAGGTCCTTCCAGGACCAAAGACTGGCCTGTTGGAGGCTAATAAGCCCTGGCACAATGGAAAGGAAGTGACTTTTTTCTGTTAGGCTTTTCATTGGTGGCACAGTGGTAATTGATAGCCTCTTGAATGAGGACTTATCACATGTAATTTTGCATGTGCATCATGCTCCAGATTGCTTAGAATTGATGTGGATATTATAACATCTCTCTCAGAAATGAGAAGCAATGGAAGCTGAGTGAAAGAGCCTGTAATGAAATATCCTAGGTCAGAAAGGAGGCAGCAGTAACAGCTGTGTTTATCCCAGCATAATTCTCTTAGAGAGGTGTCTGAGGCTCACTGAAAGGTAAATGTCATCTCTCTTCTCATCTGAGACATTTCATGAGCCACGAGTAGTGGCCCTTGAGGAGCTGAAAACTGAAAGGCCAGCATATGAACAAGGGCCCTGGAAGGAAAAGGAAACTGAATCCACAGCTGAGACTTAAATCCTGATCAGATTCCCTTGTTCTCTGATTTGTTCTCATCCTAGAGCTGGTGGCTCTTCATTCTGTTGGAAAGAAACATGGCACTGTGAAGTTTGGAGTCACCTGGGTTTGAACTATATGAGTGTACAAGAGCCGATTCAAACTGGCTTCCAAAATTTTCAGTGTGACCCTTGGATATCAGCAAATTCTATAAAGCAGACCTTCATTTATTGTTCTGTTGATTGTCTAAATTTAAGAAAGTGATTGATGATCACAAGGGTTGATGGGGATATGATTGAGGATGTAGACTCTAAGCGATCACCCTAGTGCAAATATCAATAATATGGAAATAGGTCTTGAAAAATGACACATGTAAAACCCAGAGGAATTGTGTGTCAGCTATGGGAGGAGCATAGGGGGTAGGGAAAGAACATGAATCTTGTAACCATGGAAAAATACTCAAAATTAATTAATTAAATAAAAATGTCCAAAACTTAAAAAAAAAGAAAGTGATGAAAAATATTGGAAATGTAGATCAAATTTAAAAGTGTACCACGTGGGGAAGCTAGGTGGGGCAGTAGAGAGAGTCAGTCCTGGGTTCAAAACTGACCTCAAATACTTCCTACCTATGTGAGCCTGGACAAGTGACAACCCCAGCTGCCTAGATCTTACTGCTCTTTGACCTTGGAATAGATTACTTAGATTCTAAGATGGAAGATAAGAGCTAAAAAACAGTATATCGTGCATATCCCCACTCCCTTCCCCGAAAGGGAGCTGTTTCTTACACTTTTAATAGCATAACTGGGGAGTATGGGATATTCAGAGAAAACTAGTGTCTCTGGTGTGAGGGCTTCCTGAGCTCTTTTCAGGACTTCTTTCCTATTTTGGTGTCCACCTGCCACCCAAGCTCTTACCTGTGGCTCTAATAAGCTGTAGTATCCTCATTGGCCACACCTAGTAAAACCATCATTTCAGACAGGCTAAACCAAGTTGAGGGTACCAACAGGCCTCACACTTGTCCACAGAGTTAGTGGGATGCCTTCCCCAGGCACGTGAAGCCTCAGACCATCATAATGGGCAGAAGAGAACAATTTGTTCCAACGGCCCTGAAGTTGGTCAAAGCAGGCACTGTGGAGTGTTTAGAGCTTGGGTAGACATCAAAGACACCCAGGTCATCAATTGTATTCTGACCCATCACCCCTTCTTTTGACTTTTGTCTTGCTACTGGACTTTAATGACTCTGGAAGAGAGAGTAAGGTTGATGACTTTTGTGCAACTCTGCCTTAATTAAATTGAATTTTTGCATGAATAGAAAGATATCACCCATACTCCTTTGCCATTTACCATTTCAATGTTTTATTACCTCAATATTTTATTATTTTATTCCCACCTCAACGTCCTGTGGCAATAGGCAAGTGATAAAGTCTACAGATACATTGAGAGCAGTATTCACAACCCTCCACACAGGTGGCCCAGGGAATAGGGTCATCTTCTCATTAGAATGAAGCAGCAGTGGGATTTGGCAGTCCCCTGGGTGTCTGAGCAGCCTTTTTTTAAAAACCCTTATCTTCTGCTTGTATTGGTTCTAAGGCAGAAGAGCAGTAAGGGTTAGGAAATGGGGGTTAAATGACTTGCCCAGGGTCACACAGTTAGGAAGTTCCTGAGGCAGAATTTGATTTAATATAATCTTGTAATGTTCTCTATCACTTGCTTTGTCTTAAATTCTTCCCGTCCCCTTATATCTGACAGGTATACTATTCTATGTTCACCTAATTTCCTTTTTTTTAAGTCTTAGAATCAATACTGTGTATTGGTTCTAAGACAGAAGAGCAGAAAGGGGTAGGTAATGGGGGTTAAGTGACTTGTGAGCAGCCTTTTAAGAGAACTATATTGTGCTGGTATAAAGAAGGGCATAGAAAATGTGCCCTAAATATTGTTTCCTCCTAATCCTGGCCTGTGTACCAAGGCAAGTAGGGATCCTGTCTTGTGATTGAAACACAAAAAAATATTATTACTGGGTCTGTATCCTAAAGAAGTCAGAGATAAGGGAAAAGGACTTCACAGTACCAAAATATTTTTAGCAGCTCTTTGTAGTGGTAAAGAATTAGAAATTAAGGGATGGTCCATCACTTGGAAAATGGATGAACAAATTGTGGTATGTGGTTATAATGGAATATTATTGAACCATAAGAAATAAGCAAGATGAGTTCATAAAAACTTGGAAAAAATTATATGAACTGATGCAAAGTGAAAGGAACAGAATCAGGAGAATAATGTTTGCAGTAAAACAAATATAATATGATCAACTTGAAAGACTAAACCATTATCGGGAAAGCAAGTCTCTAAGATAACCACATGGGACTCAGGGTGGAAATGCTATCCAGAGCCAAAGAAGGAACTATTGGCATCTTAATGCAGATCAAAGCATGCCATTTTCTATTTTGTTTCCTTCATGTTATTTTTATTGCATGTGCGATATATTTTCTATCATGACATGAACAATATCTATTACATGAGTGCATGGGTATAAGCTACATCAGACTATCTTGAGGAGGATAGGGAGGGTCAGGAGGGAGAAAATCTGAACCCTAAAATGTCAGAAAACTATTGTAAAAATTTGTTTCTACATATAACTAGAAAAATAAAAATGAAGAAAGAAACTAATCTAGTCATCATGCTTGTATACCTTTCAAAAAGGAGAGAAGAACAAGTGATTGTCACTGGCAAGGAAGTGCCATGCCCCCATCATCAGTGAGTATGGTCCCACCATGATGAACTTTGATGAGGTGAAAGAAAAATTCATTAATAATGTGCCAAAAGAAAATAAGCTTGTAATTCTGGGTAATTTTAATGCCAGAGTAGGAAGAGACTATCAGAAATGGCAGGGAGTCCTTGGGAAGAATTAAGTCAGAAAAATCAACAGGAATTGTTAGGTACTACTGAGGACTTGTGCTTTTCATGATCTCATCACCATCACTGTTTTCTGTTTACCTAAATGCCATAATACTTTATGGATGCATCCTTGCAACACACAATGACATTTAATAGACTAAGAGAAGAGACAGATAAGGATATGTGTGAGAGTGACAAGGCTGTATAGTGCAGTGCTGGATTGATCAGAGACATATAAGGTAAGCTAAACTCTAAACTAAACATTTGTAATAATCCAAAGTGGTAGCCCCAGGGGATTATGGCTACCAGAAGACTTAATGTCAATAGGTTAGAATATTTCTCAGTGCACAGTTTCTTCCTGAATTGGAGAGAAAGCTGAGCCAACACATCATTGGAAACAGTGGAACAGGCAGGAATGGGCACATTTCAGAGATTAGGTGCATTCTGGACCAGAATACTAGCAAATATCAAGATTGGCTTGATCAAAATGATGTGGAAATTCAGAAGCTATTAAATGAAAATAATGAGAACTCCACAGGGTTTGCCAGCAGGATAGTTTGACCATCTCTAAGAAGGCAACATTTAACTTCAAAAGTAAAGTGTAAAAAAAAACTTAGAGAGATGGAGGATCCTTGGCTCAGTGAGAAGGCAGATGGAATTCAGTTTTGTGCTAATAGTAACAACCCAAAGTTCTTCTATGATGCTCTGGAGGTTTTTTATGGGCCCCAGACCTATGGCACATCTCAATTACTCAGGACTGATGAAAAGTCACACTGATCAGTGATAAGAACATGATACCAGAGAGATATATTGAAGACTTCCATAGAGGTCTCATCAGACTGTCATCCATAAATGCTGAAGCCATTGACTGTAAACTTCAGGTTGAAGTTAATCCTTCTCTAGCCAAACTTCTAAGTAAAGAAGAGATTTTGAATGCCATTTAGGCTCCTCTTGTGTGGCAAACTACCTAGTGCTAATTCCATTCCAGCAGAGTTTTACAAGGCAGGGGATCCACTGCTCATCAAAAGCTGATTGAAGTTTTCCAGTTTATATGGCAACAGGAAGTTATCCCTCAGGAAATCAAGGATGCTTCCATTGTCCAAAGGAAAAGCAAATAGAGTGTCATGTGATAATCATGGGGTGGGGGGGATCACTCTCTTAGTCATTGCTGGCAAGATTCTTGCCTGTGTCTTCCTTAATAAGCTGATTCTTCACCTTGAAGATGGTCACCTACCTGAGAGCTAATGTGACTTGAGAAATGGCCTAGGAATTTTTGATATGGTGTTTGCTGCTTATACCTGTAAGAGAAATGCCAGGAGCAGAACAGAGGTCTGTATACAATATTCATTGATCTGATCAAGGCCTTTGATACTACCAATAATGAGGGCTTATGAAAGATTATGGAAAAATTTAGTGCCCATAGAATTGCATTAGTATTGTGCACCAGTTCTATGACAACATGCTCACAGAGATTTTGGATAATGGCTGATGCTTTCATGCTTTATCCATGATCAGTAGGGTGAAGCAAAGCTTTTTTCTTGCTCCCATTTTTTTTTTACATTTAAAATTTTTTAAAAATTTACCCTCAGGGGGCAGCTGGGTATCTCAGTGGCTTGAGAGCCAGGCCTAGAGAAGGGAAGTCCTAGGTTCAAATCTGGCCTCAGACACTTCCCAGCTGTGTGACCCTGGGCAAGTTATTTGACCCCCATTGCCTAGCCCTTACCACTCTTCTGCCTTGGAGCCAATGCACAGTATTGACTCCAAGACGGAAGGTAAGAGTTTAAAAAAAATTAACCCTTACCTTCCATCTTAGAATCAAATCAGGGAATTGGTTCTAAGGCAGAAGAGCACTGAGGGATAGGAAATGGGGGTTAATTGACTTGCCCGGAGACACACAGCTAGGAAGGGTCTGAGACCATATTTGAACCCAAGTCCTCCCATTTCTTGTTCTGGTTCTCAACCCACTGAGCCACCCAGCTGCCCCCTGCTCCCATTCTTTTTAGCTTGATATTTTCAGTGATGTCAGGTTCCTAGGACAAAAACAGCATTAAGGACAGTTATTGCACTGATAGAAAATTATTTAACTTGAAAAAGGCTAGAAACCAAGACTAAAATGGAAGGACAATTGGTGTATGACTTTCTGTTGGTAGATGATTATGCACTCAGTTCAGTCTCTGAGACTGATATGCAACAAAGCATGAATCAGTTCTCTGTTGCTTGTACTAATTTTGGCATGACAATTAACACTAAGAAAACGGACTGACCACTAGTCAACACCACGCCATCCATCCTTTGAACCATCAGTTACTACAAATGGAGAAATTTTGGATGATGTGGATAAATTCACTTAGCTTTTCGGTATACTTTCCAAGGATGTACACATAGATGAGGAGTTTGATGTATGCACTGTCAGAGCTAGCTTCCCATGGGGCTCTGAAAAAAGTGTGGGAGAGGAGAGGTATTAGGCGGCTTACCAATCTGAAGATCTACAGAGCTGCTGTGCTGACCTCATTGTTATTTCCTGTGAAAAATGGACAGTACATTAGCACCATGACAGGAAACAAAATCTCTTCCATTTGAATTGTCTTGTGAAGATAGTTCTTGAGGTAGTTCTTGAGTTCTTGGGAAGGAAGTTCTTGAGCTGAACTACCAAGCATTTCAACTCTATCGCAAAGAGTGCAACTCCAGTGGACTGGCCATGATGCTGAATGTCAAACATATGCTTTATGGAGAACTCACCCAAGGAAAATGCTCATATGGGGGTCAGAAGAAGCAATAGAGGACATTCTCAAGATCTCTCTGAAGAACTATGGTATTGATTGTGAGAGATGGAAGACACTGGCACAGGACCAGCTAGCATGGCTGCATCAAAGACAATATTATGCTGTATGATCAAAGCTTGGTAACTAAAAAAATTGAGATATACAAATTTAGAGATATATATACATCCCAAATGCTCAGGCTATTTGTGCCTGAATTTTGATAGAGCTTTATGAACTCATATTAGTCAGATCAACCACAATTAGACATACTGTACATTGACCTTGATATAGTTATGCCATTCTGGTCTTTTTTGAGTATGAAGGACAAAAGCCAACAGCCAATCAGTTGGCATACCACTGAGTTGAACTCTCATTTTACTTCTTAATCCCAGTGTGATGTTGAACAAGTCCTCAAAAATCTGGAGAAGCAGTTTGTGCTTTCTTTCACAAAATAAATATGGAAATATGTATTATATAAATTATAAATACATATGTATACATAAACATATTACTTGCCTTTTATGGAGGGGGGTTGAAGGGAGAGAGAACATTGCTAAATACCAGAAAATGAATATTAAGATATCATGTTGACATATAATCTGGAAAAAAGGAAATTTATTTTTAAAAATACCTAAAAAGGTCTCAGTTGATCATGTTTCCAATAAAGAGGTTTGATCATAGATTTAGGGCTAAGACGGGATCTCAAACACCATCCATTCAGTTCATTTTACAGATTAGGAAACTAAGGTTCTTACTGGTTTAAGTGACTTGCTCAAGGTCACCTTGTAGTAAATGAACCTAGGTCCAAATCCAACACTCTTTCTACAGTATCTGACTGCTATTTGTATTTATTCTTTGAGATTCTTTCCAGGTCTAAATGTTATATTCCCTTAGTTCCCATCCAGAGATGAGGCATGTTTTCTAGGATATCAAGAGAGGAAAGAAAGCATAAGGGAGTAGTATATCAGAAAATTAATTTAGAAGTGGCAAAGAGAGGGAGCAATGGGCTTGAACCCAGAGGAACTGACTTCTTCTAGTCCCAGTTCTATCACTGACTTATGTGTACTTGTTCACATAGGTACACAGGCAAGTAAAGCCCTCTCTGAACCTTAGGCTTCCTTACCTCTAACAAGAAGTTGATGGCATCTGCCTTCATTTTGTAGAAATATTATAAAGCTTAGTAAAAAATTTGTAGATTCTCAAAAAGTAGTGTGATATAAATGCTATTAAGGTCTAGCAGAAAGAGCAATGATCTTAAAATAAGGTAATAAATTAAAGGAAGGACAAAAGACAACAAGAGAGGGAAGAAAGGAAGTTAAGAAAAAGAAAGGAAGGAAGGAAGGAAGGAAGGAATGAAAGAAAGAAAGAAGGAAGGGAACATTTTTTGACAGGAACTATGATACTACCTAGTTCAAGTCCCAGTTCTCATCCTGACTAATTGCATTACTCTGAATAAGTTCATAAACTTCAGTTTCCTTTTTTTGTACTTATAAAAAAATAAAGGAACAGAATTAAATCTCATTCTCTCTATCTTTTATTTTTTTAATTACTTTTGCTCTTTCAAGAATAGATCATGTATTCCACATGCCAAACACTCTTGGGTTTAACTGAAGATGTGAGGTGAGGGGAGGATGAGGGATAGAGGTGGGATCACATTAGAAGATCATAAGAATCAAAGATGGAAGGAAGCTTAGTGAACATTCCCTACATTTTACAGATAAAGAAATTAAGGTCCAGCTTCAGTGAGAATTGGGACAGCTAGGTGGCACAGTGGACAGAGTACTGGGCTTATAGTCAGGAAAACTCATCTTTCTGAGTTCAAATCTGACCTCTGACACTTACTAGCTGTGTGACCCTGGGCAAGTCAATTAACTCTGTTAGCCTCACTTTCCTCATTTGAAAAATGAACTGGGGATGGAAATGACAAACCATTTGAGTATATCTGCTAAGAAAGTCCCACATGGTGTAGAAAGTTAATATTAATCCAAATCCCTTTTTGGCAACCTCAAAACAACATTTTGATTTTAAAGCAAAAAAAAAATCTTATGTCTGAAATTTCTGAACTCTTATCACTTTGAGGCCATGTTTGGAGCCCTCTCTCCTCTTGTCTACCATGTTAGGAGACACTGTACATGTACTGGTGCAGCCATTCTAAACTTTTTTGTTTATTCCTGGTATCTGGGAGACTTTCCTCATGTCTGGATTGAGATCTGAGTCTGCCAATCAAAGGTGCTCTGGAAAGGGATGTCATGAAGAATATAAACTGGCTTAGAGGCAGGAGCTAGCTTTCTCCCCTTGGAATCATGGACTGAGGAGGCTAGCAGTATGACTTTGGACTGGCCCAGTCTGCTGATAAGAGGAGGCAATTAAGAGAGCTAGCCAGTCACACGTGGCTTGTGATTTTCTCTTTCTTTCTTGGGCCCACTTTTTATTATTTAATAAATAGTTGCTAAATTGAGATAAGATTTCCAGAGAATATTAATAAAAAATGTGCTTTGCAGACTCTGTCACTGGGAGTCTTCCTCTTTGTTCAGTCTCCCAGATACTGATTCCTCTGCCTCCACCATTGTGCCCAGTTCAAGCATTTGTGACCATGGCCCACCCCAATGTGGACTCTTAAATTGTCAGTGATAATGAACCCCTTGGCCAGGTTACTTTAAAGCTCTTTGTAGATAAGTTTCCAAAGACAACAGAAAACTTCTTTACTCTAAGCACAGAAAAAGGAGAATTGGGTTCAAGGATCCTGCTTTTGCAGAATCATTCCTGGGTTCATCTGCTAGGATGCTGACTTCATGCACCATAATAGCACTGGGGGCAAGTTCAACTATGGGGAAAAATTTGCTGTTGAGAACCATATCCTGAAGCATATTGGTCCTGATATCTTGTCCTTTACAAATGCTGGACCCAACACAAATGGCTCCCAGTTTTTCATCTGTACTCTAAGACTGATTGGTTAGATGACAAGCATGTGGTCTTTGGCCAAGTGAAAGAAGGCATGAACATTGTGCAAGCCATGGAACATCTTGGTTCTGAGGATGGCAAGACCAGTAAGAAGATCATCATTGCTGCTTATAGACAAATCTAGTAAGTTTTTTTTGACTTAACCACCAAAGCATTTCTCTGTAACTGAAGATATATTTTATAATCCTTATGCTTGTACTTGCTACAATTTTCTTTGGATTTCAGTACCCTTTTCCTTCCACAAGTCTAGCTAGATGACAGTTTATGATTATGAAGTAAAAACTGAACTACAAAAAAAGAAAAAGAAAACCTTAAATGGAATCAATGAGTTGAACCTGACTGAAACAACTCAACCAAAACAATCTAACAAACAAAACGTCCCAAAGAGAATGACCCCTGCTAGAGTCAGGCAAGATCCTGTATTTATACCATACTGTCACATATTTCAGATAAGCATTGTCTCATTCAGTTTTCACTGAGCTTTAGTGGGTTATTGGGGATAGGGTTAGTTGTTCATCTTTCTCATAGGCTTTTCAAGCTGGAAAGATTTTTCATGATCATTTAGTACAACCTCTATTTTACTGATGAAGAAAGTGTAGCCAGAGAGCCCAAGCAAGGTGGCCAGTCACACAACTAAGTAGTTGACCCAGTCTTGGGACTTTGAAATCCAATTCTCTTGTTCTTGGGGTTCTCTGGCTTTGATAAGCAGTAAATAAATGATATGTTTTATTTGAGCAGTTTCTTTTCTGACTCGTTGCTTTAATCTTTTAGGGGGTAGGTCATACTAATCTATAAAGTAATTGATTTGCCTTAGATTTGACAAAGTAATTAAACAACAGGGTTGATTTCTCCATTACTGGAGAGCGTCTTTTAGAGGAGCAGACACTTCCCACTCTAGGCCCCCACATCCTCACAAGTAAAGAAAAGAAAGTAACTTAGGAATCCAACTTGGGATAAACAGAGGTTTAGCAGTTTCTATTCCAAAATTAAATGAGGCTGAATTGTAGGCTGTAGAGTGGGAGACCTGCTTGAGATTCCCAAAGGGAAATCCGATTAGTTACACTATATTTACTGGGTGTGAAATTGGTTTTTAATCCTCTGCTGTTAAAAATGAGCCCAGTTTTAGTTGCAGTTCAAGTTTCTTCATCCTCTCATACATTTCCTTCAAGAAGATTGCCCTACCGCAAACCCCTCTGGCCGACATAGTACCATTCTTTAACCTTCACAGCAGTTGTGGTCATGCACAGCTGAAATTTCCCCTTAAGCCCAGGGCAGAGTTTATTTCCTATCCAAAACTGATTGCCTGACAGGCATTAGTCATAGTGAATGCTGAAGTCATGGACTCCTGGGGATCCTGCTGCGTTTCCTCTGAAGTCAGAAGAATAATAGCATGTTGTACTTTAAGAATTACAAAGGCTTTGTGTATATTATCTCATTAGATGCTCACAACACCTGAATGTTTGGTAATGCAAGAGTTGTCCTTGTTGTAGAATAGGAAACTGAGGCTTCGGGAGAAGTCATGTAGCTCATAAGTGTCAGAGTAGGATCTAACCCATGTTTTCTGTTGTTAAGTCTTTTAGTCCTTCACTTAAGTCATGCAGAGGAAGTTACATGAATCGTTGTCTGTGCTTGTTAATGCTTGTGTTGGTATCACAGATACAACATTGCCTAAACTAGATAAAGCAAACTATAAGGGGTCAGCGATTCCCTACCTCTAATTTCAATTCATAGTGGAACAAAGATGAAAGCTAGCAGAGCATTTGGATGCTCAACATTAAAAGTCATCTAAGAAGATTTGTAAATTATTTTAGGATCATGGAGAGGGATGGCAGAGAGCTGACTGGTTGATATGAAATAACAACTCACTTTGATTTTATATAGCACCAAATCTAGGAGCATGCTGGAACCAGCTCCAAATGGCTGACTTGAGAGAGAGCTGGTGGTTCAACTTTCATTGTGAGCATTTACATCTTAGAAATTGGCAATCCCTACAAATTAGAGGTTGATTTGTTGTTTTGTTGGTTGTCTTAAGAAAGTGGTGAAGAAAGTGTTAATTATACAGATCAAACTTTAAAGTGTTTCATGTATACATTTTTTATGGATTACCTGTTAAAAATTTACCAGGATACCACTGTGCCCATAACTCTAAAAAAAACCAAACTCCTCACCTTCTATCTTGGCAATATTAAGTACTGGTTCTAAGGCAGAAGAGCAGTAAGGGCTAGGCAGTTGGGATTCACTGACTTGTCCAAGTTCACACAGGATGTGTCTAAGGCCAGATTTGAACCCGAATCCACCTGGATCTCTTTCCACTGAATCATTTAGCTTCCCCACCCCCAACTCATATCCCTTATAAAAATGCTTTGACTTAAGGTGACATTTAGTTGATTCTATACAATCAATTTGGTGTAATGGAAAGAGTGCTGCATTTAAAGCCAAAGGGGTTGGACTTGAATACTGGCTTTGTCACTTCTCATCCATGTCACCTTGAGCAAATTATTTAATGTTGAACCTCTCTGGGCTTCAGCTTTCTTATATGCAAAATGAGATAGTAGATCAAAATCTTTCAGTTCAGCTCTATATTCTCTGATCCTAAACGACCTCATGAAATTCCTTGGGGAAGCTCTTTTCAAATCCTTTTGCCCTCTTCTCATACAGACACAGACATGAGGGGTGCCACTGGAAGGTTGGGTGACCTACTCAGGCTGGGGTTTCATATCTGAGGCTAGAGTAGCCTACCCAGGCTAGTATCATCACACAGACTCACAGACACCCCTCTCTGAATTGTAATTCCTCAAGCTGTTGGAATTGTTTCAGGGATACTTTTCCAGGACATATCCCTGTGTTAAACAAGATATTATTTCCTTTCAGGAAATCTCAGAAGGCTTAATCTTTGTCACAATCTGCTCCAGAATTAATAGGCAATTAATCAATTCAAAAGACATTAATTAGTTGCCTACTCTGTATAAAACACTATTCAGCAAATCTAAAAAAGAGATAAAGCTTGGGCCATTACATTTTTAAAATGGAAGAAATCTTAAATATGAAGTTTAACACCTGAGTTTTATAGATGAATTAAACAGAAGTGAAATGACTTGCCCAAGGTCATATGGGTAGCAAGTAAGAGTTGGGATTAAACTTCTGGTTTCTGGACTTTTGAACTACAAATCCAATGTGTATTTCACCATATGTTAAATTCTCTTATTTAATGGAGTTTAAAGTCTAGGAGAAGAATAAGAGATAGATGTTGATAAGTATACTTTAATAGCTTAATGGAGACACGATCTTATGAATGTGGGGACTGGTCTCCACTGTTTAAAATTACTACCTGTTCATGTCTTTTTATCTTTTATTCCTGTTATAAATAGATCAATTAATAAAGAAGCATTTATCACAACATGCTAGACACTTTGGATACCAACCAAAAGAGAAAGAAAGAAAAAATGAAGACATTCTCCATCCTTTCTTATCCATTTTATCCCATAGCTCTTCCATAGAAAACCTAGCCGACCTAGTAGAGGCCATTTTGTCCTGCTTGTACTTCTTGACATCATTTGGATCACAGAGAAAGTCAACTGGCTAGTTTAAATTTACTTGATTAATAAATCAACTTAAAAATGAAGAAATACTGCCTCTTGAGAATTCAATTGTTAACTATGGTCTTGTGACAGCAACATATTATCAAGTTAACTTTGAGAGTTACAGAAATATTGTTATCGGTATAAGGACAAATATGGATACAGACTGTTGACATGTTAGGTACTTCACAGGTCCAGATTACGGGGACAGAGTCTATTTTTGACCAGCATGAAAAATACTTGGATTTTAGATACCAGAGTCAGTTGGTTCTTGAAGTATTGATCTGGCCCACTGAGAAGCCTATTCCTGAGTTCATCTCAGAGTCTCAAGAAGTCTGTGTGAGAGGCAGCCTTAATGTAATGACTAGACAAGGAAGGTATTGGAAGACTTTTAACTAGAAATTCTGGCATCTAATAAAATTTCATGTTGTTTCCCCATATCTAAAGTGAAATACTTTCATTAGACAATTTATGAGTTCCTGTCCAATTCTAAAACACACATATCTTTCTAGTTTTAATGGCCTGACACACTTTATGTGGACTAAATTTTCCCTCTTCTTTATCTCTTTCCTCCTTTATTCCCCAGCCTCATTATCCAATAAGGATCAGTCCAGAAATGTCAGTTTTTTTCTCTCTAGCTTTGAATTGTTGACAGCATGCTTATTGGTATCTTTTTGAATAAAAACCCATCAAAGGTAATTTTGTGTTTGCGTCAAACTCCCTATCCTTGGGTCTCTTCTGGTCTTATCTTCTCCTGAAATGAGTTTTCTCTAAATACCTTCTCCCTCCTGATAGACACCCATATTACCCTTTGCTCTACTGTTCCCTGTATTCTCAGGACCAGCTGTACTCTGGATTAGAACTATTTTCAGGAGCTCTTTCATTCCATTTCTCCTTTAGTACTCAGAGGCAGCTCTTGTTTACCCCTTAGCAATGAACCCTTACAATTAAGCTATCGCACACACACACACACACACACACACACACACACACACACACACACACACACACAAATTCATACACATAGACACACACATCTGCCTTAGAAATAATCTCAGATGCTCTGGAGGGTGATTCGCTGCAGACAGGATGCTGATTCCCTGAGTGTCCTGGAAATGTGTTTACCCATCTTTGACTAAATTTTCCCTCCTGAGTCTAAGTGAACCATCATTACACATCTGTTCTGAAGGCATAATTGACTCATAGGTGGGTTGCTGATCTCTTAAGAATCTTTTTGAGTTCAGGAACTGGTGAGAACCTCTGCCTTCACCCAGGAATCTGTGCTTCCTCCTGTAATTTAGTGCTTTCCCAATGTGTTCTAGTTTCTTTGTTTTTGCTAAAGCCTCTTTCTGTGATCTGGAATTTCTCCCTTTTTATCTTTGCCTATTGAATTAGTTGTTGTTCAGTCCTGTCTAATTTTTCATGACCATATTTGGAGTTTTCTTGTCAAAAAAACTTAAGAATTTTGCCGTTTCCTTCTCCAGCTCATTTTATAGAAGTGGGAACTAAGGCAAACATATTTAAGTGAGTTGACCAGGGTTGCACAGTTAGTAAGTCTCTAAGTTCATATTTGAATTCAGGTCTTCCTTATTCTAGGCTTGGTGCTCTATCTAATATAACACCCCACTGCCCATTGAATTCTTAATTATGCCATAAAACCCAACTCAAATGCCACCTTCGTCACGAAGCCCTTTCTCCTGTTTTGTTGGTTGATAATGAGCTTACACTTTTCAGGTCTTAGCTAGCATTTTCTTAGTACCTCTCTCTTGAATGCACTCATCATATAACATTATATATTTTAGTTTTTTTGTAGGTTTCCCCCCCAACTAGATTAATGAAGTCTGAGTGAACAAGAACCATGTCCAAACTAAACATAGGTTATCCTCTATCTTTAAGTCTTAACATAATGGGCACTTCATAAATATTGCTGGAATTGAATTATGGCATTGGGGCAATTATAGAATCATAGACTCTATAATTGGAAGGAACCATAAAGAGATTTTAGTCTGGTGCCCTCATTTTATAGAGACAGGACCTGAGATCTAGAGAGATTAGGTAATTTATCCAAGATCATACAGTTAAGTAACAGAGCAGGTATTCAAACCCACATTGCCTCCTATATGTACAAATCCAGTGTTCCTTTTCTTTCTGTCTGTTTCTGTTTCTGTCTCTGACTCGGTCTGTCTGTCTTTCTCTAGATAATGATGATGGTTTTAAAAATTCATGTATTGTGGCTTTGGTTTCTGAGTGTGATACAAGGATCACTTCTATAAAGATGATGTTACTTAAATGTCCCAGGAGGGTTCAGTATATAGTAGGTACTCAGTATATATTTGTCAAATGGATTTTAACTGAATTTGTAAAGTATCAATTGCTGCCTCTTTAGGAAAAATGACTCACCTTCTGATGGGATATGGAACAGATTTAAACTCTAGGTTCCTGTACTTGTTAACTATCTTTTTCAAATACAGTAGACATTGAGCATTTGCCTCAAGTGAACAAACTTCTCTTTTCTCATAAAAAATCAATTACTCTAGCACTATAATAATAGGCTTCCTTTTGAGACAGTATAGAGTTATGAATAGAGTTCTAGGTTGGGAGACAAGGGTTCTAATCTTGCATAAGACACTAGCTGAGTGATCATGGATAGCTTATAACTTCATGGCGTCTCAGTATCTTAAATATCTAGCATTTATATAGTGCTTTAATCTTTGCGAAGTGATTTTCAAAGGTTTTATTCTTTTGATTCTCAAATCACCCCCTTGAGATAGGTAATATTATTTCTCCTATTTTATAGATGAGGAAACTGGGGCACAGAGAAGTTAAACAAATTGCCCCCCCTACCCCCTGGATGCCTGTAGTCTCTTTGGCTTGCGAGTTCTGGAATTTACTATAATAGTCCTGAGATTTTAAAATTTGGGATTTCTTTCAGGAAGTGATTGATGGATTCTTTCAATTTCTATTTTCCTTTGTTCAAGAACATCAGGGAAGTTTTACCTTATAATTTCTTTCAATATGGTATCCAGATTCTTTTAATGATCATGGGTTTTGGGCTATCTAATTCTTAGATTATCTCTTCTGGATCTATTTTCCAGGCAGCAGTTTTTTCAGTGAGAGATTTAAATTTTTCTTCTATTTTTCATTGTTTTGAATTTATTTTATTGTTTCCTGGTGTCTTATGAGTTGTTAGCTTCCATTTTTCTAATTCTAATATTTTGTAAACCATTCTTTTCTTTGAGGCTTTTGAATTTCTATTTTCCTGTTTAAGGTATCATATTTCATTTTTTAGGAAACTATTTTCTTCCATAAGTTTTTGTTCTAAGCTGTTGATTTTTCTATCATCTTACTTTCTATTTTTTCTTCTAAGTTTCTTATTATTTGTTTTCTATTATGTTTTCAAGCTCTTCTAGAGATTCATTTTGGTTTTGACATCATTTCATATTTTTATTTCAGTATTACTATTCTATTCTGAGCTTTTATTCTAGTCATCTTCCTTGTTGAAATATTTTTCTAATATCAAGCTTTTTTCTCTGCTTTTTGCTCATTTGGGGGTTATTTTTTCTGCTTGATTTTGTCTATATGTTAAAGTTTAGCCGTTGCTGAAGCGGAAGGAGTACTGTCTTGATCTTGTAGTGTGCCAAGGATTGGCTTGGCTGTCTTGATCTCATATTGAGTACTCTTCAGAGGCGGCTTAGTTAACCTGCTGTGAGGAGGTTTGAAGCCATTTAGTTCAGGTGGTTCAAATTGTGTTCTGCCCAATCCTGCAGAGACTGAACCTTGTTGGCCCGAGTTCTTCCTACAGCTGCCTGTTCTATATTGTGTTGGTTTCCACTCTTATCCTGCTAATGATGGACCAAGCCAGCCATGCTCTTTCCCCTGCTGCTTGCATTTTATCTGTTGGAGTTCTGCTGAGGTTTGTTCAGCACTCTCTTTTCATATTCCAGCAAGATGAATCCTCTTTGTTATAACTCCACATTGTCTGGACCAGAACACTACTTCACTCTTTCTTCTGTTGGTTCTGTCACTGAATCACCAAGAAACCTAAAGCTTCTTTAACTCTAGAATGGGACCTCTAGTCGTCTAATTCACAGGGCTGTTGTGAGGAGCAAATGACATAAGGCATATAATTTGCTTCACAAACCCTAAAGTGCTCTCTATAAAAATGAATCATTATTATTTCAGTGATATTTGGATCCAACCTTAGGAAAGAATGAAGATTTAAAGTCTTCCTCAAACAAAGCTCTACTTACCCAGCAGATATTACAACATTCTTATAGATATGGCCATAAAGATAATTTCTTCAACAGCCCAAGGAATATCAGCATAAGGAAAGGAAGCATGTAAGCATGGAGCCCTCTGAGGGACAAATCTCCACCCCATCCCCCACCAAGGTCACCCAGCAGGGGTCCAATAAGGACCGTTTATGCCTGAATGGCTGTCCTTGAGTTTAGCTCCCTCTATGTCCCCCTGAAAAGATAGTCCTCTTATCTGACTGTGGGTTATTTAACTCAAGATGAATTTAATAACAAGTTTGGATTGGGGAGATATCAGGGAAGAGGAAGTCAGGATTTCCCCAGATTGGGTTTGAGTCTCTCTCAGCTTTTGAGCTGAGGCCAGGACTCACAGGATGGTGGAGGGTTTCTTTTATCCCTGACTATGCTAATCTGTGCTGGCTTTCTTAAGTTCAAAGTCTTTAGCAGTAGACAGCAAGAGGAAGAAAAGATTCTAATATTCAGAGCTGGTTGAGCCTGTCTCTTCAGGCTGATGCCCCTAAAGACCAGCCTTAGAGTTCAAACCACTCACTTTAAATCCTTTTGTTCAATGACACAACCAAAGGAATACAGGTAGAGCACACAGTTAGGAAATATCCAGGAATAGAGGTACTTCTATCCAGAGACAGGGAGAGAGCGCTCTTTCCAGTCTGAAGGCCAGGAGAGAGTCCTGCCTTACAGTTCAAACAGCTCCCCTTAAATCCTTTTGTTCGATGACATGATCACAGGAATCCAGGTAGAGTACACAGTTAGGGAAATCAGGAATAGAGGCACTTATATCCAGAGACAGGGAGAGAGGCTCCTTCCAGTCTGAGGGTCAGCAAGAGAGAGTCAGGAAACCAACTGTCACCCTTCAAGTTCCCCTCCTCCCACCAACTGTCATTCTTGTCAATATCTTCTCTCTAAGACTCCAACTGCTGTTTGTTCCACCTGAGTGGCAGAAAGTCCAAAAGTTTCTTCAGTTTTCCTTTCCATACCTTCTTTCCATTTTTCTCTTTTTCTCTGGAAGGCATTATCATCCTCACAGTTATTATGGTTTGTAACCTCAGTTTTTTTCTTTTCTTCTCATTCTCCCTCACCCCCATATTCAATCAATCACCTCTGCAAAATCTCTCAAATCTGATACCTTCTTTTTACTTGCACAGCTGCCAAAGTTCAGGCCATCTTAACCTCTCAGTTAGACTATCATAATGATCTCTTAATTTATTTCCAGTCTTTCCACTTCAATCCATCCTCCACATAACTGCCAAACTGATTTTTCACTAAGAGAAAGTCTATCTGTATTAATTTCTTGGTCAGTTAACTCCAGAACCTTCCCATTGCCTCTAGGGTAAAAATATAAATTAATTTATTTGTCTTTTAAAGCCCATGTAATATGTTCTCAGTCTCTCTTTCTAGCCTACTTTTCCCATCTTCTATAATTCATCCAAACTGGTCTTTTTGCTGTTTCTCATACCCAACTTTCCATTTCTCATCTCTGTACCTTTCATCTGGCCATCCTCTGTTCCTGAAGTATATTCCCTGCCCAACTCTGCCTAAAGAATTCAATATTTTCTTTTAAAATTTAAGTCAAGAATCACATTCTACACAAACTAATTCCTGATCCCCTTAACTTCTAGTACATATCCACAAATTGTATCGAATAATATTGTATTTATTTTGGATCTATATATTTTGAATGTATATATATATATATATATTATCTTCCACATCAGTTAGTAAACATTTATTAAGTGCCTACTATGTGCCTGACATTGTGCTAAGGTCTGAGGATATAAAAAGGGACAAAAGATTGTCCCTCTCCTCCAAGAGCTCAGTTTAATGGGTTCATCTTCCCTCTTTCCCAAGAATATAAATTCCTTGAAATTAGGACTGCTTCATTTTTTAAAAATTGTATCCCAAACATTGCTGGCTGACACATTAGGGGCTTAATGAACATTTCTTGGTTAATCGAGTCTAAGTTTCATACTTTTAAGTTCTTTCAGACTCTGAAATTTTATCTCCTCCCTCAAAAGGTTCTTTCCAACTTTGATATTTTGTCCTAAAAATCCCTTTCCATTATAGACTACATTTTATCTCTGGGAGTCTATGCTCTAAGTTCTCAGTTATCATCCAGAGCTTATACTCTAAATTCTATATAACAGAAGAGGATGGATTTTAGTTTGGGGCTTTTGTTATGCAAAAGAAGATTTTATTCCTCTCTGTGGCTTAATTACCACTTGGCTTCAAATGATCTTCCTACAATCAGAACCAAAAGTCAACTTTCCTTCCATCTATTCTTTGTCCTTTTCTTTTAATTATTTTCTGTCTTTCATTTTTCTCAGCATTAGATATTGGAAAAGGATATCTTTTTGGAAGAAAACGACTTTTTCACCTCTTTCTCTGTTGGATAAAACTAGGCCAGATAGCAGCACTGATGCAGGATGTCCTATTAAGGTTATGCTGGGAGGCAAAGTCAGGAGTTTGTGAAAGGTTATTACCAACTGTAAAAATGAACAAAGCATTTCTTCATTTTAGAGGGAAATGTATCCCAGAGAGGTGTCACTGAGAGAGCGATACATCAAAAACTCTCCTAAGGAAAAGAATAATAAGAGACCTTCTGTGTTAAGCTATTAGCCCAAATATTTTTGTATGTATATGTTTGCAAGAATATGAGGAGGGAGAAACAGAGCAAAGAGATTGATGGAAAGTTTCTTGATAAAGTTTTACTTTCCTTTCAAGTTTCACCCCTGGGGCTATAAATTAGTTTAAGTTTTTTTTAAATGGCTTTGTTGTGTTGTATTTGTTTTACATTCAGTCTGGGAAGGCTATATGGTGGAGATAGGTTGAAAATAAAGATAAATGAGATGGCTAGAGAACATCTATCAATATCCCAGGGTAGCCCAAAGAAGTAGCAGAAGCTCCCTCCCACCATAAACCTTTTCTCTCCCACCAAAAACAAAAGTGGGGGGGCCCACCTTGGGAGATATTATCTGCAGAGATGCCTTTAGACCAGCATTTTAATTAGAACTTTGGGGACTACTTAGTCTATACTTTTAGTTGCTATTCTCTCAATATCATGAATAACAAATTCCTTCATTTGGCTTTTCTCCTCTCTGTGTTTTAGAACCATCTGCTCCTGTTAAAATCCCTTTCTCTAGTAACTTCTCTCCATACCCTTACCCTATCCACATCAGTCTAATCTTTCCTATCCTTTTCTTCCATCCTCCTTCATTCTGATTCTGAACCCTCATCTCTTTTGTGAGTCAGTCAATCAACTAGAAGGCATTTCTTAAAAAAATATAAATATATATATGTATACATACATATATATTTCCCCTAATTACATGTAAAAACAATTTTAATATTCTTTAAAATTTTTTGAATTCCAAATTCTCTCCCTACTTCCTGTCATCCCTCCTTTCCCTCCTTCCTGAGATGGTAAACAAAGAGGCAACCAGGGTATGGGATAGTCTTGAGATCCTATTATTAAAGAATCATTTGAAGGACTTGAGGATAGTCAGTGAAAGGAAGTAGAGACCCAAATGCAAGGTTATACTGGAGCCTTATTTCTTTTAATTGTTAAATTTCACCAAGAACATTTACACCTAGGAAACAGACACACTACAAATCAGTTCTTGATCTACTGTTTTGATTGTTTTCTGACTTAAGAAAATGATGGATAAAATGTTAATAATGCAAATTAAACTGGAAGGTTTGTCATACATTTGGAGAGTTGATTGTTAAGCATTTCTAGTACACAGCTCTGTAGAGAAGACTTTTTAACTGTCCTCAAATATAGTATTTGGAGGACAGTTTTATGGTAGAAGGATGTGACTTGCTCTTCCTGGCACCAGGGAGAAGAACAGAAACAAGGAGCAGGGGTGACAAAAGGGCAGATTTTGGTTCAATGTGAATCATTAGAGATATTCAGAAATGCAATCAATTGCTTTTGGAGGCAGCTGGCACCATCCATTAGAGTTTTCAGGCAAAAGCTAGATGATCACTTTTCAATACTTAATTGCTGAGGAGATGATTTGGTTCAGATTCCAGTTTTAAACTGGAAGGACTTTTATGTCCCATTCAACTCTGAAATTCTGTGTATCATTGCTAAATTCCTACGAAGAGTAGTTTATGCTTGATGCCTCTTCTTCCTCACAATCCAATTATTTCACAAACCCGCTTTTCTTAGACTTCTTCTATATAAGCAGAATCCCTTTGTTCTCTATAAAATATCTGAAATGCCCTTATTATTGTAAAAATGGAGATTTGAATCCAAGATTTCAATTCCCAGAAGTCGTTGCTCCACTTCCCCAGAATGCTTTGTAATCTCACTGAATTCTCAGCTGGGCTAAGAGCAAATTATTATTTAAAGGGTCTCTGCCTACAGCGGGGTCTCTTGGCTTTCCTGTTTCCCCTTGCAAGCAGACGGGTCTTTTCATGATGTAGGTGAGGTTGTCTAGGATTCTCTCTGGCCTAGACATATGCTTTTCTTACTTGTATTTTCTTAAATTCTCAACCTTTAATAAACCTCTAAAATATAATACTCCTTGCAGAGAAAAACTAATTTCTACCTGCCTCAGTTTCCCCCAAATTTTAACTCTTACATTATGGAGATGCCAAGACTCTTAAGATAAGATTTCCTTGAAACCTAGGTTTCTTTGAAAGAATTTGGTTAACTATGAGCCAAGTATGAAGAGCAGCCTCTGACTAAAGCATCCTAGACTCTTTATTCCTGCCATAACCTGAAGTCTAGCATGTTCTCTGATGACATTAGTAAATGTAATGATCTCTTAATGTCATCACAATTATGTCATTGTCAGCATGAATCTCTTGGTTTGATCTACCTGCTTTGCTTATCTCTTCTTTTAATTGCTATTCTTATCTCTCCTATAAATATATACATCCAAGACAGTGATATTAGGGACTTAGTAAATGCCAAATGGAAGAGTCTATTGCTTTCAGCATTGTATGACTCATTTAATTCTTATTAGATAAAACCCCCTTAGTCTTAAAAATGGACCCTGGCAGTGCCCCATTTGGCACAGTCATTGAGAACCCTGACTCAGTCACTAGTGTGACAAATTATGACAATATTTTATATGTATATATGACATTATATATATATGTATAAGCACATTAGTGTAGATATGAGTTTGTTGAATTTATTTTATTTTACAGGAACTTAAAATGGTATGATCAAAACTGGTATCCCTAAGCTGTTCCAGTCAAAAGGCATCCTTATCAAATAAAGAAAGTCCATAAATTAGGTAATGCTCCAATATAGAATATTTTGGTTTTGATGAGATATATTGTGTAAACTGAGGCATTAACCCTATGGAACCTGGACCCTTCTTTCCACAAAGTAAAGCAAACCAAAGACATACTGGGGACTTCTTTGGGACCAAAACCTCTGTCTACAAGAATAAAACTGAAGGGAAACTGTGCTTGTATAAGTCAAGAATAATTTTTATTAAGCAAGTACAACATGTATGTGAAGTAGTCCATCCTATTGCTGAGGAACTTAACTTTGAATAGGAGGAAATGTGTTTTGTGTTTTCCAAAGGGAAGCAAGCAATGAATGGGCAATGGGTTGATCCAGGAAGGGATCAGGACATGTTATAAATGGTAAGTTCTAGTCATAAGTGGAGGTGGGAAGTGCTAGGAACAGGGGCAATGATGCTGTGTTAATCAGCAAGATAAGCAGGATGTTTCATAGGGTGCCAAGGCTGACTCTACATCTCCAGAACTGCTCAGATCTGGTCTGAATTGTTCTTGTGCAGGAACATTTGCAGGGTCATTTCCAGGAGAGGTGCCAGTATTTTATTAGGTTAATCCTGATGTGTCTCATCAAGATTTAGAAACCAAGGCAATTCAAAATAACACAAAGCCTTGAGAAACAGAGGTACTTTGACAATTGTTTTTTCCAAATTTATTAATATATCATTTGTTGTCTAGGAGTCTTTGTTAGTTTTTATAAGCGTATGTTCAAATATACCCTCATTCTAAATTAAAATATACTTACATCTATATCTATATCTATATCTATATACACACACATATATATATATATATGTCTCAGGCTAAGTGAGCTCATTTAGAAGAGACAAATCTGATAGAGATGAGGAGGAAACAATAGATTTGTTGATAGTTTAGTAACATCTAGTTTATGTACTATGGAATTTTCAAAACAAACTTATTCAACCAATTTTTAAAAATTTTGTGATATTTCTCAAGTTATTTTTTATTTCTGCTGAGTCCAATGCACTGGACTAATTTTGTTTATATGCTTTTGCCCTCCTTTAGATGATATCCTAGTTTTAGGAGAGCAAGAAAGGGCATTTAGATATTGTCTAGAAGTTTTTGCTAGCTCAATTAAGGTACAAAAATAGAATTTTTCGACTGCTTTTATGTCTATAGACATGTATAGATATAGATGTCTATATAGCTATATATATCTCAAAATAATATACATAGCAAATACAGGAATGTGAGCCATCTAGAATGAGAAAAGTGACTTCATATTCTTTACTTATATTTTTTTCTGACTCAAATTCATTTGCAGGTCAAGCAAGAAATTATCTTAGGAAACTAATCCTGTCAGGCTCAAAAGTTTGCAATCTTGCATATAGACATTGGTTTTAAGAAGAACAGAGTTAATATTAGCTTAGGGACATTTTACCTTATTAGTAGGTATGATCTGGTCATTAGTAAGAGCTGTCAGATTGCATTATTAGTGAGAGGCTTTCACGTTATTACATCCCAACAAACTAAAGCTGAGATAGCTAGAAGGTTGCCCTAAAAAGTTCAGTGTCAAAAGCTGGTATCAGTAAACCTAACATAGATAATAAAATCAGGAAAGTGTTACACCTAGTGGGAAATAGGGAAGGTCCCAAAAAAGTAAGAAGAGAGATGAAGAAAATGACATCGAGTAAGAGATCAGTAAATATATGATAGTTCACAGGTGCAGGATCAACCAATAGCAGTGCTTGAAACTTTCTATATTTTCGAATTATAAGATTACTCTTGAATCAATCTCCAAGACTGTTACCATTGAGTAAATTTACTTTTGGGGGGCTATAAGGGAAGATTCTAGAATCCTACTAAATAAAATTTCATCAAATCTCCCTTTACAAAGGAGCCTAGAGTTCAGGAATAATATCCAAAGATGACCTTTGGTCAAGCATATGTATTTGCTATGAGCTTCTCTAGGATACTCCACTGCCCTGGTTATTGCCACTTTCAGGGTTGGTAAAATCTGCTTTCAGGTTTGGAGCATCTAACCTATGTTCAAAAAGCTATGGATTTGTACATGCAATTCTCACATGCTTTTGCCTGAAGGCAGTTTTAACAATTGGGGCTAGTGAGGAGATGGGGTAGAGAAGAAATCTTCTTCCTCAACTTAACTTGCATCAATCTGGAAGAAAGGCAGAAACAACTCCCAAATGACTGAGTAAGTCTCAACTTGCTTTTAAAGACCAGCCAAAAAGGTGACTCTCCTCACCAGAAACCTTCTTTTTAAAGACTCATGCAAACCAAATCATCTTTGGGGACAGTTCCAACTCCTGAAACCAACACTTCTCCTAGCAAGTGCCTCTACTGGCTCTTAATCAACCAGTTTATCTTGTAGCAGTTAGCCTCAAAGGCATAATAAGGAATCATTTATCCTTTCCAGAGTGCCAAAGGATAGAAGTATGGGCAATCAATAGTTCCAAATAAAGGCTTATGGCTAGGCTTCTGAAATTGATAAAGGAACCTTCTTAATAAATTCTTTATACAATGAATTGTAGTATCAAAGAATTTCAAGAGCAGAAAGGTCTTAGAGATCATTTAATTGATTAGATTAAATTTCACAGATACAGAAGCTGAGTTTCAAAGAGAATTAACTTGCCCATAGTAACAAAAAGGATTATTTTCAAAATTTCTCCTTCTCATTTATTTTTTGACATGGCCTTTTGATTTCATCAGATGTGGGGAATTCTTCAGTGTTGAAACTTTTCATTTGTAACATGTAATCATCATTGCTACCATTTGCATAATACTTATTATATGACAAGCACTCTGCTTGATATTTTACAATTATTATTGATCCTCACAACAACCCTGGGAGAGAGTTATTATTATAGTCCCTATTTTATACATGAAATAAGACAAACTGAGATTTAAGTGCATTACCCAATGTCCCACACCTAATAAAAGAGTCTGAGGTAGGAATTGAACTCATTTCTTTCAGACTCTAGGTGCAAAACTCTATCCACTGTGCCACCTAGCTGCCTGTTTTAGAGAATAGCTTGCACCCAGAGAGCTTAAAAGACATAAGAAACATATGTCAGAGGTGGGACTTGAACTCTGTCTTTTCTGACTCCAAGGCAGGACTACTGTCCATTATGCCATCTTATCATTTCTTTTTTTATTAAAATTTTAATTAATTTTATTTTTTATTCTGCCTCTCCCTCCACTCCCCACACCATAGAAAGCATCATTCAGCAAAATATATAGATTAATGCATGCATGTTTCCATTCTTCAGTTCATCCTCTGCAGGTGAACATTTACAATTTGTTCTTCAAATACTAAACCTGTAGCTGAATATAATGTTCTCCTGATTCTACTTGTTTCACTTTTTATTATCTCATGCAGTTCTTTCCAAGTTTAAAAAAATAATCTTCTCACCATTTCTTATGGTGCAATAGTCTTCCATCACAATCATATACCGCAATTTATTTAGCCATTTTCCAGTGGACATCCCTTCAATTTCTGTTTCTTTGCCAACACAAAGAAAGCTGTTATAAATATTTTGGAACATCTATGTTCTTTTCCTTTTTACCCTGATCTCCTTGCGGAATAGACCCATCAATAGTGTTACTGGGTTTAAGGACATACACAGTTTTATAGCTATCAGGGCATAATTCCAGATTGTTCCCCCAAATGGTTGGATTGGTTCACAGTTTTCCCAACCATATATTAGTGTTCCCACTTTTCCACATTCTCTCCAACATTTTTCATTTTGCCCTTTTGATGGTATTTCAGAATTGTTTTGGTTTGCATTTCCCTAATGATTAGGGGAACCAGGGTCCCCAAACTACAGCCCATGGGCCACATGAAACCCCCTGAGGCCATTTATCTGGCCCCCACTACACTTCTGGAAGGGACACCTCTTTCACTGGTGGTCAGTGAGAGGAGCACAGGATGGATCTGCATCCTGTACTACTCCTGGAGTACTGTATGTGGTGCCGCTGCAAAGCATGGCATTGGTCATGTACAGTACTACTTCCTGTGATATAATCTTTTGCATGGTGCCTTGTTCTGAGTGTAACTGAATGAGAACAAGGCACCATGTAAAGGATTATGTGGCTGCATGAAGGAAAACATCAGCATGGTGAGAGGTGATCTGGGGGAGGGGATTCCGCACTGTGTATACTGCTGCTCCGTATAGTGGTGGAAGTGATGGAACTTTGCAAGGTGTGACAGACCCATCACAGGCAGTGCTGCAGCCTCTGCTATCCCAGACAGTGGTATACAGTGTCACAGGTCCAGCACCGCCCCCAGTACTGTATACAGGCATCGGATAGTGGTGATCTAGCCTGTGACATAAGAAGTGGGTCTTTACTGTGAGAAGCCCACCACTGCCACTGGGTGTTTTTTATAAGACACCCCCTGTTTTTTGGGGTCAAATTAATATGACAGTGTCTTATTTGGGGGGAAACACAGTAGTACAATGGCAACTACACTCCCCCAGATGCACAACATAATGGCCCCTATTATGGGGGGGGTATGGGGCCCATTGTGCTGGGTAGTAATGTGGGGAGAGACTTTTGGGCAAAGGGAGGTTATAGGGGCCGTTATGTTGTGCATCTGGGGGAGTATAGTTGCCATTGTACTATGTGGGGGAAGTGAGGCATGTGTTCTTTGTATTACAGTCTATAATTACAGATCCATAAATATGGACCACAAGAGGACACACACTAGTGTCGTGCCTTCTTTTTTCCTGCCATGGAATCTGATCACCTGGCTCTTACCCATGTACAGATCTCAGTGCAGTTCGCACAGGTGGTGGAGGAAGCAGCTCTGTAATCGTGCCAATTCCCACACCACACCAGTGTGAGCCTGAGGTAAAAATGGAATTCCATCAATATAGCCACTGGTGAGGCCGAAATGATGTGGGCTGGGAAGGCTGCATTGATGGACACAGATCAGAATGCATTGATGGGCAGTGCAGTCTGTATGTCTCTATGTGGGCAAAAGTATTGTTGGTATATTGTTTTTGTAGGGCTGTGTATATATGTATTTTACTAAAAACAATTTGGAATCCCTAGGAAACAATGAGGTCAAGAAAGAGAAAAAATGACTCAGAGTGTAGGATATTCAAAGAACAGTGGACTTATGATTACTTTTTCATGCAGTACAAGGAAAGAGCTGTGTGTTTGATATGCCAGAATAGTGTCTGTATTCAAAGAACACAATTTACAATGACACTATCAAACTCAACATAAATACCAAATGGAACTGGCTGAACTGCAGAATTGTGACTCTCTGAAAGACACTTTCAAGTCAAGCAGTTTGTCTAATTTCTTTGTATCTCTCCCCTCTGAGACATATCCTAATCTCAGGAACCATGCACTCAAAATGGCAACCATCTTTGGCAGGACTTATGTCAGTTAACAGACTTTTTCCATTTGGAATCTCCAACCAGATCTAGACTAACTGATGCACACTTGCATCACTTGTTACGGCTAGCAGTGACAAATATGGAACCAAACATTGACCATCTCATTAGCCAAAAGTAGGTCCATTGTTCCCATTGAAATACTGGTCAGTTTGATGCTTTAAATGTACTTGTTCTTTATTTTAAATGTTGTATTTGTTCCCGTTTTGTTTTTTACATTAAAATAAGATATGTGCAGTGTGCATAGGGATTTATTCAGAGATTTTTTTATAGTCCAGCCCTCCAAGCGTCTGAGGGACAGTGAACTGATCCCCTGTGTAAAAAGCTTTGGGACCCCTGGCCTAATCAGTAGTGATTTATAGCATTTTTCATGTACTTATATATGGCTTTGATTTCTTCATCTGTAAATTTTTTGTTCATAGCTTTTGCCTAATTGTCAATTGGGTGGCGACTCTTCTTACCAAAAACTTGACAAAATTCTCTCTATCTTTTTATATTAGACATGTATCTGAAATACTGCATTATACATTTCTAGAATACAAATAACTTGTCTCCTCAGATGCAATCCCTCTGTTCTTATCGAATTACAATCTCTATAAGTCTTGGTTTTCTCATCTATAAAGAAGGGATAATAAGAATAGTTTCATATTTAGAATTGGAAGAGACCTTAAAGGCCATCAAATCCATCTCTTTCAGATGAAGAAACTGAATCATGGTAGGGAGAGACAAATATTTATTAGATGCCTATTATGTGCCAGACCCTATACTGAGTGCTTACATATAATGTTTGATCTCACAACAACCCTGAGAAGTAGGTGCTGTTATGACCCCCATTAAAGAAATTGAGGTAGAGAGAGACCCAGAGTCACATTCTGGCACAGAGTTGCCATTCTGTCCTGCTGAGATCATAGGATGATTGAGAGGATCAAATGAAGATGGTGAGTAGAAAGAGCAGCGAGTTTGGAATGAGAAGGCTCGTGCTTGAGTCACAGATCTGGTGACCTCATACCTTGCACAAGTCATTTAAATCTCAAGAGCCACCATTTCTTCTATAAAAGGAGGAAAAAATACTTGACAACTCATGGAGTTATTGTGAAGAGAAAGTGAGATAATGCTTATGAAATGCTCTATAAACATAATGTATATGAAAGGTCATTGCAAACTATAAAGTCACATGCCATTTGTCATAGGAGAGTCTGTTTAAACCTATTCTATAGGTTGTTCTCAATGATTCCATCTTGCCCCAATTTTTGTTGTTTAGACCTTTCACTCATTATGGACTGTTTGTAAGTTCTCTTGACAAAGATGCTGAAGGCAGTAGAAGAAACTGAGGCAAAAAGGGTAAAGTGACTTGCCTAGTGTCACATAGCTGGAAAGTAGTTGATATTTAATTTGAAACTTATTATCAATTAATACTTAGAAAAATACAAATCAAATTGAAATGATTATTAAAAGTCTGCAAGACTGACATTTGCTACCTATGGGATCATGGTCAATTGACTTATTTCTGTGTACCTCAGTTTTCTCATCCTCAAAATGGGAATAATGTTTCTGCTTACCTAGCTCAGAAGATGGATGAGAGAAGAGTGCTTTGTAAAGCCATGTAAAGAACTATATGTAAGTGAGCTATTATTATTGTTATTGCTGTGGCATGTTTTTATCAGCCTTTTTTATGTCTTGGGGTCTCTACTGATATCAAATGAGAAATAATTTGTGACTAGCTACGGGGGTAGCTAATGAGCCAGGACTGACTAGACTAGAAATTAAATAGCTTTCTGATGGATTGAAAATGTTGGAATCATTAGACATAGGTAGACAGAATTAGAACATTTTTTTGGACTGAAAAGGACTTTAGAACAAACAACATAAAACATCCAAGGTAGGAGAAACTTTAGCACACAGATCATGAGAACCATAATGACCTTAGAGATCATCTAGTAATACCCCTTCATTTACCAGAGAAAACTGGGGTCTGCAGAGGTGAAAGAAATTGTTTTACCCAACATAACATAGCACAGAGAGATAATAGAGGAAGGGACAGAGTAAATTCAATAATCAGTGGTTTTAAACTCATTAAGGCATCAATCAGTACAGAAGGATAAATTGTTATTGAACTGGAAAAATGAGAAAGCTTCTAGTCATCTTTACTCAGAAAATGAAATCTTTTCAAGAGAAAAGAACAGGCATTTCATTTAACAATATCTTGACATTGTTTTGTTCCATTCCTGATACTGTTAATTTTTTTATTCTAACTGAATCACAGAGGCATCTAAAAGAGTAATTTCTGGTAGCTACAATTTCAAAACAAGCTAAGCATTTCTTTCTTTAAAAAAAAAAACAAAATAGGTGGCAGCTGGGTGGCTCAGTGGATTGAGAGCCAGGCTTGGAGACAGGAGTTCCTGGGTTCAAATCTGGTCTCAGACACTTCCTAGCTGTGTGACCATGGACAAGTCACTTAACCCCTATTGCCTAGCCCTTACTGCTCTTCTGCTTTAGAATGGTATTGATTCTAAGACAGAAGGTAAGGGTTTAAAACAAACACAAAGCACTATATGTTTGGTATTAGAATTGATACTAAGTATAGATTCTGAGAAGTAGAGTATTAAGAGTTCGGTAATGAGGGTCAAATGATTTGCTCAGGGTCACACAGCTAGGAAGTATCTTAGGCCAGATTTGAACCCAGGAACTCCTATCTCCAAGCCTGGCTTTCAATCCATTCAACCACCTAGCTGCTCCTTAAAGGAATTTCTAAGAGAGGCCAATAGTTAGATTTTTTTGTAAGGTATATTAATAATATCAGTGAAAAATAATTTTTCTTTTTAATATTTTTATTTTGGTAATAAATTATAAAAGAGCAAATTTAACAGGGGCTAGATTTAATACCCTTTCTCTCATTTATAACAAAATCAATTAAAGGAATATAGATAACAATTATATGTATTTACATCTATGGATTATGGTTAGAAAGACATATAATAGAGAAAGCTATTGAGAAAAACAAACAAACAAACAACTTCCATAATAAAAACAAATATTGGTTAAGTAAAAGAGCTGTTAAAGTAGATAAAATGTGGAACTGGATGATTTCCAAAGTCTCATCAAAATAATCTTGAATACTACAGATTTTTATGAGAGGATTGAAGGGATCAGGACAAGTAGTTGGAATTGAGTGAACCACACTGATTCCATTTTATGATTCAATTCTGGAGCTAGCTCAGTTCCCTTTCTATTCAATTATGGATCTAGTACAATTTCTGTCTTTTGAGAAAACTTTATTCAATTATAGAAATTGGGGAAAAAACCCTATTGCATTGTTCGAACCTCTGATGAAACTGGATGGCTTCTATCTGCTGCTTAGAGACCCTTGTCCAAGAACCTAGGTGATGCTGACCAGAGACCAGATTAGATCTAAAGAGATAAAAGTTTTCTCACATTTGTACAACTAAAGCAACCCATATGTCTTATCTGAAAACTGGCCTGTACTGATCAATCATGTATTGCTTCTATGTTCCTTTGATTGATTATGGAAACTTGGGGGTGGGGTGTGGGACAACTCTTTTTCTGAATTCAGAGAATTGTGCTTTTTACTCTGCCCCTTTTAACTTGGAATGCCCCTACACTTTACTTCAATTAGAGAGTAGATTACCTAATGCTGTGTTGCTTCCTTTTAATTAATTGGACTTATTGGATTAAGTAAAAGTTGTTTTTAATATACAAAAAAGTCTGTTTCCTCTTGTATTCAGAGTCTAACTCTAAAATGAGGAAGGGACTTAGTACCAATTTGTTAGGCAGTTGGAAGATATTGCCTAATGAACTGATATGCTTGGAAGATTGAACCTTTGTTTCCTGAATCATTTCTTCTTTCAACTACAACAGTCTGGGGCAGAGATAGCTATGTCAAGTCAAAGTCCCAATCATTGGCTGATAGCCTTCCAGAAAAATTTCCTAGAGTGCTCTGGTTAATTTTTCACTGAGAGACTTTTTCACAGAAGACTGTCTCTGAAGGTTGGACTACAGCAATCAATCCCTATTTATTCTGAGTTATAGGTTTTAAATTTAGATTGTTAGTCCCAGCGTTTGAGATAGGTGAGGTTTAGATATGGATTCAGTTTGTGCTAGGGAATTCGAGTAGTTTAGGTGTAGACGGAGTTTGTTCTAGGGATTGGGGAAGTTTAATTTCAGATTAGGTTTGGGCCCATCCCAAGGACTGGGGAAAATGAAATTTGGATTAAGTTTTCCTGGAAGGTTTAGAATTACACCAGAGAATGGGATGGTTTATGCTTAAGTTTTGGATTTTAGGGGTTTTTTCTCCTCAAAGACTTGAAGGAGGATGGATTCTAGCAATAATAAAATATCTGTAGGTTTCCCCTTTAGATATGATTTTGGTAGCATGGGACTAGAGGATGCTCTTTATAGTTATAGGAATAACTAAGTAGCTTGCTATTGAATTTTGTGACATTTGACATAAATATGTAAGATAATCAATGGATAATTTATTTTAATTCAGCTCTTTTCATTACTGCAAATTAAAATCTTTCTTGCAAGCTGCTTTTATGCAAAATAACTTTCTTCATTTCTTTACTACCTTTACCCTTCTCTCAGTAAATCCTTATTTCTTAATCCTTCATGTTTTTTAAGATCATCCCAAACAATCAGGTCATATCTAAGATCTCTTTCTATGTGTATTCTTTTTAACTGACCTAATAATGACAAAGTTTTTAGGAGTTACATATATCATCTTCTCATATGGAAATGTAAAGAGTTGAACTTTATTGAGTTCCTCATATTCTCTTTCATGTTTGCCTTTTTTATGCTTCTCTTGAGTTTTGTGTTTATATGTCAGAATTTGTATTCATTGCTGTTCTTTTCATCAGGAAGTCTTGAAAGTGCTCTATTTTATTAAATATCCATTTTTAATCTGAAGGATTATACTCAGGTTTTCTGGGTAGATGATTCTTGGTTTTAAACCTTACTCTTTTGCCTTTTAGAATGTGGAAGCTGTAAATTCTCATGTGATCCTGACTATGACTTCATAATATTTTAATTGTTTCTTTCTGGCTGTATGCAATATTTTCTTATTGACATGGGATCTCTGGAATTTGTCTATAATATTCCTGGGCATTTTCATTCACCTTTCAGGAGGTGATTGATTAATTTTTTTAATTTCTATTTATATAAGGAATTAGATCTTTAGATCTAAGATATCAAGGCAATTTTCCTTTATGATTTCTTTAAATGTATTGTCCAGGTCCTTTTTTTAATCAAGGCTTTTAAGTAGTTAATGTTTTAATGATCCCTCCTCAATCTATTTTCTAGGCCAGGATGCTCTTCAATGAGATACTTCATGTTATTATTTTTTTCATTATTTTGACTTTGTTTTATTGTTTCTTGATGTCCCAAGGATTCATTAATTCTAATTTTTTAGAAACTGTTTAATTCAGTGAGTTTTTATACCTACTTTTACATTTGGTTTATTCTTCTTTTTAAGAAGTATTGGGTTTTTTATTGAAAACAATTTTTTTTGCCTCTTTAACCATTATAGTCAATTCTGTTTTATAAAATGTTTTTTTTCTTCAGTATAGGCAGCCCAGTGCCAAGTGGATAGAGTGTTTAGCTATGGAAGTAATTAAATTGACTGAACCCAAAGCCTCCAACTTAAGCTATTTGATATAGAATTCATTATGACTATGAAAACTGGAGATCTGGGCTATCTTAGCCCAGCTTTAATACAGCCATACTTTGACTTCTGTTTAATCAATCTGTTATCTTAGTGCAGATATTCTTTCTAACCAGGGAAGATTTAATTTTCCTCATATTTTGTGATACTTACCCTTTTCATTTTACAAATTATCTATAGTGGTTCAATATATTTTGTTATTTAATGGATCTCTCTATATTCTTTGGGCTTTTCAAATATTATCCCTCATTGACTCTGATTTATCCAACTGCTATCCCACATTCTGTAACTACAACTTATCTACCTTCTCTGCTGGCCACATGTGCCACCTCTCCTCCACCCCCTCCTACCCCACTGTGTCTTTATTTTACTTATGTCATTTCATTTAATTTTAGTACCTACACAAAAGGAGGTAAGAAATGATTATCTAATTACATAGGCTTTGCTGTGCCACTTTTTTGCTCAAAGTCTTTCAAAAGCTGATTATTACTTTCTGAGTAAATTTAAAACTCTTTTGACTAGCATTCAGAATCTTCTATAATCTTGTATTATCCTAGCTTTCTAATGTCATCTTATACTAATATCTTCCCAGGTACTCTATGTCTCTGACAGATTGAGCTATCTGCCATCTCCTGTAACATCCCAAATGTTCAGGTCTCTATGAATTTGCTCATGCTATTGTTTATACTCATAATGCACTATCTTTCTTTCACTGGTTCAGTTTCTATTTATTCTATGAAGTCAAACTTATTTCTATTTTCTCCAAGAAAATGTTTTTTATCCCTTCAATTAGTAATGATCACTCTTTCATTTCAAGTGTCATTTACCATTTCCTTTTTATCTCTCTTCTGCATGTGTTTATTCTTTTGTGACATAGTTACCTTTAATTATTTCATATCCCTTTAGGAAACAGTAAACTCCATGAGGGTAAAGATATTATAAAAATTGAACACCTTCCACCTCTAGTACTTATACACTTTCCTGTATACAAGAAGCATTTAGGGAATGTTTGTTGAAAACAACTAAGTTGAACTCAGTTGAGTACTTTATCAAGATGAATATTTCTTTGGTCCATCAAGGATTATGTCAGTTCTACTTCCTTACCCCAAACAGAACAGACAATGATATTCTTTTCCTTCCCTGGTCTACTATAGGTACCAATCAATTCAACGCAATTCAACACAGTGATATTATCTTTGTTTATTCTTTAATTGATTTAAATATAAATCCCTTGTTTCTCTACTTAGCTAATAAATTTTCTGAAAGTTAGAATCATGCTTTATACAGCTAATTTTTACCCCTTAGTGCTTTGATTTTTTAACTTAGTATGGATCGGTTTAGCTTGGGAAGGGTTTTGTGTTTTCTTTAAATCATATTAAATTCAATAATCATTTATAAGGTGCCTAAAATGGAGGAAGTACTATATAGGTGTTAAGTTAATGAGTGATCATTTACTTAAGAGTAAGAACTTTGACACTAAGAAAGCTTGGCCAAATTCAATAAAGTTTCTACTCCAATTCTCATTGTAAGATGGAGGTGATCCTAGGCTCTTGAATGTTGTGCTCATGGAGCTCTAGATTCAGCAGATTTTAGCAAGAAGGAAAGGACTCATGACAGATAGCTGTTTGGGGCCAACCAATTTTAGTAAGAAGACAATAGAAATAAGATGACTTGTTTTTGTCCATAGTGATTCCTGAAATATTAGAGAGGCTGATCATTTGAGTGGTAGAGGGAATAGCCACACTCACATAAATCACAGATATTGTGATATATTAAAAATTAGTGCATAGGAAAAATACTCAATACTGTTTCCTAATCATTTTATAATGCTCATCTATAAAAAAAGGATAACAATAAGTGCCTTATCTATCTCAAAATAAGCTAATATCAATATTGATTTACTAATTCAGGACCTTAGTTTATGCTGCCTGAAGAGATTTGGCAAGATTCATAGGATTATATATTTAGACCTGGATGACAATTCAATGGCCCTCTAGACCAATTTTCTTAATTTACTGATAAGGAAACTCAAGCCAAGAGAAATTAAATGTATTGCTTTGGATCACACAGATTTTAAGTAGTAGGTGGCAAAGGTGGGAGTCAAATATGGATCTTCTTATTCCAGATCCATTTTTGTTCTTTCTTCTGTTCCACACTAACTTTCAATCTGAGAATTCCAATTTGAGAAAACAGATAAACATTCCTAGTTTGGGTTTTGGCCTAAATGAATTTTGTGAAAATTTTTTTTCCATATTCTTTAAAAAAAAAATCATATCCACAAACCCAAACTAAAAGCCCTTCCTGGACTATAGCAAATGATCTATGATGTGTATAGAAGATATGTAGGATTTGCAAAAGTAGTGAATAAATCATATTAATATAGGTTAGTAAGTATACTACTTTCTGATCAGTAAAATGAATAATCATTAACTCCAAAGGGTTGATAATTAAGTATAGTACCCACCTTCTGGCAGAGAAGTGATGGTCTGGATACAGAATGAGATTTTTTTTGTGCATAGTCGAGAGAAAATTTGTTTTGCTTGATTATCCATACTTGTTACAAGATTTTTGTTTTCAGTGAGGAGGAAGAGATAAAATATTTTTGTCAATTAAAAGATTAAAATTAAAGAAAAAAAGAAAAAATATTCTGAGAGAAAGGTTTATTAGTCAGAAGAGACAATGGTTTCCTGAGTTGGTCTTATCTCCTAAACTGTATTTCATGTCAACTCAATATATGCTGAGTAGAACACTTCAAATTATAAAGAACTTAAATAAGATAAAATAAAATAAATACATTGGTCAAAGGTTTTCAAGTAGAAAATGCAGAACTTGCTACCACTTTTCTATTTTCCATTTTATGTTTTACCCTCTTATGGAGGCAAGTTAATGTTAAAATATAGCTCACCATAATATTCAATTTAAGACTTAGTAAGCACGGTGCTGAGCAGTATAACAACATCAAAATTGGACTTGTCTACTGCCTTATGTTTTTATATCACCCACTCTTCCCTGAGATAATGCTTTCTCCTGCCTGAAAAGTGGTTTAAGTGAATTAAGTCTTTTGCTTCTCACACTGTCAGTAAACAGAGGGCTATGGTTCTATTTGGATACTCTACCAGACTGAAAAAGGGTGCTTCAGTTTCTTTAAAATTTAAATATATTGTTTAGCTAATGACTGGCCCAATTAAGAATCATCAGTATCAAACAGTTTAGAAAGATTTTCCAGAGGGAAATGTTTGGACAGAAATAAGCACTTATTAGGGATGTACTAGGTACTGAGCATTTTACAAATTTATCTAATTTAATCTTCATGACAGCTCTGGGAGGTACTTATTATTATTATCCCCATTTGCAATTGGAGAAACAGAGGCAGAAGAGGTTAAGTGACTTTTCAAGAAAGGTCTGAGATTGAAATTGAAGTTTTCGTCCTGACAAAAGGCCCAACACTCTCTCCATTGTATTTCCTAGCAATTCTTTGGCTAGTTTGGCAGTGATAATATTCAACCCTAAGGGTTATCAGTTAGGCTAAGCAGACAAGGTCAGCTCTATCTACAGGCACAAAAAGTGGTCAGTTGCATGGTATGATTTGGGAAAGGGATGGGATCTTAGTGTTTGAGTTTGGCACAAATCCCCAAAAGCTTCCCCCTTAAATCTTATGTAGATTGAGATTGGGAATCCTTAGTTTGTTAATGGATCAAATGAACATGGTTTTTAGACATATAAATAATTATGCTAATACTGATACTCAAAAAGACTCAATCAAACACAAAATCTATAAACAAGCATTTATCAAAGTTCCTATAATATTCCAGTCTTTGTTCTAAACACGTAGCACATAGAGAGTAGGACTTGGGGTCAGGAAAATCTGTGTTCTAGCTGTGTGATCTTGGACAAGTCACTGACCTCTGTTAAGTCTCAGTTTCCTCATCTATAAGGTGAAAATAACAATATCCATATTATGAAGACCAAATGAGATCCCATACACATTTGTAATCTCTATTTATATACACACATAGAGTGCTTTGTAAATTTTAAATCTCTTTATAAATACTACTACTATAGTTGGAATAATAGAGTACAAATTTTAGAAAGGGTATTCGTGTTTCCATAGGAAGATTTCCAGGATAGTGAGAGGCCTCAGTACAATATCATGAAAAGAGTAGTTGAAAGCACTTAGCATGATCATTTACTATGGAGAAGTGACTTTTGGGGGACACAATAGCTGTTTTTAAATATTCTAGTTTCTTAGGAAAAAAAAAAGATCCAACAACTTTTTTTTTTCTTTCTGTAATTGGCTCCAGAGGGCTGAACTACACAACCAACTGGTGAGGAAGAAGTTACAATGAGGAAGAAATTTCTCATTTACTCAAGGCAAAAAATAAAAGTTCCCAAACTTTTGTTTATCCAAAAGAAAAACAAATAGCTGCAGGGAGTAAGGAATTCTTTCCCTAGAGGCCTTTAGTTGGAAGTTGGATCATTATTTGTTTGGAATTCTGCAGAAAGGATTCCTGAAATCTGGAAGTTAATGTGAAGTACTTACTATGGGACAGAGTGAATGTTATATGCTGGAAACCCAAAAGCCCTTACCCTGAAGGAGTTAACTTTCTAAGCCATAGGAGACTAGAAAGAGTATGGGAGTTTGAGTCAGAAAATCAGATCTTAAACCCTTCCTCAAGACACTGACTGGGTTATACTGTGGAAGCCATGGGATCTTAGACTTGGATTTGGGCTTGAAGGTTATCTATGCTAAAACCTTCATTTTATAAATGATAAAATGAAGGCCTGGAAAATGTCAATGATTTGCCTAAGGTGATACAAATAAAGAGAAACTGAAAGAGGATTCAAACTGAGGTACTCTGACTCCCAATCCAATGCTCTTTCCATGTAACTATTTTTCCCTTTCCAAGACTCAGTTTTTTCTATTATAAAACTGAATCAGCAATATTTATCACCTACCTCACGGGGCCATTGTAAGAGTATAGTTCACAATACTGGGATGATGATGATGATTATTTCATGGGGTTTGTTTCTATTTGTTATTGTTCAGTTGTTTTCAGTTGTGTTTGACTCTCTGTGGCCCCATTTGGCATTTTCTTCTCCAAGATACTGGAATGGTTTGCCATTTTCTTCTCTAGTTCATTTTTGTGGATAAGGAAACTGAAGTCAAAAGGGTTAGGGAACTTTCTTAGGGTCATACAACTAGTAAGTGTCTGAAGCAAGATTCAAAATCAGGAAGATGAGTTTTCTTGACTCTAGGCCCAGCACTCTAAATACTGGAACACCTAGATGCTCTCCTTGTGCTTAGGTTGAGCTAAGTGATCTCTGAGGTCCCTTCCAATGCTCAGATTCATGATTATGTAATTCTTTGATAAACAACTTGACTCATTTGTCATTTGAAGTTTCTTGGATTCTTTGCTCTCTGCTAGTCATCTTTTTCTTTCATCCTTCCCAGAGCCACAGTCTCCTGCATAGTATTCTAGGAACCCTTCTGGTGTCTGATGTGCAACAGACTCCTTTGAACCACAAGTTTCCATTGAAATTCTGAGCTTTTCAATGATAAGAGTGGGAACTTAAGAGAAAACCCTGGATAAAATCCAGGTGAGGGGATTATATTTAACTTTCTTTGATGCTTTGGCATATTCAGTAGGTAGCTCATAATGATGCATTAAATGCTGCTGGGCAGTAGAGGCCTTGATCAGCAACAGAGAACTGGTTTCACTACTCATTCAACTACCAGATAATAGAGCTCTTATGACTCCCTTGACAGTAAGAAAGTGAAACTCAACCAGGGTATAAAATCATTCTCAGAGGAAGAATTCTGGGAAGCTTTGGCTCTGTATTCATAGTTGATCATAGTAGGGTAATTTTATTTGAATAATTCAGGATCACCATAACTTCATTCTTTTCATGTCAGTAGCATGGTGGTTCAAGTTTCCCAGTCTGAAAATTGTAGAGACAGTCTTTGAAATTTCCATATTCAATGTTGTACTTTTGAAGATGCTACTTAAGGCTCAGAACAGTGAAGAGAATAATTACTGGGTTGGATCATGTGCAATCAGTCAATGACAGTTTTTGAATACCTCCTCTACTGGCATGTTCAATGGGACTGATTAGCAGAGCTTTCACTTTGGAGTGAAAATGAGGGAGAAACTTCAAGGGAATGCCAGCATTACATCTGTACACTTGTTATCAGCAACCACAGAGCTACAGCCACACAGTGCTGGCTTAAATCCAATGTCCTTGCTAATTATCATCTCCATTTCTATGCTACCTCAAGGTGAAGTAAATAGAAAATCCTTTTATTCACCATGTTTTTTTTCAAGATAAGTGTACAAGGAATGGAATTATACTTTGTGAAGTGTAGACAATATACTTGGTAAGGAGTCAGAGATAGAATTTCTAGTTACAGCTCTGGCAAATAATTTGATTGATCCATACATCAGTTTCCTCTTCTGTAATATTAAGGGGCCACAACAAATTATTTACAAGGTCCTTTTCCATTCTAAGAATCAATTCCTGCATTACCCTATAGTTTTTGAGTTGGGCTTCTGCCTAGCTAACTTCTACATTCCAAAACACATGCTCTAAAAAGCCTCATTGTTCTATCCTAACTGGAGCTATTGTCTAATTCATTCTCTCCTACAGAGCTCTTTGACTTAGTACCACTTACAATGCATCTGGAAGGATGCACAAAGGCACTTTCTATTTCAAAACTGTCCCATACTTATAAACTTATAGGCAAAATCCATTTTTTTCAAAGAGACTAAGTACAGGAATAGGTGTTGATTTCTTCAATGATGAATACACCATGTTTGGTGGTGGTAAATAGAAGAAATTGAACAAATATTTACTGAAAACCCTTATGAAGTAAAATGCCTACATTTAAAAATAAAAATAAAAAATAATAATAATACCAAGCACTTCTGTATCCTTAAGGTTTGTAAAACATTTTACTTATATTAAATCATTTACCTGTCACAAAATCTACTGAAATAGATGCTATTATTTTCCCTATTTTGTACATTAGGAAACTATGTCCAAAGGAGATTGTGATTAGCCTGTGGCCTGGGCATTCTGTCTGATGACAGAAACTGATGATTCTGTCTCCTCTGATGCAGACTTGCAGGGTTCAGCACTGTGAACTATTTTGCCCTGGGGCTAGGTCTTCACCTCAATGCAGGCTTGAAAGGGCCAAGTGCTATGGACTTTTAGGCCTCACTGTTAGGTGGTATTAGAGCCTGGGACTTCAAGGGGGTAGGTCTGGAGTGTGAGATGCTCTGTTTTTAGTAGTCCCAGGTAGTCCCAGTCTGTTTTGTAGTCCCAGAAACCTGAAGTTGGCCTATTCCAAGGTTCAGAACCTGGCACATTAGGTGTGTGTTGAGGGGGATGAGGGTTGGCCAGCATTTTTCTGCGTACAATTTTGCTTCCAGTTCCCCCTTATCCCATGAAAATCAACTCTCTCTGCCTACCTTTCAATTCAGTGGAAGAATCCCCTCAATCCTGTCTTGCTGTTGGTTTTTGACTCCTATCATTCTGAAGTGCTTTTTAAAGATTGATTTTAGAAGGACTGTCAGAATGGTTTTTAGCTTTTGCTGCTACTAAGCTGCCATCTTGGCTGTGCCTACTGTCTTATCAAGTCTTAAAGAGTGTCTACCAAGCTTTAGAGAAGATCCACCTGGAAGACATTATTGGTTCTTGAGGCACTAACTAATAAGTTTTTAATGAAGAGAGAAGACACATTTTATGATCACTTCCATCTATTTGTAAATGATGAATGGACTCAGAGGTCTTAAAACCACATCATTTTTATTAAACAGGTAAACCAAGGCTTCTAAATTTTTATTATGGAATGCATTTGATGAATAAATGAAAATTTTATATAAATTTTGGAAAAGAAAACAAGTATCCCAAACTAGATGACATTATCAAATATAATTTTTAAAAATAGAGTGTAAACTTAAGATGTTTTATTGCACGATGACTTTTTACAAGGGAACTAGAATTATTCAAACAGAGGCTAGATGAACCCTTATCTGGGATATAGAAATGCTTAATTCCATTGGGAGAGAGGTAATAGGAAGTTCAAGAGAATTCAAGAATTGTTGTATCCAGATGAATTCAATAATATAAATCCCCTGGTGTTTGTCTTATATGTAACCTCAAGTCCAAGAGTTTAGAGATTTGATTTTCCAAAAGAGAAGGGGAGTTTGTGAAATGCTAATTTTTTGGAAAATAAAGAGCATTGCCCATCTGGTCCCTGCAGTTGGAGGAGAGCAACAGATTTAATCAATGACAGGGAGAAAAGACAAACTATACTTTGATCACTGCTAATATAGTGAGTTATTTTGGACAGTGTATATCTGATAACAATAAGGATTGACTATATGATAACTTCAATGGAGTTTACCTTCTTTGGTGGTGAATTCTAACTAGAATAGACTTATGTTCTTGGGGAAGTCATATGCGAAAGGGGGTATATTTTTCACAGTATGGAGGTGTTACTTCATTGGCTTTGCCAAATTTAGTTCACTTCTAAAGGGAAGGGCAAACCACAGGGTATCACTAAGTTGGAAGGATTTTAAGACTGGAATAAAGGTAGGACTTATTGCAGAAAGTAGAAAAAATTGGGTTGATTGCTTATGAGCTACTATGAGTTAGAACTTTAGGTGTTTTCTGTATTTCTTTACAGAGTTCTATGAAATCCTTACACCTTTGGCATTTTCTGTGTGATGCAATAAAATTTTTCCTATACTTAATATGCAATTGTTAAATTTCATGCTTACATAGGAGTTGGAAACCTTATTACGCACATAAATGAAAGATGTATGCATATTCTATTTGGAGAGTTTCTAATATAAACTGAAGTGGGGACAAATTTTTAAAAAAGGAGAGAATCTGATCTTGTAGGTTAGCCCCCAAGGCAAGACAAAATCTTTGTCACCCTATGTCTTGGAGGATTCTAATTAGGTGAACTTGGATCTTGTCTCAGTCTTTTTATATACTTATTTTGACCCTGTTTCCCCATCAAACACTGCTTACCACTTCTAAAATATGATCCTTCTTCCTGGGCACTAATTTCTTTGCAAGATAATGCTGTTGCCTGCTAGGAACTTCCTAATTAGTCAAATTCTCTACCTTTCCTACTGGCTAAACCTGGAAAATATGAATCAAAACCAATGGTTTCCTGTTATATCATAAGATCAAAGGATTCATACATTTAGAGATGGAAGGAAACTTAGAGATCATATAATTTTCAAAGCAAAATTATGAGATGCTAAATGACTTTCCCACTTGTCACCCAGCTTATCAACTCCAATCTTCCCAAATTCAAGTCCAGCACTATACTCATTTTGACAGTACAAAGAATTAACTGAGCTAGGTTTTTAGTCCTGAATCTATCTCTTACTAGAGTTATAGAACATATAATGCATCATGGAAATGCTATGTTTGGGTGGTTATCATGTATACTTAGCATGTCAAAGCTTGTGTCACTGGACACATTCTGCAAAGAAGTCCTTGCAGAGCTTATTGTTTCAATAAACTATGTTCCTCCTTTCTATAGTGTCTGGTGATCCTATATTGCACTTCTATTGTTGTGAATCTCATGTAATTTGCCCTGTGGCATACTGACATACCTTAAATGGGAGAAGGTAATATGTGCTATTATTAAGAAAAACAATGGATATGAAGAGAAACAATCTCCTGGGGAAGAAAATATACGATACAAATTAGAACAAATACACATGAATAAATGAATGAATGAATGAATGAATATTTGTTAAATACCTTCTATGGGCCAGTTAACTGTATTTAGTTCTGGGATATAAAAAGAGGCAAAATACATCCTCAAGGAGCTCACAATCTAAGGTAGGGGAAAAGTAAGCAAACATATATATATGTGTGTATATATATATATACATATATATACAAACAGACTATATTCAGAATAAGTAAGAAATTATTAATAGAAAGATGGCACTAGAATTTTGGGATTGGGTAAAACTTTGGGTAGATGATGGGATTTTAGTTGTAACTTAAATGAAGCCATGGAATTACTTGGAGTTGAGTAGGGAGAATTTTTCAGGAATAGGAGACAGTAAGAAAAAAATTACTGGAGCCAAGAGATGGAATGTCTTGTTTGTGGAATAGCAAGTAGGTAGATGTCACTGGGTTAACAAGTATATAGAAGGGAATAAGATATAAGAAAATCAGAAAAGGAGTAGTGGGCTGCTATGCTATCAGTATTTGAAAGCAGTCTTTGAAAGCCAGTGTGAGGATTTTGCATTTGATCCAAAAGGCAATTGGGAGCCACTGAAGTTTGAGTATGTGAGTGAGGGTAATATGATTGGACCCAAGTTTTATAAAAATCATTTTGACCAAATGGAAGATAGGGAGTGGATAAAGACTTGAAGTAGGCAAACCCACTCATTTCTCCTTGATTGGGTCAGGGAGACACATGATCTCATACAGGGGTTGATATCAGAGTGAGAAGTCTGCTTGAATAATGAAGATTCAAACCAGGAGATCAAGATTGATTCAGTAGGTTAGATATATTGAATGACTGGAAACTTAGTGTTTGGCCCAATCTTTCTCTCTAAAGCTTCAATTCTCAATTATGGTTGTATACATTTCCTACTTTGTCCTTTCACTGATACATTGGTGTGATCATGAGCTCTATTTGCTATTCCTCTCCTAAATCAGGCATGCCAGTAAGGCCAGGACCTTATACATAGTTACCTAAGAAGTTGGAGCTCCTTTCTGAAGACATGTTGATTTGTGTATATCCTAGAGGGCTAAAGAAAAATAGTGAAACCACTAGTAGAGAAGTGAATTCAGATAAACTTTGTCATGAAGTTACTACTACTACTATTAATAATAACTAGCTTTTGTATAGGGCTTTAAGATTTGCAATGCTCTTTAAAAATATCTCATAGACTTGTCAATTGGAGGAACTGGAGGTCCTTTAGTTTTAATTTTACAAATGACAAAATTGAGACTATAGAGGGCAAGTAAGTTCTCCAAGGTTACACAAATAGTAAATAATGGGAGTGCCAGAACTCAAAATAAGGTTTAATAATTCCAACTTTAGTCTTCTTTTCCTTGTACCTCACTGCTTCTCCACAACCTCAACTAATAATAACTTGGTTTCTATTTACTGTAGTTTTGCTTTCAGATTTTCAAAGTATTTTCTCTACCTCAGCCCCACAAAGCAGCTGTTACAATTATTATAATCCTCATTTCATAGGCAGAAAAAAATGATTTTGAAGATGTCAAATGACTTGTCCATGGTTATAGTAAATGTCAGGATTAAGACCCATTTCTTTGGCTTCCAAATCCAGTGTTCTCTATATTATTCAATGATGCTATCCCTAAGAATAAGGAATCCCTTTCGGAGTTGTATTTTGAGGATATTCTCCCAGCTACCTCTATAGCAAATAAATAGGGAGATAGAGGAGAAGGACAAACCTCCATGCATGACTTGAAATCCTTAACAGGTAACTTCGTGTGACAAGTACACCTTTTGAATAAAGGCATCTCTTGAACAAAGATTATCCAGGCCAAAAAAAAAAAGTGATCAGTTACCCTTTTCTGACTCAGTCTCATGCAGTTCGGTGCATTTACAGAACAGTAGAGTGCCCTCTCAGTTTGTAACTCACCTTTTCAGGGTCCTTCAATGCTTTTAAGTAATTGGCTTTTTACTTTAACTATTTTTTGCATTAACAACTCATTTCTATCCGCTCTATTAAGATAGGTTCATGTATATTCACATAAGAATAATTATGGGATTTATTGCTGTGTGCCTCCACTTATAGTCCTCTGATTGCTCATCATGTTTGGAAGCCACCCTGGGATCTTGAAAGCCACATAATGTTATCAGACCATAATCACTGGCAGGCTCCATAATTGAGAGAAGGCTTTCTGTATTGTCCTGATGACAAACCACCCCTATTTGAGGACCAGCCTGTTTATGGAAAGGCCACAGGTAATGAATTATTTTTCATTTACCCATGAACAGATAAAAATATAAAATGGTCTTATATCCTATGTGGCCACCTTTGTTTTCATGGTAAAGGTGTAAGTGATGGAAAAAGGAACAGAATGGGCTAAGAATCATAATTATTAGAACAAAAAAAAAAACACAAAACAGTTAGCACTTGGGAAGGAGTAGAAAAATTTACTAACTGTTGGACTTCAAATTAAGTCATTTAATTTCCCTCAATAAAAGGGAAATCAATTTCCCATGATCAAAATGAGAATATTAATACTTGTACAACCTATCTCAGTGATTGCCAGCCTTTTAGAGACTGAGTACCCAAACTGCATCCTTCATGCCATATGTGAGCCCCCTCCTATCCCCTCCCCATGCCTTACCCAGACAGGAGAGGGAGAAAGCACTTCCATTTGCCGTTGGACAGAGCAGTGGATTGGGAGAAATGTCCTCAGGTGTGTGTGGAGAGGGGGAAAGGGAGCAGCTCCCTCTGGCTTGTGTGCCATGCTACACGTTTCCCAAGATTGACCCATCTCACAACATTTAGAGCTTGAAGAGGATTCTCAAGAGCCATGAACTTTGGGTTTTATTTAAAATTTTAATAACTGTGTTTTATATATAATTAGGTTCTATTAATGCTAATGATGAGTCCCTTAAATTAGTCCCATTATTCAAATTCTCACAGCATATTTCCATTGTTGAAACCAATGACCATATTTTATGTATTTATAACTTAGAATAATTCAAATTTGAATCAAAGAGACCACTTCAGGAGATACATTATTAAACATTAATTGAGATCTAGCTATAGTTTCTTTAGGAATCCTATACATTTATTTTATACACTTAAAGGCACTCTTCTTAGAAGGAATCCATATATTTAAAAAATCTACCCAAGGGGGATCCTTGACAAAAAGAAGTTTCAGGTCCCCTGACAAAGGCCAAAAGTTAAGAGGAAATTGAGACAAGAGAAGTTAAATGACTCATTCTGAGTCATGCAGGTAATAACAGAGCTGGGACTTGAACCAGGTCTCCTGAATCCAGATCTTACGATCAACATTCATGTTGGGAGAATAATATCATAGATCTATCTAAGTTTCTAACTGATGTTTTGGTGGGAATTACATTTCAGGTTTTCTTAAATGGGGTTCTTTCTCATTGTAGACATTTTCCCCTATTTGCCCAGCTTTCAACCTTACCTACATGCAGTTCTCCATTTCTATACTCTTATCAAAGCTCATTAAGAAAATATAAGTAATTAATCAATCAATAAGAATGTATGTGTCTATGTTCATGTAATTGTCCAAGATATCGATCATACAAAGACAAACATAAAGCAGTCCCTGCCCTATAGGAACTTGAATTCTATCAGGAGAGAGAATGAATATACATATAAACAAAGCCTATGCAAAATAATAAAAATTACTTTAGGGAGATTAGGAAAGGCTCACATAAAAGATGCTTTATATATACTTGCTGACTAGGCTTGATCTGCCCCTGGAAGGACAGTAAGTCATGAAATTGTGTGGTGTGACTGCATTTTCCTTAAGGTTCTGTGTAGGTTTTGGAAGGTCTCTAAACTGACTGCAAAGAACAAGGACATAGAATCATAGGCTTAGCTCTAGAACTAGAAAGAAAATTTTGTAGTTTTCTAGTCTAATCCCCTCATTTTGTCGATGAGAAGAATAAGGACCAAGAAGTTGTGACTTGCTAATGGCAGAGTTTTGAGTTGAACTCAGTTCCCATATTCCCAAGTATGTTGTTTTTGTCATAGATTCTTGTCTCTCACATTGAATTGTGCTTCTCACATCTTACAGGAGACCTGAGCCCTGCTTCTGTGTCATACAGATTTGGCCTCCCAGAGACCTTCCTGTTTTCACCCTTAAGCTTAACCTTCTATCCCTGTGGAAGATTGCCCAGCAGTATCTTTGGGACAGACTGACAAAAGGCACAAAGAATTCTCACTGAAATAAAATCTACCCAGAAGACTTCAGAAAGAGAATAGAAGGAATTTTTTTTTCCTTTGCCTATTTTCCCTCCTAATACCAGTAGCAGGTATACTCTATATACCTTATATACTCTCTCAAAAGACACAAGTACCCTACACATCCCAAGTTTCTTCTTTACTCTCACTGTCACATTCAAGGTGACAGGAGATCAAATAATGACTCTGTGTTGTCAGTTCTGCGTTGATGCTATCTATCTTGCCAGCAAGGCCACTTTACAAATAAATGGAACAGTTAAAATCAGTTACGAAAAGCAGCTCAGACTGTTCAGTTTTAAAATTCTCTTCAGCCCTATTTCATGCTGCCTAGTTCTGCCCCCACCCCCACCCTTTCTGCCACCCCCTCAAATAATAAATACCATTTTCAACTTCAACTTCTTTATAGCACTCCATGCTCTGCTGGAGAAAAAGGTTAATGAGGGGAAAGTCTTGGAGTAGTTTAGAGGAGGTCTGAAGAATACAATATCTTCTTCACAGTTCCCCACTGCTATATTCAAGAGGGATCCTGTGGCTTAGAGAATCTAGAAATGACAAAGAGGCTGTGCAGATATTTATTTTACTTGCTTAGTTGGCAAGACTAAGGACATAACTGAAATTGGTTTTAACCCTTCTATTCAAAATAAGGATGTGTCTCTGAGTATGTTACTGGGATGATGTTAGAGACGAAAAACACTAAGTGGGGTATCAGAGAGATTTCTTTAAGATAGAGGAGATGTCTTGTTCCTTTGAATGCTGATAACATGTATTTTCTAACATATACAGAGTACTGTCTGGTGTTTATGTTGTTTTAAATTTTTTTCCTCAATTAATTTGTAAGTGCTTGAGGTTAGTGACTGGATTTTATTTTTTTAAAATAATGGTTAATGATAATAGCAATGATTCCTCATGTTTATAAAGAGCTGTATAGGTTAGAAACCTCTTTACATATGCTATTTCATGATTCAGTAGAAATGAAATGATACATGAAAAGCATTATTAAAATATTGCTTTGCAAAAGGTAACATTGTATAGTGGATAGACACAAAACTGGACAGACAGAGATTCAGATTCTTCATCTGCCATATAATGGTTGCTATCTCTATATCATGCTGCTTGCAACTGGCCGCTGGCTTCAAATATCTTTGATTCCCAAACTTGGAATGAATCACTGGGTTGCTTGGCTTTGATAGGTGAGTTGTGCCCCTTCCTTCCCTAGTTCAGGTCTTCTCCAAGATGCTTACCTTGCTTATATACACTGAGTTATAGCATGATTTTCCTTCCTCAATTCCCTTTCCAGCTTCTCTTTATGTGCTATCTTCCCTGCCTCAAACTGCCCCCTCTCCTGAATTCATGAAGACAGAAACTACCTTGTTTGCTTATATTTGTAATCTTATGGGGGTGAACCTATGGGATACATGCCAGAGACAGCAGACAGAGCCCTCTCTGTGGGCTTGCACTCCATCACCCACTAGAGTTCATTACTACAAAGCCAGAGGGACTCAAGCTGAGTTGGTCCCCTCCCCCTCTCCATCCCCACTTGAGGTAATTTCTCACATCACCTGCCCCTCTTCCAAACACCCCTATGGGAGCACTTCCTCCTCCCATGTTTGTCATAAGATGGGGTGTGGTGTGGAACTTGGTCTCTGATTTTCCAGGCATTGCTTTAGTATAATACCTAGCACAAAAGTGCTTAATAAATTCTTTCTCTGTCAATCTATCTACGTACCTTCCTACCTATCTATTAATCTAATCTAATCTTATCTATCTATCTATCTACCTATAAACAATATTTTATTTAGTCATTTAAAAACATTATTCATTGGAGATAAAGATCATTTTCTTTTCCTCCCCCCACCCCATAGCCAACGCACAATTCCACTGGATTTCACATTTGTTCTTGATTTGAACCCATTTCCATGTTGTTGGTGTTTGCATTAGAGTGTTCATTTAGAGTTTCTCCTCAGACATTTCCCCTCAACCCCTGTAGTCAAGCAGTTGCTTTTCCTCAGTGTTTTTACTCCCACAGTTTGTCCTCTGCTTGTGGATAGTGTTTTTTCTCCTAGATCCCTACAGATTGTTCAGGGACATTGCATTGACACTAATGGAGAATTCCATTACATTTGATTGTACCACAGTGTATCAGTCTCTACGTACAATGTTTTCCTGGTTCTGCTCCTTTTACTCTGCATCACTTCTTGGAGGTTGCTCCAGTCTCCATGGAATTCCTCCACTTTATTATTCCTTTTAGCACAATAGTATTCCATCACCAACATATACCACAATTTGTTCAGCTATTCCCCAATTGAAGGGCATCCCCTCATTTTCCAATTTTTGGCCACCACAAACTGCAGCTATGAATATTCTTGTACAAGTCTTTTCCCTTATTATCTCTTTAGGGTACAAACCCAGCAGTGCTATGGCTGGATCAAAGGGCAGACAGTCTTTTATCACCCTTTGGGCATAGTTCCAAATTGCCCTCCAGAATGGCTGGATCAATTCACAACCCCCAGCAATGAATTAATGTCCCTACTTTGCCACATCCCCTCCAGCATTCATTACTTTCCTTTGCTCTCATGTTGAACAATCTGCTAGGTGTGAGGTGATACCTCAGAGTTGTTTTTATTTGTATCTCTCTGATTATAAGAGATTTAGAACACCTTTTCATGTGCTTATTAATGGTTTTAATGGTTTTGATTTCTTTGACTGAAAATTGCCTATTCATGTCCCTTGCCCATTTATCAATTGGAGAATGGCTTGATTTTTTGTACAATTGATTCAGCTCTTTGTAAATTTGAGTAATAAAACCTTTGTCAGAGGTTTTTATGAAGATTGTTTCCCAATTTGTTGTTTCCCTTCTGATTTTAGTTACATTGGTTTTGTTTGTACAAAAGCTTTTTAATTTAATGTAATCAAAATTATTTATTTTACATTTTGTGACTCTTTCTAAGTCTTGCTTGGTTTTACAGTCTTTCCCTTCCAAAAGGTCTGACATGTATACTTATTCCGTGTTTGTCTAATTTACTTATGGTTTCCTTCTTAACGTTCAAGTCATTCACCCATTTTGAATTTATCTTGGTGTAGGGTGTGAGGTATTGAACCAAACCTAATCTCTTCCATACTGCCTTCCAATTTTCCCAGTAGTTTTTAATCGAATAGTGGATTTTTGTCCCAAAAGCTGGGATCTTTGGGTTTATCATATACAGTCTTGCTGAGGTCATTTGTCCCAAGTCTATTCCACTGATCCTCCTTTCTGTCTCTTAGCTAGTGCCAAGTTGTTTTGAAGACTGCTGCTTTGTAATATAGTTTGAGATCTGGGACTTCAAGGCCCCCTTCCTTTGTATTTTTTTTCATTATTTCCCTAGATATCCTTGATCCTTTGTTCTTCCAAATGAACTTTGTTATGGTTTTTTCTAAATCAGTAAAGAAATTTTTTGGAAGTTCAATAGGTATGGCACTAAATAGATCAATAAGTTTGGGTAGGATGTTCATTTTTATTATATTGGCTCATCCTACCCATGAGCAGTTAATATTTTTCCAATTGCTCAAGTCTAGTTTTAGTTGTAAGGAGAGTGTTTTGTAGTTGTGTTCATATAGTTCCTGTGTTTGTCTCGGCAGATAGATTCCTAAGTATTTTATTTTGTCTAAGGTGATTTTGAATGGGATTTCTCTTTCTAGTTTTTGCTGCTGAGCTGTGTTGGAGATATATAGTAATGCTGATGACTTATGTGGGTTTATGTTGTATCCTGAAACTTTGCTAAAGTTGTTGATTATTTCGATTAGCTTTTTGGTTGAATCTCTAGGATTCTTTAAGTAGACCATAATGTCATCCGCAAAGAGCGATGACTTGGTCTCCTCCTTGCCTGTTTCAATGCCTTCAATTTCTTTTTCTTCTCTAATTGCTACTGCTAGTGTTTCCAGTACAATGTCAAATAATAGAGGTGATAATGGGCATCCTTGTTTCACTCCTGATCTTATTGGGAATGCATCTAGTTTATCCCCATTGCAGATGATATTAGCTGATGGTTTTAGATATAGACTGTTTATTATTTTTAGGAACGACCCTTCTATTCCTATGTTTTCTAGTGTTTTAATAGGAATGGGTGTTGTATTTTATCAAAGGCTTTTTCTGTGTCTATTGAAATAGTCATGTGATTTTTGTTGGCTTGCTTGTTGATGTGCTCAATTATGTGGATGGTTTTCCTAATATTGAACCAGCCCTGCATCCCTGGTATAAATCCTACTTGATCATGGTGGATGACCCTTCTGATCACTTGCTGGAGTCTTTTTGCTAGTATCCTATTTAAGATTTTGCATCTATATTCATTAGGGAGATTGGTCTATAGTTTTCTTTCTCTGTTTTTGACCTGCCTGGTTTTGGAATCAGTACCATGTTGTGTCATAAAAGGAGTTTGGTAGAACTCCTTCTTTGCTTATTCTATCAAATAATTTTTATAATATTGGAATTAGTTGTTCTTTGAATGTTTGATAGCATTCACTTGTGAATCCGTCTGGACCTGGGGATTTTTTCTTAGGGAGTTCTTTGATGGCTTGTTCAATTTCTTTTACTGATATGGGGTTGTTGAGGTAGTCCATTTCTTCCTCTGTTAATCTAGGCAATTTATATTTTTGTAAATATTCATCCATATCACCTAGATTGCCAAATTTATTGCCATATAATTGGGCAAAATAGTTTCTAATGATTGCCTTAATTTCCTCTTCATTAGAAGTGAGGTCTCCCATTTCATCTTGGATACTATCAATTTGGTTTCCTTCTTTCCTATTTTAATTAGATTGACCAGTACTTTGTCAATTTTATTTGTTTTTTCAACATACCAGTATCTAGTCTTATTTATTAAATCAATAGTTCTTTGACTTTCAATTTTATTAATTTCTCCTTTGATTTTTAGGGTCTCTAATTTAGTCTTCATCTGAGGATTTTTAATTTCTAGTTGTTTTTTTTTTTGAAATTTGCATGCCCAATTCATTGCCCTCTCCCCTCCCTACCTTGTTAATATATGAACTCAAGGATATAAATTTCCCCCTGAGTACTACTTCGGTTACATCCTATAAGCTTCGAAAGGATGTCTCATCATTGTGATTTTCTTCAATGAAGTTATTAATTGTTTCTATGATTTGTTCTTTAACTATCATTTTGGAGAATCATATTATTTAATTTCCAATTTATTTTTGATTTGCCTCTCCATGTACCCTTACTAATTATTATTTTCATTGCAATGTGATCTAAGAAGGTTGCATTTATTATTTCTGCTCTTTTGCACTTGTTTGCAATGTTTTTATGCCATAATACATGGTCTATCTTTGTGAATGTACAATGTGCTTCTGAAAAGAAGGTGTATTCCTTTTTGTTCCTATTTATTTTTTTCCAAATATCTACTAACTCTAATTTTTCTAAGATTTCATTCACTTCTCTTACCTCTTTCTAATTTATATTTTTAGTTTGATTTATCTAGTTCTTATAGAGGAAAGTTCAGGTCTCCCACTAGTCTAGTTTTTCTATCTTTTTAATACTTGAGCTCCATTAGTTTCTCCTTTAGAAATTTGGATGCTATGCCATTTGGTGTATACATGTTGAGTACTGATATTTCTTCATTGTCTATACTGTCTTTTATTAGGATGTAATTACCTTTCCTATATTGTTTAACTAGATATATTTTAACTTTGGCTTTGTCAGATATCATGATTGTGACTTCTGCCTTCTTTTTATCAGTTGATGCCCAATAGATTTTGCTCCAGCCTCTTACTTTTACCCTATGTGTGTCTACCTTCCTCTTGTGTGTTTCTTGTAGAAAGCATATGGTAAGATTTTGGATTCTAATCCACTCTGCTATTCACTTGCATTTTATGGGTAAGTTCATTCCATTCACATTCAGAGTTATGATTACCTGCTGTGTATTTCCCAGCATTTTGATTTCTACTCCTAGTCCTGCCTTTTCTTCCTTCACTATTCCTTCTACACCAATGTTTTGTTTTAAATCAGTCCCCCCTAATTCCAACCCTTATTTTATTTCCCTTTCTACCCCCTCCCTTCTGATCCTCCCTTATTTTCTTTAGTCTTTTTAAAATCCCCCCACTCTCTCCCTCCCTTGTACTGCTTCCCTCCCCACCAGTCTGTTTGTTAGCCTTCTACCTCCCTATAGGGCACAAATCAATTCTCTACCCTAATGTATTGGATTTTTCTTCCCTCTTTGAGTCAATTTCAATGCAAATAAGAATTGAGTATTTCCTATCTCCAACCTCTACCCCTCTGGTATATTGATATTCTCCCCCCGCCCACCATGAGCTTCTTTGTGACATATAAATTTACTCCATTTTGTTTCTTTTCCCATTTCTTTTAGTATTAACCTCTTTTTTTAGCTTGTTTCATATATATATATTACACATACACATATATAGGTATCTTTGCATACATATATTTATATACCTATTTATGTCTTGGTATTTCATCCTATACAGTTTGTCACAGTTCCCTCTAAATGTAATCCTTCTAGCTGCTCAGGTGATAATAACAATCTTTAATAGTTACCAATGACTTCTTTTTTTATAGGGATACATATCATTTTAACTTATTGGGTCTCTTAAAAAAAGGTTTTTTTTTGTTTTTGTTTTTTTTTTCTTTTTTCCCTCTTTTTAAATTAGCTTTTGATGATTCTCTTGAATTCTGTGCTTGAGCACCAAAGTTTCTGTTCAGATCTGGTCTTTTCTTTACAAATGCTTGGAATTCTTCTATTTTGTTAAAAGACCATACTTTCCCCTGTAAGAATATAATCACTTCTTCTGGGTAGTCGATTCTTCGTTGTAGACCTAGTTCCCTTGCTTTCCAGAATATCATATTCCATGCCTTTCGGTCCTTCAGTGTTGATGCAGCCAGATCCTGTGTTATCCTCACTGTGGTTCCATGGTATCTGAATGACTTCTTCTTAGCAGCTTGTAATATTTTTTCCTTGGTTTTGAATTTGTCTATAACATTCCTGGATATTGTAATTTGTGGATTAAGTACAGGAGGTGAACTGTGGATTCTTTCAATCTCCACTTTTCCTTCTTGTTCTAGAATATTGGGGCACTTTTCTTGGATAATTTCCTGTAGTATGATGTCCAGGCTTTTTCTTTTGTCATAGTCTTCTGGCAGACCAATGATTCTTAAGTTGATTCTCCTGGAACAATTTTCTAAATCTTCTGTTTTGTGAATGAGGTGCTTCATATTTTCCTCGATGTTATTACTTTTCTTTTTGTTTTATAGTGTTCTGCTGCCTTCTGAAATCACTTGATTCTAGTTGTTGTCTTTTGGTTCTTAAAGATTGCATTTCATCCCTGGCTTTTTGGTCATCCTTCTCATTCTGGTCTGATTTTCTTTGAAGGTCATCTTTCATCCTCTTTGCCTAATCTTTCATTTTCTTTACCTCATCTTTCATGCCCTTTGCCTCATCTTTCATCTCCTTTGCCTCATTTTCAAGTTGATTGATTTTGGCTTTCAAGACACTATTTTCTTGTTTTAGTTAAAGTGCCTCTGTTTCCAGATGACTTATCTTAGTTTTTAAGTTCTTTTCCCAGTTATCTTCAGCCTCTCTTAATTGTGTTTTGAATTCTTCCAGAGCCTGTATCCAATATGCTGGGTTTTCTGGTTTTTTGTTTGGTATTCTCTCATCCCATCTCTCATCCCTTCTGTTTGCTCTTTGTTCATTGCCTGTATAGAAGTTGTTGATTTCAATTTATTTTTTTTTCTTTTTCTTGTGTTTGCTCATATTTACCCCCTCTTTACTCCCTGAATTTTCCTGAGCTCTTGGTCCTCTCATTTTTTTGTGGTTTTGGGCTTTTCTTTCAGTCTTCACCCTTGGAGTTTTGTCAGTAAATCTCTCAGTGCAGTCTGTGCAGGAGGGGTGTTGGAGCCTGAATCTCTCAGTGCAGTCTGTGTGGGAGGGGTGTTGGAGCTTGAGCTTCCCTGCCCTCTGGTGGATTTGATGGGATTAAGTCCATCAGTCTGTGGGGGTGCGGATTTGGAGTTTGAGCTTCCCTGACCTTTGGAGGCTTTGATGATATTGAATCTGGCTGGATTGCTGGATGTGCCCTGAGGCCAAAACCTATGGAAGGTTGGGGGGAAATATGGAGTGTCTCTGCTTCTGCAATTGCTGTGCACTCTGTGCTCTGCGTTTCTTCTCTATCTGCTTCCCCACTGCCTGTTTTAGATGCTTTGAGCCTGGCACAGCTTTGCTCACAAGGTACTCCCTCCAGATCAGTGTTTTTGTCTACCCAGATGTTCCAGCTGCCACTGGAGGCTTAGTACTCTAGATAGGGGAGATGTCCTGGGACCTTCCTTCTTCCTTCCCCTTAAACTGGAGTGTTCTCAAATTCTGGATTGGGGGGGGGTGTACTTTTTAAGTTGAGTCCAACAGGAGTGTTCTTTGGCTCTGTCTTATTGTTAGGCTTGATTTTCAGTTCTCTGGGACCATTTAGTTTGTAACTGGTAAGGAAGGATTTTCAGAGGTCTGAATGTTTGCTGCCTCTGTGCTGCCATTTTGACTCTGTGTTGACAAAGGCCTCTTTTTATGATTTCTAAGAAGCACCTGAAACTTAGGTGATTCTTCAATGGAGGTTCAATTGTGTGTGAATTCCAGGGGACAAGTAAAATGCAGCCTCATAAATATCTCTTTGAAGATTGAAAAGAAAATCAGAGAAATTATTTCCCTGTTCAGAACGGATTATTAATCAGCATTTCAAAGAGGAATGATAATAGGCTATTTCATGATAATTTACTCTGAATTTCAAGACCCACTTACTTGATCAAGAAGATAAAATGTATGCAATCCAACACTGACATATTTGCTTCACATTCTACCATATTTAGTCTCCCGCCAATTACCAGTTTCTAGGATTATTTACTTGGAACAAGTGAGGAAAGAGGTGTGATTTGACTATCTTTTGATATAATCAAGAATATTTTAGTTACCTCTTCTTATGCAGATGGGTTCCTACTTTTGCCCTTAGTTTGTCCTCACTAAATCTAGCACAAGAGCTCCATCTTTTTTTTTTTATTAGGCATTTGCACCTAGATTTCCCAAGGTCATTTGAAAATAACTGAACTTATCATCCTTCTTTGTCAAACCAATTCTTCCATCCAACTTCCTTCTCATTGTCCAAAGATTCCTACCCCTCATTATAAAATATCAATTGGGAAGGAAGACAAGCATTAACATTGTTAAACTGGAAAAAACACAGAACCATTAAACAGTCAGAAAAACCACTTCTTTAATTAAGGAGAGGGGTTTGGCATCATTCCTCAAGGCCTCCACTCAAAGCTGCATGCTACAAACCCACAGAGTTCAAGACTCTGGCTGCTCTGGCCATCGACCCCAAGGAACTTGCCAATTACCCTAGATTGACAGCTCCAAAACACCATAGAATTTGGAGAGCTTATGTACCTTTTGGGGAACTGAGGGATAGGGAAATATGAATTATTGATATTACTATGGCTACAAGGAAATGGGAGTGTTCAAACTACACTGACAGGCTTGAGAAAGGAACCAAAGTCAGAGACTAGGGTGTAAGGGAATAGATTATTTACAAGGGACACTAAAAAGGTGGTCCCTGCACAGATGTGGATCTTCTTGGGAAAGTATCTCTGATACAATGGGAGAATCTACTAGGATAAAATGGTACTTAGCATTTGATTAATATTTGCTAACTCTATCTAGCTAGGTCTATTAAATATCTTAAGGTCTATTATTCAATCTGAAACTGCTAATCTGAGATTCCCTTCAAGGTGGATTCTCACAGGAACAATGACAAGCTTTGGAGTCTCTATCTTATAAACTAATCCTAAAACTTGGGGTTCTCTTAGATTCTCTTAGATTCCACATTGACAACACCCTCCTTATACAATTAAGCAACCAATAAATTCATAGCCATTAATAAAGTTCTTACTAAATTCTTGGTATGGTGTTGAGTGCTTGGGACACAAAGACAAAAATATGAAATAGTCTTTATACTTATGGACTATTGGAGTGAGCAAATTCTGTTACTCTATGAGAAAGGACACAAGAACAAAAGGACCAAGGTTCAGACAGTCAGATGGTCACTTTGACAACTGCTCCTCTGACATGTTTACTTGATCCCTTCCTTCATTTGCTTCTTTTCTTTGCTATCAATAAGAAAAAAAATTCTTGTTTCAAATGAGTTCAAAACCATCTTGTCTAAATGAACTCTATCCATGAATACTAAAAGAACTTGGAGATATAATAACTGAATTGTTAGTAGTGATCTTTGAAATAATGTGGACAATGATGAGTGCTATAGGACAAAAGGGGAAATGTTCCAATTTTCAGAGGCATAAGAAAATGTTAATTTATTCATTAGACTGGTGAGTACAATATACATTCTCAGCAAATTTATTAAAATATTGTTAAAAGGACAGATTAGGAGCTCTTACAAAGGTAATTGATGATTACTATGAGCTATGTTGGGCTTATTAGGAACAAATTATGTATGCCAGGTGAAAATAATTTTTTTCTTTTTTGACAGAGTGACTAGATTTACAGACATAATGTACCTAGAACCAAGGCATTTGACAAGGTCATTCATGACATCTTTTTAGATAAGATGAAGAAATATGAACTAGATGACAGTACAATAGATGGTTTTAGAAGTGATTGAGTCACTAGACAAAAAGAGTACAACCTTAAGGGAATGTTCTCATGGAATGCCACAGAGTTCTGGCATTAAAAACAAACAAACAACTTGGATGAATACATGGATGTCATACTTATCCAATTTTCAAATGACAGCTAATTTAAAAGATACAAAAATAAATTCAGAATACTGGAAAAATTGAGCTGAATTTTCCAAGATAAAATTTATAGGGATAGCTCTAAGGTGTTGTTTGAAAAAAAAAATCAATTGAACAAATAGAGGATGAGGGAGGTATGACTCGACAGTTTCTTTAAAAATGATCTAGGGGATTTAGTGGACAGAAAGCTTCATAAAAATCAGCAATGTGATGTAACAACTAGGGAAAAAACCCTTGGGATAATCTTAGATTATACTAACAGAAGCATATTGACCCAAAACAAGCAGCTGATAGCCCCACAAGATTCTGTCCCTGGTCATACCTTATCTGGAGCTTCTTGTGATGGTCTCAGGGTCACATTTTACGAATGTTATTGGCAAATACAAATATATCTAGAGCAGTTGGCCAAAATAATGAAGACATTGAAAATTATTCCATGCAAGAATTAGGAGGGGGAGGAGAAGAAAGAAGTAGACATAGATACATTTTTGGACATGGCTCATATGAGAATTTGTTTCTTTTGGATAAGCATATTTATTATAATTTATTCTATATTTATCACAAATCATACATATTATATTAAGTTACATATCATGTTTTATATATTATATGTAGATATAAATAAATGGTAACCAAAAAAGAATCATTTGAAGAAACAAGGAGTGTGAGATGGGACATGAATGTTATCTATCAATATTGGAAATGTGGCCATATGAAACAGAGATTTAGCATGTTCTCTTTGAATTCAGAAGGCAGAATTAGGAACAATTAGAAGAAGTTTCAGAGAAGCAGCATTTTCTTTAGTACAAGGAAAATATCCTTTTGGTTAAAGCTGTAAAAGAATGGGATATATAGTGTTGTAAAGAAATGTTTCCCATCCCTAGAGATCTTCAAGTAGTAGCTTCTAACTCAACCCAGTCTAATCCAATTCAAATCCCATCTGATCCAATCCAAGTATTTAACAAGCACCTTTTCTATACAAGATACTGTGCTAGATGCTGGGAGTACAAAGATAGACAGCAAAGCAGACCTTACCCAAAGGAACTTACTTTCTACGTGGAAGATTTAACACATTGAAAGCTAAGCATAAATATGATCATTTGAGGAGGGAAAGAGCATTAATTAGGGAAATCAGGAACATTTTTGCCAGACTGATAAAAGCTTCAAATATCCAGCTGAAGTGTTTGTATTTTATCCTAGAGACAACAGGGGACAACTGGAAGTTCTTAAGCAGAGCATTATCATTGTTAGACTTGGGTTTTTAGGAAGATTATTTTAACAACTACATGAATAAATTGATTTGAAATGGGGAGAGGCAAGAAGCTGTGAATTCAATTAGAAGAATGATACAATAGTCTAGCTAAGAGAGACTGAATTAGGGTATTGTCAGTGTGTGTGTGTGTGTGTGTGTGTGTGTGTGTGTGTGTGTGTATGTGTGTGTGTGTGTGTGTGTATGAGAGAGAGAGAGAGAGAGAGAGAGAGAGAGAGAGAGAGAGAGAGAGAGAGAGAAAGAGAGAGAGAGAGAGAGAATCAACAAAATATAGTAATTGGTAGAATGTAGGCGGCCAAAGTCAGCCATACCAAAGTTACAAACCTAAATGATTATGTGGATGGTAGGAAAAGAAATAGAGACATTTGGATGAGTCCTGTGTTTAGAGTTGAGGTGTGGGGATGTACTGTATTATATTGTGGATATTTTGAATTTGAAATGCCTATAGAATATCCCCTTAGAGATATTCAATAGGAATTTGGTGTTATAATGGAATTCAGGAGAGAGACTAGATCTGGAGATACAGAAATCATCTGCAAAGAGAAAATAATTGAATATATGGTAGCTAATTACCAAAAAAGAGGAAATATACAGAGAAGATAAGAGGGCTTAAAAGAGCTTAGGGGGCAGGAATTAGATAGTGATATAGAAGATATGTCTGAAAGGTAGTTAGATAGGAAAGGGGAGAACTGGGAGAATATTTGCCATGTAACCCAAGGAAGAAGAAATTATCCAGTTGGAAAGGATGTTTGTGGTATTAAAACAAACTGTAAGGTAAATGAAGAATGAGGAACTTATTTAATTTAGAAATTAATAAATTATTTGATAATCAATCATCAACAAGCACATTTTAAGCTTCAACTCTGCCAAGAACTGTATATCCTTGGAGAAAATAGTTTCATTAGAGTGGTAATGTTGGAAATCAAATTTTAAGATATTGTATCATAAATAGGAGAAGTAATGGAAAAGATGTTGAAAGCCTTTTATAGTGTAGAGAGGCAATGAGGTGTTTTTTTTTTTTTTTTTACTGACCATTACAATACAAAATGCCAGTTTTGTTGGGGCTGCTGCTACTGATATTAATTTTGCTGCTGGATACTCAGAATAAAAGCAATAATGTGGATGAGGTGAGTAGAGAGTTATTGCCTTACTTAGCTTTTGTCCTTGCTTAACTCCATTTTTATTGCAACTGAAGAATACAAAGCCTAGATTTCCACACAATTCCAGGCGATTTTGTTGTTTGGCAAAGTCTGGATGAGTTTTGCAAAGGAGGGAATTTAGAGAAAGATTTTTCCTTAGAACCCTCATTAATTCTTTTTTGTATTAATTGGTTACATTAAAATTCCCAAGCATTTCCCTTGTGTAATGTATTATCATTCTAAAATGCAAAGTTTAAATTCTTTTGAGAGAAATTTCAGTATAAGAAACATGTTACCTCTCCGAATCCAGAAACTGACCTGTTTGGAGAAGGCACTAGGAAAATGCCTCCAGACCACAAGCTGCACGAGAAGATCCAGAGTAAACTTTGTGGTGATTTGAACTGTGTGGAGTTGAATGCATTTGTTTTTGTATGTATACTCTTATGCTGAAGGGGACTGCCCCCTAATTGGCTTTTTGTCAATGTGCCTAGCAATCGTTGGTTTGTTCTTTTTCCCTTTTATCCCCAAATTATTGTAATTTAAAAGTTGATTATGTTAAATGATCAAATTGGGGAGACTAGTCTCCCAAATGATCATCAGGGGTGAATGTGTAATTGGAAATCTGTTACCCTAAAAACTGCATTTCCTGGGAACCTACTGACTTCCTGTCATTATGTACTTCCTATAGAAAGAAGATATTAGGCAGTGAGGTGACTGATCCCGGCCTCTTTCCTTCCTGTTGGCAAAAGTGGTGGTAAGCAGGGATTTTGAACAGGCTGATTAGCCATGGGCACATAGGCACATTGTTACCTTTTTATTCCTTTATTTTTAATGATCATTAATAAATATAAATATAATCTTTTTATTTGAGATTAATTCTAATTTTTACACCTCCCTCCTTCCATTTCTTGTAGTAGAAAATACATTATTTGACAAAAAAAATGTATATATAAAACTATGTCTTGTTCATTTCTATCAGTTTTTTCTCTAGTGGTGGACACAACACAAGTCATTCTTCAAAAAATATCTCTGTTGCTATATATAATGTTCTCTTGGTTCTACTCATTTCACACTTCATAATTTCTCATAGATTTTCCATATTTTAAAAAATTAACCAGCATGCTATTTCATAAAGCACAGTAGTATTCCATTACAATCACAGGCCACACTTTGTTCAGCTATTCCCCAATTGATGGGCATTGCTTCAATTTCCAGATCTTTTCCATTACAAAGAGAGCTGCTATAAATATTTTAGAACAGATAGGTTCTTTTCCTTTTTCCCTGATCACCATAGGAAATAAATCTAATAATGGCGTTGTTGTGTCATAAGCCATATACTGTTTTATAACTCTTTAGGTATAATTTCAAATTGTTCTCCAAAATTATGTAACCATCTGACAAACCCAAAGCTCCTTAAAATTATAATACACCTAGATAGCATCTTTTATATGCCTCAGTGCCCAAAAGATAGCCATCAAGATAATGTTTCAGTAACTACTTTAGCCTTATGACATTCTGGGGTATCTGGAGTAAGTATATTCAGAAATGGTTATATAATTGGTATATGTTGGTATACAACTCTAATTCTGAGGGAGCTGAGACTGCTGTATTTCTTGAGTTTAGGAGATCTGAGTTGCAGTGGGCTATTTTGGTCAGGTACCTACTCTCCATCTGGTATCTAAAATTTAAAATTAAATCTCAATAATAAAATATTATATTTTAGGAGATTTATTAATGATCATTAGAAGTAAAAGGAATAAAAGGGATACAAAATAAAAACCACATGCCCATGGCTAATTAGTCTATTCAAAATCCCCATGCTTACCACCACCATCCTTGCCATGAAACCAAAGAGAGCAAGCAGAACATCCCACTGAGTATTTATTCCCTGTCTACAGGAAGTATGTAATGACAGGAAGTCAGTGAGTTCCCAGGAAATGTAGTTCTTTTTTAGGGTAATGGATTTTCAATAAAAAAAATTGTGTTTTGCCATTTGGGGTCACCTGGTTTTATTTTGTATTCCTTGTATTCCCTTATTTCTAATAATAATTAATAAATCTCTTAAAGTATAATATTTTTATTATTGACATTAATTACATTTATAGCAACAAGAAGTTGGAGAAAAGAATTCTCAAATCTTTTTATGATAACCTAGATAAAAAAATTTTTAAGGCTCATTTATCTTTCCAAGACTTTTCGTCCCCCCCCTCCAATAACCCCCACTTTTTGTGACCAGTGCTGCTGCCCTGCTCCTGTTGGTTTGTTTGTTTGTTTGGTTTTTTCTTTCCCTACTTTTTTCCTGGTTGTCTTCCCTACTGGCCGGCTGTTTTAATTTGAGGGACGTAGCCAGAGACTCTTAGTGCTCCCAAATCTGTTCCATGACTGCTAAATCCCAGAGGCCTGCTTCTGCTTCTGCTCCTATTCCTGCTCCTGCTCCTGAATCATCCTCCTGATCTCCAGACCCCAACCCCAACCACTGTTGTTGGTCCTACTGGACTGCTGGTAGCTGTCACTGTGTCTTTGGAATTCACAGGCCTTGGAGCCCTCTCCAGGCAGCTGGTAAAAACCAGATTGTATTTTCCTTAGCCAATGATTAGCTTCCTAACTCCCTGTCCCTGTGGCAGGGGAAACATATTGCTCCCTAGCCTTTTACCTCAGGGGGTGGGGGGGGAAGGGAAGAAGTTTACTCTTCCAAACAGGAAGTAAAATTGAAAGCATAGCATACTTTATAACAGAGCAGTCCTTTGCCTATTTTAAACAGCTTCTAGTTTTAAGATATTTCCTTCCATTCATGGGTCCACTGATTCTTTCAATTATCTTACCTGGGATTTAGGGGAGAAGTTAATCTCCCTACTACCCTTTGCCATATGGGCCTGCCCAGTCTTTAATATTCATCCAATTTGGAATTCCTTCACACTATGGTCAGCAAGGAATTCTCCCTTGCTATGGGAGATCCCAGAGCTCTGACAAAAGGAATCTGAATGGATACAGAAGAAACTTTAAAGAGTCTAGACAGAGGTGAAATTTTTTAGTCTTTTCAGACTCCATTGTTTTATGAAAGTCTGTATCTTATTGTATTTTGCTGATTGTCTGCTTTAAGATTTAATTTTGTTGTTTTAAGTTCATATTTTAATGTATTCAATACTATTCTGTTACATTGAATCAGTTTAATCTACTGTATTTTAACTATAAGATATATTCTGTTAATTTTCCCCAATAACTATACTGAACAAAATATTGTAAAGCCCATAAACAGCTTTTGCTTCCATTTTGCATTTGTTAAGTGTCACATAGATAATAGATAGACTCTGTCAACCTGGTTAACAACCTTTAGAAAATTTAATGAGTTAAATATCTCAAATTGATTTTAAGCCGTTTTCAGATATGATTTTAGATTTTTTCTTTCAAGAACTCTGATTGATCATTTTGCCTGCTTCTGAGTTATTTGTAATAAAAGGTAAAACATCCATTTTAGTAGCTGAAGTGAAGTGCAATTATAATCCCCACCTCCACATTTGTAAAAATGTAAATGGATGAGACATAACAGTCTCATACCAGAGGAGAGAGGAAATTGTTCCTAGGGTATGGTACCCATAGATGGCTCCTAAGAGGGAGGATCTCCCATTTTTAACTCTTCAGCTTACTCTATACTTCTACCAGAATGATCTAAATTCTTGGTGATGTTTTTTATACCCAACAACAATAGTACAGAGGTTTGGTTTTGTCTAGACTCCTCTGCCACATTTTTGTAATGATGGCAGTAATAGATTAAAAAAATATCTCAGCCAAGGTTGAAAGATTGCTACACCTGAAAAAACTTGTTACAAATATCCATTAGCTTCTAGGATTTGTTTTTTTTTAAATGTCATACAGCATATACATGTAAAATATGATAATGGGTTTGTTTGCTATTCTCATTAAATAGGCTATTATAACTTTGGGAATTTTGATACTTCTTGAATATGCATTATCTATTGTACTATTGTTCTTTATAAAAACTATTGCTTTGTGAAAATAATTTCAACTCACACAGAGTGGATCATGGCCACATTTGAAGAGGAAATGGATCTCATTTTTGCCTACCATGGTTTTGTTCTATTCCCTTTTACCCCCAAATTACTATAATATAAAGTTGATTATGTTAAATGATCAAATTGGGGAGACCAGGCCCCCAAATTGATCATCAGGGGGAAATGTATAATTGAAAATATGTTACCCTATTAAAAAAAAAAAACTACATTTCCCAGGAACCCATTGACTTCTTGTCATTATGTACTTCCTTTGACAGGTAATAAATATTCAGTGGCAGTCCTGCTCCCTCTCTTTGGTTTCATGGCAAGCATGGTGGTGGTAAATGTGGGGACTTTGATTAGGCTAATTAGCCATGGGCACATGGTTTTATTTTGAATCCCTTTTATTCTTTTATTTCTAATGATTATTAATAAATCTCCTAAAATATAATACTTAATTATTGACATTAATTTTAACTTTTACATATCAATATAGCGAGACTGTGGGAGTGGGGTCCTGCCACAATTAGATCAGGTTGGAAACAGAGTTCTCAACTTGATCTGTGATAGCATAAGACACTTAAGTTATCCCTGCACTTAGAGACTTGGTGAGATATAGAAACTCATTATTTTTTCTAAAAAGGAGGCATATAGCTCACTTCTTGACTCCTGAAGTGGTCAAAATATTCTTATGAAAGGCGGCCATATGTTTTTGGTGAAAAGAATCCAAAGTTGTTGCTACTTAATGTTCATCATGATTAACATTCTGGGGCATGTTTGGCCACAAAATTCTTAGGTTCCAGTGATACTTACAGAAGTATTCCCCTATCTAATAGGTTCTAAACTTGATCTTTTGTAATAGTGTTTCTGCTCAGGTACCTATTGTATGCAGAAGTCGAACCAGGTAAAGAATAGGGCCAAAAGGATCTGTTATTAACTTAATTTTCAAAATGATTAAAGATGTAAGGTATTACTGGTATACAAGAACTAGTTTCAGGCTTCAAATCAGAAGTGATTTTGTCAGTTCTGGCTTCATTGTTTCCTCACTATGTTTATTGAAGATTAGCTTCCAAATTTACATTTTGCAGATGATACTTTTTTTTAAGGTTCTTTCTTTTTGTCTTAAAACCAATACTAATTATGGATTCAAAGGCAAAGGAGTAGTAAGGGTTAGGCTATGAGAATTAAGTGACTTTCCCATATTTGGGGTAATTCCAGTAGCAAAAAGGATGATGGGGTTAATATGTGCTTCCTATTGTTCCCACATGACTTTGACTTCTTCCACTATTTTTTCTATTTTTGATATTTTTTTCATTCAATATAATTGGGAAGTTATGTATACTTAATATGATTAAATCTATTAAAATATTATTCTTGAGATAGTTAGGTTGCTCAGTGGAAAGAGAGCCAACCTAAAGCTCGGAGGTCCTGGGTTTAAATCTGACCTCAGACTCTCCTAGCTGTTTGACCCTGGGCAAGTCACTTAACCCAAACTGTGTAGCCATTATTACTTTTCTGCCTTGTAACCAATACTTTGTATTGGTTCTAAGACAAAAGACAAATATTTAAAAAAATAATTTTTAGTTTTTCATGAGTTAATATGTCCAGACATGATACAACACAACACAGGTGCCTTCTTTGTGCCAAGTTCTGGAAATACAACTAAGAAGAAGACAAGCATTCCTTTTCCAAAACTTATCATCTAATGGGGAAAGACAACATGCAAAAGGAAGGCAAAAAATGGGGATGTAAGAGGTAGATGGTACCTTCTAGGAGGATATAATGATAGTAGAGTGTAAAAAGCAGTGAAGCCGGTGGGAAAGGAAGAAACTTCTGGGCCTTTTTTAAAGAAGGGAGACCTTGGGAAGAAAGTTTTTCCCTGCCTTCTAACCCTCTAATTAGAAGGATAGAGGTTACAGAGCACTATGGAAGTGGGAGTACGAAAGCTGAAGCAATCTCTGTGATAATGAGAGTGTAGATAACAATCTTTGAAAATATTCCAAATCTAGTAGTATATTTGATGCATTTTAAAGGTTTTCAAGTTGTTTTTACAATACAAAAGCTTTCCATTTATCAGTTTATGAAATACAGCAAACTTTTGTTGTATCATTTTGATTATTTGATCCCATCTCTCGATATATTCAATAATTGCTAGAGTTTTGCTACCTTGTGTAATTGAATATCTGTTACCCTAAAAAAACAACAACTACATTTCCTGGGAGCCCACTGACTTCCTGTCATTATGTACTTCCTGTAGACAGGGGATATTAGACAGGGATGTGGAGGGTCCAAGCCTCTTTTGGCATGATGACAGCAAGCATGGTGGTGGTAGGGTGGGTGTTTTAAATAGGCTGATCAGCCATAGGCACTTTTTTTTTTAATTTTGTATCCTTTCTTTATTCCTTTATTTCTAATGATCATTAATAAATCTCCAAAAATATAATTTTATTATTGAGATTTAATTTTCATTTTTATAACCTATAATGACACATTGCCCAATTTCTGCCATTTCCTTGCAAAACCTACATCTGAAGTTCAGCCTTCTTATGGCATCTTCCTGTATTCTATGCCATTATATCTGGACTTGGCCTGTTTCATTATTATAAATGCCTTATAATCAGATCTACATGATTTAAATGTTTTCCCAGGATGTCCATTGTCAATGTATTAATGGATGAGTTTTTATGGCTGAATCTGATGGGAGGGCCTTTTAAAACCATTCTTATGTATTAGTTTCTCCATAATCTCTAGCTGAAAGTGAACCAATTTTAATTACATTTTTCAAATATAGTGGCATTAATCATACTATTAATCTACTAAGTCATGCCTCTTATTTCAAAAGTATTTCTGTAAGTATTTATCTCTTTTTCATATATTCTGAGAATATCCATTAATCCCCTTCCTTATTTTTGACTAAGAATGTTTATTATTTCTATAGCAGCATTGATAGTATTTCATATATTTTATATGGGTTATTGTTTGGGTACTTTCTAAATCTGTTATCCATTTTAGTATTTAGTAATTACTTAAACATTTCTTCTACTCAGCTTTGATTTCTGGATGCCAGACAGACTTTTAACATATTGACTTACAGCCTTCACCATTGATACCTTTGTTTGCTTTGTTTCTTTCTGGAAGAGACCACGAAATGTAATGGTAGTCAATTCATCCATTGATTCAATTTGACATGTGGTTTCAAGTTGGAAATGTTTAATTTCTATCTCTTTGTACTTCTGATATCAAATCCAAGTGAAATTTTGATAGAATATTCCCCCAAAGAACTTTTTATGTGTTTTTCAGGGGAGTCATGTAGTTTATATATCATCCATATACATCAAGAGATTAGTGCAGATTTTTTTTACATTTGGAAGTCATACTTAATCCTTTTTAGAAGAGATGAAAATGGATTTAAGATGGGGCTAGGACCATAAGAAATTCTCTGAAAAATGTCATGTTTTCTGTCAATTATTGTTGAGATTATTGCATTTATGATTGTAACCGCAAAAATATGGTTTGCCAAGACTGTGAAGGTTTGTGAACTGCCAAAACTGTAAAAGTTTCAGCCAAACTGTAAAGATAATTTTTAGTGTCTTGATTTAAATCACAAATAAGTGGTCACCATGGGAAAAATTCCTAAATATGAAAATACCCAAGTCAGCTGGGTTTTATGGAGATTTTAATTAATACAAATGAATGAATTAAGGGAAGGGAGAGAGAGAGAGAATAAGATAAAATAGTATGAAGGGCCTGAGCCTTAAGAGAGACTCTTCAGTCTTTAATCACTCACCACAAGATTGTCCTAAACAAAACTCCATTCTTTCACTGAAATCCTCAACTCCTGAACTGAGTTCAGGGACCCAGGTCCACCAAACTAGCTCCAAATTCTCATCAAGTTCAGAGAGCCAGCTCCTTTTAAAGAGAAATTCCTCTTATGTCACCTCCCCTAAATTTCACATCTACCAATCACAGTAGACATTTTCCCCAGGATTGACCATTCTTAGTTCACATTTTCTTTCATTATCACCTTCTCTGAGTAGACTAAAACTTCACACCTCTTGCCTTTTGTAAGTTGCTTGACCTTTTTAGTGATTAATTTAACCTTTATAAGTACTTAGCACCCTTTTGTATTAGATCTAAAAATAGACCTAGCTTAGGGTTTTTGCTTCACTATAAGTATGAGTTGGGGACTTTCCATTGTTCAGTAAGGAATTTTACAACTTTATCTTCCTCTAAGGCACTGTCTGAGCAGGGTGGAGTAATTTTAAAGTTTTCAATACATTCCTGACCAAGTACCTGGGTTGTTTAAAATGGGGAATAGCTTAACCAAATATTCTAAGGTATAGTCTAAGCAATTTTAAGATTCACATGATATGTATTTTTGAAACTATGATTTTCCATGTGAACACCAAATATTCCATTATTCACACTGTATTTAAATCTATTTCATATATTTGTATTGCATAAGTTGAATTTTTTACTGAGCCAAAGACTTTGTTATAACCAATGTAAAGGTTAAATTATGGGTTTGACAAAATGAAAGAGCAGCTTTTAATAATTTAAGTTTTAATGAGAATATAGTAGAGTTGTAAATTAATATTATCCCATTATGCCAGAGAAAAGAAAACTTCTAGGAGCTTTTAACAATTAACAATTTAATTTAATTAAAATAAAGATAGTAAAAGAATATAGTAAAATAAATATAGTAAAGGAGGGAAATATAGGAAAAAGATAAAGAAATAAATTTCCTAATATCTAACTAACTATCCAATAACTATCTATAATTGCTTATAATTACTATCTAAAACTGCCTATATTTACCTATAATTCCTTATAACTACCACTAATAACAACCACCCATAAAGTTCCAACTCAATCCACCCAATCAAAACCAACCCAATCAGGTTTAATTCAATCCCAATCAAGCTATCACTCTATAATTATTTATTAATTTTCCATTATATGCCAGGGACTGGGCTAATGTCTAGAGAGATAAAAAGAAAAAGAATGATATACACACATATGTAAATATATATACAAATTTATAATGACTGTAAGTAGAAATTTGGGCAAAATAATAAAGACAAGATATTTTGTGGTGGGGAAGATTGGCAGCTAGGGATGTTAGGAAAGGCTTTACATAGATGTTAGCACTTGGATTGAGTGTTGAAGAAAACATCACTTCTAGGAGACAAATAAGAGTAGAACATTTATAATCATGGTTGCTAACCAATGCAAAAGCACTGATATGAGAGGAATGTGATAAATAGTAAAGAGGTTAGTTTGAATGGATAGTAATAAATGGAAGAGAATAATGTGTAGGAAAATTGGGAAAGCATATTGGATCTAGGTTGTAAAAATATCTTAATAGAAATTTATCATCTATTCTAGAAGCAATAGGAAACCACTGCAGTTTATTGAGTAGGGGCCTGGCAGGGTCATGCCTATGCTTTATATAAAACAGTTTGACAGCTTTATTGAGGATAGATTGGAGAAGGGAGAGTCTTGAGGCAAAGAGACCAATTAGGAGACCAAGTAATAATTCTGGTAAAAATTCTGTTGAGAATCTGGATTAGAAAAGTAATTAATAAAGAGAAAGGTCAGATATCAGAAACTTTGTGGAGGTAGAATTGGCAAGATTTTACAACTAATTGGATATGTAGTTGGGGGACACTGAGGAGTTGGGGATTATAACTAGGTTGTAAGAAAAGGATACTGGAAGGATAGTGGTGTTCTCAACCAAAATAGAAAAGTTTGGAAGAGGAGATTTGTAGGAAAATAATGAGTTATTCTGTTGTATTGATGTATTGAGTGTGAAATATCCTATGACATAAAGTTTGATATGTATAAGATACAGTTGGTGATATGACACTTAAGTTTAGGAGAACTAGACCGTGATATATATGTTATGATTGCAATTCTCCGTAGACTATATCTTAATTTATAATTATTTATTAAACAAACTAAAAGAATGGATCAGAGAAAGAAAAGTCCTCTCATGGTTCCTATAGTAAACTTACCCTGAACCCAGTAGTCAACCCCAGAAACATCTTCTTACTCCCAATTCCTGTCCAAAAAGTCTAAATTTCTTCTCTGGACCCAAACTTATATTCTAAGTAATATTCCTTTTTCTAATCTCTTCTCATTGGTGAACTTCAACCTCATTCTGGGAAGAGGTGGGTCTTCCAAATGCCAGGGAGTCACAAGGAACTAAAGACAATTGTCTTCCATCTTCTAAATGGCAGATAAGCTTGTTCTTAATTAATTCTTAATTATTCTTATTCTATTTCTAAATTCTAAATATTCTTAATTAAATTAAAGGGTAGGATAAATTGCAACTTAATTCAATCAGAGAGTGGGGTAGTTCAAATTTAGCATCAAAACTTTTTTTTTTTTAACAATCCAAAGTTCAATTTGGGGTACTGAGAAAAACATAAGGGCTAGTGTTATTTTTTCAAATATAGATCTGAGATTCAACTGGATAGCTAAAATAATTAAACTGATAGGAATTGATAAAGTCAGATTAACAGAGAGAGAGGAGAAAAGGGGGAGAGAAAGACAGTGAAAGAGAGAGAAAGGGAGAAAGAAAAGAAGGGAGGAGAGGAGGGGAGAGGATGGAGGAAGGGGGTTGAGAGAGAGAGAGAGAGAAAGAGAGAGAGAGAGAGAGAGAGAGAGAGAGAGAGAGAGAGAGAGAGAGAGAGAGAGAGAGAGAGAAAAGAAAATGGTGGCCAGGATAGAATTTTAGGGTTAGTTCAAGTACATGATTAGATAATGATCTAGGAAAGAATTCAAAAGGAGATTTGTGTGTCCAAACCAACTGGTTTTTTTTTAAAACTAAACCTGTAATTTTAATCAATTAAAAGAGTTGCCAGAAGCATTGAAGGGTTAACATTCTAGGTTCACAGTTAATAAATGTCAGAGGCAGAGACAGGAATTGAATCAAATGCCTACTAAATCTGAAACTGAGTCTTAATTCATTATACAGAAATTAAGGTGCAATTCCTAACAGTACCTGCAATGATTATTCTTAGAATTGATGACCTTATTAAATCACACTTACAAAGTAAAAAGTTTATGAAGAGATATTTTACTTTAGGACTAGTGAATGGAGAATTTATTTGATTTTTCTTATTATTACTGATTAGTTTTATCCTGTTCTTTATCTTGTACCTAAAGTAGACACACTATATAAAATAGTTTGTAATAATCTTACTCTTAGTTTTATCCAATTAGGTTTGGCTCAGCCATGTTCTTTTGTGGCTTTTTTAAAAAAAAATAGGGGTATTTATTGTGTTCTGAAAAATCACAGAGGATTTAGAACAAAATGATGAAACTTCATAGGACCTGACTCTTGAGGATCTGGAAAACCATATTTATTTTTATTGCCAGTATTCCACTTTCTTTCTGTTGTCTACTCCATGCTAAAAATGGGTGAAATCCTTTTAGGCAAAGTATCAAAGCTGGAGTTTGTTTCTTTCAAAGATTGCTAGTTCATGCTATTTCTAAAGGACAGAGAATTGAGATCAAAGTATCTCAGTATTTCACCTTAAAGATCATCTCTTCAAGTTTCTACTGATTATATAAATAAAATCAAGAATTATTGATTGAAGCCTACTATGTGACAGGCAAAGACCTTGTGAAACAATTGCTTTATTAGTCTCAAGGATTTTGTAGTTGACAGCTAGCTTCCAGAGTTTTTCTGACTAACCAAATTAACAATAGCATGAGGGTTGCTCCAGGCATTTGATGATATTGCCTTGAGTTAATTCTTTTCAAAATATGAAAAATAAAATAGCTCAAAATTTTAAACAAATTCTTAAAAATGATTTAAAATTACAAATTTCTTTTTTACAGTAGCTTCTAAAACTATGTGACCTCAAATATTCCTACCTCCACCAAATTATAGACTTTCTATCATCATTATGCAAATTGTAAAAAAATTTACTTGTCCCCAAAACAATACAAAATGAAAAACAAGAAGAGCAAAATTCCTGAAATGAATATTAAATATGGACTAGAGGAAAAAGTAATAATTTAATTAAACCATAGAACTGGACTTGAAATCTTTCTGTCATAGCCTTACTATATATACACTTTTGGAAACTTATACGCCTGTTTGGGCTTCAATTTTCTTACTAAAATACTATTGCAGAATTATATGATCTCTAAGGTCCCATTGAGTGAGATTATCATGACATGATTCTAATTGCTTACTATGATGAAATAGCTAAAAGCATAATTTAAAATTATATCACGGGATTAAATTTCTTGGAGAACCTAAGTGGATATTCTCTGGTTTGCTAATTCCTACAATACTTCATATATAGTTTAATTAAGGCAGAGTATAGAGAAACTATTGTCACATTAACTTTTTGGGGGGATTAAAAATTAGTAGTAGTAGTAGTCTCTCCGAAGCTGAGAATGACGATTGTCTTTGTGCATTATCATCTATTGATGTACCCTCATGTGGCTTTGAAGTCCAAAGGCTGAGGCACAAAGTTTGTGGCACATGGGGCATGGAACGCCAGTTGTTACGGGAGGTGCAGTTGTAGCCTGGTGTTGGTGTTCACGCGCAGCGGCAAGATGTCGACGTTGTTCATCTTCAAAGGTGATGGTGACATGGTTAATGTGGGTTCACCAGCTGCTTCTGTCAGAGGCAGCGAGTTCTAGTTGCTTTGGTGTAATGCCAGCCCACTTCAAGTTTGACTTTAGCTGATCCTTGAATCTTTTCTTTGGTCGGCCTTGTTTCCTGAGTCCAGCTGACAGTTCACCATAGAATACCTGTCTTGGTATTCGCTGTGGGTCCATGCGGATGACGTGTCCAGACCATCGTAGCTGGGTTTTGAGGACCAGGACTTCGATGCTGGTGGAGTTGGCTCTGTCGAGGACTTCCTGGTTGGTGATTCTGTCCTGCCATCAGATCCTCATGATTGACCGAAGAGAGAGTTAGTGGAATTGCTCGAGTTGTTTCATGTGCTTCTGGTACAGTGTCCATGTCTCGCAACCATACAGGAGCGAGCTGAGGACCACTGCATTATACACTTTGAGCTTTGTCATAGTGCTTACACCTCTGTGTTGGAGGACTTTGCAGCGTAGCCACCCGAGTGCCTGGCTGGCCTTTTGGATCCTGGCATTGATCTCGTGGTCTAGGGACCCGTCGTTGGCGATGGTGCTGCCCAGGTACTTGAAAGTGTTGACGTTAGAAAGCTGTGTGCCGTCGATTATAATGCACGGCTGGTTAGTTGGCCTCCCTGGTGTAGGTTGAAACAGCACCTCTGTTTTGCTGAGGCTGATAGTCAAGCCAAATAGTTTTGTTGCGGTAGAGAACCTGTCCACAATGGTTTGAAGATGATTTTCTTGGTGGGCCATGAGAGCACAGTCATCTGCAAAGAGAGCTTCCAGGATGAGTCTCTCTGTTGTCTTTGTTTTTGCAGTCAGGCGGAGAAGGTCGAATAGTGAGCCATCCAGACGGTATTTGATGTAGACGCCCATATCTAGATCCATCACAGCATGTCATAATATTTGGGTGAAAAATAGGTTGAATAGTACCGGAGCGAGGACATAGCCTTGTTTCACGCCATTGGAGATGTTGAAGCGATCGGAAATCTCTCCACCAGATAGGACTTCCCCTGTCATGTCGACATGAAAAAGCTGGATCAGTTTGACAAATTTTGCTGGGCAACTGAGCTTGCTGAGGATCATCCACAATGCGTCCCTGTTCACTGTGTCGAACATCTTCATCAGGTCTATGAAGACAATGTAGCTACTCAGGTTTTACTCAAGGCATTTTTCCTGAATTTGCCTCACCGTGAATATCATGTTGATGGTACTGCGATGTGGTCGGAAGCTGCATTGTGATTCAGGCAGGTTCTGCTCTGAAACAGATGACAGAAGTCTGTTGAGTATAACACGGGCGAGGATCTTTCCAGCAGTGGAGAGTAGTGAGATGCCTCTGTAGTTGTCACAGGCTGCTCGTGTGCCTTTGTTCTTGTATAGAACTATGATAGAAGCATCTCTGAGTTCTGAGGGCATATCTTCCTCTTCCTGGTCAGCACTATGTGGAATGCCTGGAGCGCCTTTCCATTTAAGGCTTTGTACATCTCGGTTGGGATCCTGTCTTTACCGGGTGCTTTGCCTGCACTCATTTGTTTAATGGCTTTTTGGACTTCTTCTAATGAAGGAGGGACGTCAAGTTGCTCAATGATGCGGTTTTGGGGGATCTGGTCAAGGGCCCTTTGGTCGACTGAGGAGGGTAGGTTGAAGAGCTGGCTGAAGTGTTCTTTCCACCTGTTGCTGATGCCTTTTTTGTCTTTTATGAGAGTTTCACCATCAGAAGACAGCAAGGGGGTGGTGGCAGACTTTAATGACCCATAGACAGTCTTTAGGGCACTGAAAAATTGTTTATAGTTTTTCGTGTCAGCAAAGCACTGGATTTCTTCTGCCTTTTTTTCCCACCATTGGCCTTGCATTTTCCTGATCTTACACTGCACCGTGGCTTGGAGGGACTTGAATCTGTCCTTTTTAGGATCAGAGTTTGTGTTATTTTGCCACTCCATGAAGGCTTTGTTCTTTTTGTTCAACAGGTCTTCAATAGCAGTGTTGTTCTTGTGGAACCAGTCCTGGTGGTTGTGTTGTTTGGGGCCTAGGACTACCTTTGATGTTTCTGTCACCGCGTCTCTGAACTGTATCCATTTCTCAGTTGGACTTCCAATGAGTGGTCCCTTGGCAGACAGCTTGTCATCCAGACAGGACTGGAATGTTTGCAGATAGAATGGATCTCTGAGACGACTCACGTTGCAAGATGCGTGAACTGTCTGGGCGCATTTTGGATGGCGAGGCGCAATGTGTATTTGAAGAGTCTCTCTAACCAATTGGCGGTCTGTCCAGCATTCAGCTGGATTAAAAATTACACTGTTGATATTTATGGAGTTTGGAGTCCACTATAATCTTTGGGTCATTTTAAATAGAAACTTCTAATCTATCATGCTATTCCCCATCTTGAATATTTTTAGAAGGATATTCCAAAGAAATAAACCAAACTTTGAAGTGCAAAATGACTTATTCTACTGGATCCAGGTTGGCAGAAATAGAGACAACCTGTGGAAGATGGCATGAGTCAGATTTTAGCTCAGAGTAAGGAAAAAACTTTTCTAGTAATTAAAGATCAGGATATCATGATTATCCCATCACTAGAGATTTCCAAGTAGACTTCAGATAACCAATTGGTGTGTGTATATGCTGTATATCTTGTTGACTTGGAAATAAGATAAGATAGATGATTAGTGGAGCCTATTTGAACTCTGATGATCTGTGATTCCATAGAAAGTAGTCCTAGGGGCAACTAGGTGATTCAATGGATAGAGAGCCAGGCCTGGAGATGGGAGATCCTGGCATCAAATACTTCCAGCTATGTGACCCTGGCCAAGTCATTTAAGTGCTTAGCCCTTACTGTTCTTCTCCCTTGAAACCAATACTTAGTATTGACTCCAAGACAAAAGGTAAGGGTAAAAAAAAATGTAGTCCTTGCTGAGAAGTGCAGCATCATTAAGGTAATTATTAAGTTATTTATCATAAACCAGCCATCCAACTGTCTGCAGTTGTTGTCATTAGGAAACTTCCAGGACCATTTAGGAATGGTTCTCATGAGGAAGGAAGGTACACAATGGTAGCTGAGGTTGAAATAGCAAGATGGCTTAGTCTCAGAGTTCTTCCTTTAGGGAATTTAGTGAGGGAAGAGTGCCATGTATCTGTTTTCTGGCTCATTTTGTCTCTTTCCAAGTTCTTAGGATCTTCTAATACATTTGTCTCTCTTTTCACCATTTACCTCCATCCTATCCCTTAAATCATACTTATCTCTTGCCTTTGTATTTGTTCAAACTTTGGACCCTTTGTCCAGCTTTGCCTTTTAATAGCTGGGTGTTCTAAACTTCTGTAACTTGGTTTCTTGCTAAGTTCCTCACAATTTAGACTGTACGGTTTTAAGGCCCTCCTAGATGATCCCAGGGTCCTCTATCTATCCACTGCTATCTACCAGGCCTACTGAGCCATCAAGTGACCTGGCATAAGAAATAGCAGCAAGTTAGAATATGATCCAATGATTAAGAGTAACATGAAGAAGTGTTGTGGGAGAATTTGATATTAGCCAGTTCTGGAGGGCACCAGCTTAAAGAACTACCAGGCTCCAGTGAATCTTTAAAAATAGAGGAATTTATTGAATGAACAGCTTGGAGGCAGGTTCAGGTGAAGTCTGCCTCAGCTGGGGAAAAGGGCTGTAGTATTTTTATACCTTAATGGAACAAAGACTACATGACCAAGAAGGAAGGTAGTGAGGGAGACAAACAAGGAGGATTGAGATGCCTTGGTGTCTGGGGTTCAAGTATAGGTATAGAATTTAGTGGTGTTTGAGATGCAAATGGAAGGTATGCATCCTTGCTAAAACTTAGAGAAATGCATCTAAAACAAAAGGAAATGCACCTCTTAGAGAATCTTTTGTTTATTCTGTTGTCTCTTTGGTTACACCCAGGTGGGCTTTCTTCAGCCACCTGCCTTCCTGGGAATCTGGAATTGAAGAATTCCTCACATACTCTTTTTGACCTGGAATTCCTCTAGAGATTTGGGTTCCCCAGGGAACCCTAAACCCCCATTCCAAAAGCATAACCTTGGGTAGCCCACTGGCCTACTTCAACAGTAGGAAGCACCAAAGAACTCTGTCTGAGAAGGGAATGATCCCCTGGGAAAGGAGAGCACCCAGTAAAACTTTTACTACTTTATCATCTTACAAAAGGCCAAAACTGGGAAAGGAGGATTTTATGGGTGTTCCTTATTTCTGTCTGCCTTTTCACTTTTCTTTTTAATCAGACTTAATCTTCTTTCATCACTGAAAAAGATTAGATTTTTTCCTTGTCTTCCTTTTCCTTCTCAAATTAATTATAGTTTAAGCAAGCTTTCAAGCTTAGGCACAGACCCATTACACTGTCTTCCAAGTTTGCTATTCATTAAATATCAAATAACATTACTCATTAAAAATGAAAATGACTTTCATTTAAAGTCCATCAGCAGAAGAAAAATGAAAGTTTCAAGAGAAGGGAGTTTATCTAGTAGGCAGAAAGGGGGTGGTTATCCTGGCTGTACATAAAGGGTGAATGAACAGTGCTTCAACAACACAACTTTATTACTCTAAGATCACAACAACATTCAACTATGCTATCCTAGATTCTAAATGTGCAGAACATTTAGAGACTCAAATGTAATAAAAGCAATTGGATTGCCCCTTCTAGAGTATATGTTCTTTCCAACATAAATACATAAAATTCCCCTGTATTAGCTGACAATCTCTTAACTTCTAATAGTGTTTATAGACTTTGTAAGGGGGGAAAGGGGGTTAATTTTTAAAGGTTTGGACTTAATTATTTAAAAGTGTAGTGACCAGGAATTTAATTAATTCCAAACAGAGTTTATTTATAATTTATTTACAAAATATAGAAAGAGTGAAGCAAGAAATCAGAGAGAGGATAAGGTAAGATATCTAGCCTGAACACTAAGTAATTTATTCCTGGCCCCTCCGGGCAGGGAGAATTAGTTTCAACCAGCCTCAGCAAAGCAGAGGACCCAGGAAGTGTCTCTCAAGAGTAGGTCTCTCCTGAGGCTTGTCTCTTCAGAGAAAAATCAGCAGTTAAGAGTCAGCCTTTCATTTACCATGTGTCAGTCCAGTCAGCAGATTCTTTATCAACCTCACCAGGAAAACAGGGTCTCAGGTCCAGTCAGGAAATCCTTCTGTCCCTCTTCACCAGCCTCAACTCATAAGCATGAAGAATTCATCCAGTCTCCACTTCCAAAAAATGAAGACCTGCCTCTCACAGGAAGTAACAGCTCCTTTTCAAGATGCTTCTTTTGTGTCACTTCCTGTGTCTTGCCCTAATTTTAAGTCTACCAGTCACAGTTGACACTCTGCTTCTGTGACCCAGAAGACAGTCGATTATGATTTGTCACCCACTATCACACAAGTGGGTCCCAGACCTCCCCCACTCAAGTGTGAATGGGGTGTTTACACCTTTGGTGATTAAATCTAAAATGGGCAGATCTTCATACTTAACTTTTAAGTACTGTGTTTACACTTATGGGGATTAAATCTAAAAATAGACAAGGGTTACAATTTAATCTTCACAATCAGGGAAGAGTTAAGTATTTTCATTGTTATAATCAGGGAAGAGTTAAATTTAATCTTTACAACTTTTTTGAGTAAATCTCTGTGCTAGGCTTTTTTTTTTTTTTTTTGGTATGTTGAAACATCTTGATTTTGTCTTCATGGGTACTTTCTTCATTTAACATAAATGTCTACTTAAATGTTCTTTTCCACCAAAATCCCCAAGGTTTCTGTACATACATATGTGTGTGTGTTTCCATCCAATTACAAATTTTTTCTCCCACTAGTGACAACTTTGTTTTATGAGACCTAAATTTACCTCTGTCCCATGGGAACTTTCCTTCAAGAAACTCCCAGAAGGACCCTTGTCTCAGATTGAACAATAAGCCATCAAGCATCCATTGAGCACCCTGAATGAGAATGATAAGAGATCTTCAAGTCTTAAGTACCTTACTTTGTTCTCTTAGTTTCTCTTATTGTAATTAGGCTTCTCCTAGACACAGTAGCCTCCCGATACAACAACTTTCTGAAGCCCTGATATAACTAGTCAGTTGTTTTTCTTTGAGTATATTCCCTCAGGTATAACTATAAGACCCCAAGTTCTTCAGCTTCATGGAAAATTGCCAGCCATGGTATATTTTCCCTGAGACATGGTTCCTAGAGTCTCAGAGCTTGTCTCAGAGTGGTATTGGTGTGTGTGTACTTGTGACTCTGTGTGGTGGCTATAAAAGCATTGCCTCCTTTGTTCTGATTGTAACTGCTTTGGTGGTTCTGTGTTTTTTCCAAGTAGATTCAAGCCATAGGCAGTGTCATTAGTCTAATAGCTCTAATACTCTAAAAGTGTCTTTATTACTCTAAGATCACAATAATGTTCAACTATGCTGTCTTAGATTGTAAAGGCGCAGAACACTGAAACTCAAATGTAATCAAAGTAATTGGATTGTCCCTTCTAGAGCATGTGGCACAAAGGATAGAACACAGGACTTAGAATTAGGAAGACTCATCTTTATAAATTTAATCTGACCTTAGACACATATTAGAAATGTGACCCTGGGCAAGCCACTTAGCTCTCTTGGCTTCAGTTCCTTATCTATAAAATGAGCTGGAGAAGGAAATGATAAACCATTCCATTAGCTTTACCAAGAAAAACACAAAATGGGGTCACAAAGAATAGTCTAAACTGCAATAGTCACTAGCCCTGTGATGGTGAACCTTGTAAAAAACACATGCCCAAACTACAACCCTCATGCCACATGTGGGCCCCCTACTCTGCCAATGTACCTCAGATAGGGGAGGGAGGAATTGGGCTTCTGGGCAAAGGGGAGAGAGATGGGAGAAATATCGTCAGGCACAAGTGGGGAAGGGGAAGGGAACAGCCCCTCCACAATGTGAACCCTATGTTCACTAACACAACACTAACCACTCCCTCAGAACCTGCCCATTAATAGATCCTTGCCCATAATGTGATCTGGTATTTATTGGTCCTTTGTTTGAAGAAAACTAATGTTATTATGGGGCGATTTCTTGATTCTCTTGTGAACTAGATTTAAGTGAGGCAAAAAGTCACACAAAGTTGTCAGTTTCTTTTTCTCTCCCAGAGTTATCCAAGTCCAATGGCAAGACAGAAGTCAGGACAATTGGTGTGATGGGCTGGGATATAATAGATGACTTGCTTGATCTCTGACTAAACTATAAGCACTCCACAGTGCCTGTTTCATCTACCTTCAAAGCTGTTTAACAAATTGTTCTCATTTTCCCATTCCACCAGTGGAAGTGTTCACAGGCTAGGGATAGACATCCCCCTTACTGAACTGGTTTAAAGGCTGTCAGTTATATTCAACCTGGTTTAGTTCATCTGCCAATATGATTTTACCAGGTTGTGGTTGCTGCACCTTGTACAGCTTATTAGAGGCTCAGATGAGAATTAGGAGAAAGGAAGACAATAAAGGTGGAGGAAAGCCCTGAAAAGTACTCATCAAGTCCTCACAGGAGGTGCTAATCCTCTCTGAACAGCCCATATACCCTAATCTGGGAAAGGGAGGTGCCAGAAGGCAGGGAATCCTGACAAACACAGCTGCTACAGGTATAACATTAGGTTATAGATGCCCTCAGGAATTAACACCTGAATCAGCTCCTGGAAGGCAGTGTCCTGAGAGGGGCAGAGTAGGGGAATGCCAAAGGGGTGAAGTTGTGTTGGAAATAATCCATAATTGTCTTTAAGGATCTCAAAGCACCTTAAAGATTTAATCTTATTTGATATTCACAACACTCCCTGGAAGGCAGTGCTATTATTATCTTCCTTTACAGATGAAGAAGATGAATCTGAGAAAGGGGAAGTGATTTCTCTAGTTTTTGCAGATAAGCATATGAGGCAGGATTTGAACTGCATATTTCTGACTCTAAATTCTATTGCCTTATCCATTATGCCACTGAACTGCAGCATTGTGCCACTGATGATATAGTTGTTTCTCCTGAGCAACTCTTCATTGGTAATGTATTGTACCCTTCTAACAAACACCATGAACTTCTCCATTGCTTTTTGGGTGATGTACAACTTTAATTCTTTTGAGTTTGTGGCATTCCATTGTGAGAGGCTATACAACATCACTGGAAGAATTTTGCTTTTAAAAAGATAGACTTTTGTTTTAGGGAGAAGATGTAATGACAGATACAACTTTGTTTGCTGATCATAAGATAATTAAAAATAAAGAGAACAATAAAACAGGGAGTCATTCTTGCTGACAGTGACAAGGGTGTTTGTCACTGTGAAAGAGGAACTCAAACATCCAAATAGAAGAGAAATTCTTTATAGATCATGAAATGCTTCAGATGCTCCTGCTTGCAGATAACATTGGGGTTAATGGCATTATGCCTCAGATTCCTAAGTCAAATTCATAAGTCAAAACAGTTAAGCCTGATTACTAACAGAACGTTTGATATGGATGAGTCTATTGCCTAGACTCTAATGTGTAATTAGATGAACCACCTAAAAAGGTGGCTTTTTTATGTCTTGGATTCAATGCATTGACAATAATTTGCTCCCAGAATAGGGAGAGAAACTTAAATGAGCTTAAACTGGGTTGCAGAAGGAAGTGCTGAGTCAATAAATCAATAAACATTTATTAAGAACCTGCTATGTTCTCAGCACTGGGCTAAGTGCTGGAGATAGAAAAAGAAACAAAAGATATTCTCTCCTTTCAAGGAGTTTACAGTCTAATGGGGAGATAGCATATAAACAAACATATACAAAACAAGATATATAAAAAGACAAAAAGGAATAATTAGCAGATGGAAGGCATTGGAATTAAGAAAGGTTGAACATAATTATAAAATATTTTTTATATTAAGTCAGATTTAAATAATTAAAGAAATATTAATTGTTCTTGAGTGGTCAGAGCCAATATATTTATAATGACAATTCTACCTGAACTTATCTATTTATTCAATGCTATCTTCATTAAATTAGCAAAGAAATATTTTGTTGAACTAGGAAAATATCAAAATTAATTTGTAAAAACAAAAGGTAAAGAATATCAAAAAATGAATGAAAAAAACATATAAAAGAAGAAGGTTTAGCAGTACCAGACTTTGAGTTTTAGTATAAAGAAGTAGTTATCAAAAGTATCTAGTATTGACTAAGAAATAGAAAAATAGATCAGTGGAACAGAAGCAGCATACAACAAACAGTTGTAAAAGATTATGGGTTCCTTATGGTTGAAAAAAGTAAAGATCCACATTTTGTAGAAAATAAATCAGTATTTGGTAAAAATTATTGGGAAAACTGGGAAGCAGTCTGCCAGAAATTAGATATAGCCCAATATCTTACACCATTTGCCAAAATAAGATAAAATGTATATATAACTTAGTTATAAAAGGGAGATATTCTGAGCAAATTAGAAGAATGGGGGAATATATTATCTTAAAGATTTATGGATAGGAAAATAATTTGTGAATAAACAAGAGTCATAAAGCATTGTGGGATATAGAACAGATACTTTTAATATATTAAATTGAAGAGATTCTGTATGAGTGTAGCAATTTTGAGAAGAAGGAAGCAACAAGTTTTTGGGGAAATTTAATAGACAATTGATCGGATAGAAATCATATTTAAGACAATGATAATTTTGTCAAATATAAAAGAATATGAACCATTCTCCAACAAATGGTCAAAAGATATGTATGGACAACTTTTTGAATAAAGAAATCAAAGATATATATACAATATGAAAAATGCTCTAAATCAACATTGATTAGAGAAATGCAAATCAAAACAACTCTGAAATATCTCATACCTATCAGATTGGCTAAAATGATAAAAGGGCAAAATGTCAAATGATGGAGGGCATATGGAAAAATGAGAACACTAAGACACTGCTGGTAGACCTGTGAACTGATCCAACCATTTTGGAGAACAGTCTGGAATTATACTCAAAGAATTATAAAACTATTTATACCTTTTGATGTAGTAAGACTACTATTAAATTTATTTCCTAAAGTAATCAGGGGAAAGGGAAAAGAACCTGTATGCTCTAAAATGTTTACAATAGCTCTCTTCATAATGATGAAGAACTAGAAATTGGAGGAATGCCCATCAATTGGAAAATGGTAAAAGAAGTTGTGGCATATGATTGTGATGGAATACTATTGACCGTAAGAAATGATAAGCAGGTTAATTTTGAAAGAAGTATGTAAAGATCTACATGAAATTATGAAAAGTGAAATGATCAGGACCAAGAGAACATTATATGCAGCAACAGTAATATTGTTTTAAGAATTAGTTGTGTACATCCACCTCCAGACCTGAAAATAGAAATAATTAAGATATACTTTTATATACACATACACATTTGTTTGTTTTTGTCAAATGATACCTTTTCTAATGGAGAAAGAGGGAGGGAATTAACTTCTGGAGTTTTAATGTAACAAATAAACAAATTTAAATTTTTAAAAATGTTGGGAAATATTTCCTTCAGAAAATGGGCTTTCATTGTGACTTAAAGGAAGCCCAAATAGCTAGTAGGCAGAGATGAGGAGGGAGAACATTTCAGGGAATAGGGAACAGCCAGAGGAAATGCCCCAAGTGGAGAGATGAATTATGTTGTTTGTGTTACAGCTAGGAGGGTATGTTGACTCACATAGCAGTGGGATATTAGTTAAGTCCAAATGTCATCAACTCCTCATGGGCTGGCTCTTTTGTTTTCTTCTATTTTAGATAAGCAGGAAGCTGTTGTTAATAGGTTGAGTCCTTGTCTCCTGGACCCATCATGTCTCAGGATATATTCCCTGCCATTTAGGATAAAACTAGCTGAACTTTATGTCTGAAAACCAAGTAAAGGGTGCTTCTACCCCACAAACCAAGCACAATAAACCATTATCAGCTCCTATTTGTTCCACAATGACTCTTAAGACATGCCTTATTTAGTGCTGCTCTTATTAACTGCCTTGGATTATGAATTTAATTTTTGTCTTTATCTCTAGGTCCAGTTATTGTCTTTCTCTCCTGACTTCAAATTCTTTTTTTTTTTGGCCAACCAAGCTACCATAGGATTTTTAGGATTTAGAACCTAAAGCTAAGTTTGATATTGTCTAATCCAGTAGCATCAAACTCAAATACAAATAAGCAACCAAACTAAGGATCCCTCTGAATCACATTTTGACTTAGAAAACTACACAGTAGTATTATCTATGTTTTATTGTATTTTAATTAATTGTGTGAACTATTAGCTTTTTATCTGGTTTGAGCCACAATGGGAGTCTTGTGGGCTATATATTTGACCTGTGTTTGATACTTCTGATAATCTAACTCTATTACTTTAGAGGTGAGAAAATTGGGGTCTAGAATGAAGTGATTTCCTCCTAGTAACATAAATAGTAGCTAATGGAATGGATATTTAAGCCCAGAATTTATTATTTGAAATCCAGTGGGGTTTTTTTTCATTACATTGAATATGTGTGCTAACTAATTTGTGTTATTGAGCAGCTAGGTGGTACAGTGGATTGAGTGCCTGACCTGAAGACATCTTCCCTGGTGACCCTGGTCAATTCATCTAACCTTGTTGGCCTCAGGTTCCTTATATGTAAAATGAGCTGGAGAAGGAAATGGCAAACTGCTTTACTAATTAAAAAAAATGGGGGGGGCAGCTGGGTAGCTCAGTGGATTGAGAACCAGGCCTAGAGACGGGAGGTCCTAGGTTCAAATCTGGCCTCAGACACTTCCCAGCTGTGTGACCCTGGGCAAGTCACTTGACCCCCATTGCCTAGCCCTTACCACTCTTCTGCCTTGGAGCCAATACACAGTATTGACTCCAAGATGGAAGGTAAGGGTTTAAAAAAAACCCAAATGGGTTCAGGAAGAATCAGAAATGACTGAAATGACTGAATAACAGCAACAAGTTACATTATTACATGGTCACACCATTTTTCTGACTCCTCAATATTCTTTTTTAGATGCCTCATTACAAACAAATTTTGAGATCCTTTGAGGTCTTCTGAACATAATTCTGGGCAAATGAAAGATGAATAGAAGACATTCCTCCTTTCCTACATTGCTTATTGTATTTGGGCTAGTCCATGTCATCAATGATTTGCCATTGATTCTTCAATGTTATAAAGTGAAGAATCAATGATAAGAATTTTATATTTAATATCATGTACTAATTCAGGCTCATATGTCAGTAACTAACTGATATCATTAAAAGGACCCTCACTGGCGATTCACATACCACAAGATAACTTTCAAAAGAACTCCTCTAGGAAGAATTTTTTAGGGAACAATAGACTTGTTGCTCTGGCCAGAAAACCTTTGGATCTCTTTGAAATGGCCCAATAGAGACAGGGTTTCCTGAGTATATTTAAACTTATACTAGTCCATTGTCCAATCTCCTCATCAATAGGAGCACCATATTGGTAATATTTGGAAAAGAGTTTTCACTTCTGTGGTAAAATCCATAAAGAACACAAATTTACCGCCATACCATGGTTAGGCTTCACACTATGTCATTAATCTAGTTATCTTGTAAAAAAAAAAAAGGAAATACTATGTAAGATTTAAATTAATATCAATAACTCCAAGAATTAATTTTATAAAGTTTAGTAATAATTACTAAGTAGAAAAAATGAAAAAAAGAAATAGAAGTATAAAACCTAATTATCTACCAAAAATAAGACTATGCGAGTAAATTCTCCTGCTTGGCTCAAAGCCAGCTTCCACAGCCATGATCAAGAAAAGAAAGAGAGAAAGGAGTGGGGTAACACCAAAACTTTATCCTATGTAGGTACACATGCAGTTTTTGCATTCAGTGTGAGCACACAAATGGGGTGTTGGGTAAGAGAATCCTGGGAAACAAAGTCTATCCACACAACTATTAGTTTAGTATAATACATTCCTGATGAACCCATATTGGTTTTTGGTCTGTTTTAATTTCTATTTGTTTGTTGCATTAAAATATCTACATAATGCCCTCCTGTCTTCTACTCTTCTCCATTAAAGAAGACACATTTGAAGGAAAAATCTATTTGCATATAAAACTAGCTCTTGTTTATTTCAATTTGTCAATTCTTTCTCTGGAGGGGGACATATGCAAATCATTATTCAAATGATATTCCTGTTGCTATATATAATTTTCTCTTGGTTCTGTTCATTTAATTCTTCATAATTTCATGTATGTTTTCCCATGTTTTTTTCCAAGATCAACTTGCTCATCATTTCTTAAGATAATAGTAATATTCCAACACAATCATATGCCACAACTTGGTTAGCGATTCCTTAATTGATGGATTTCAAATTCCAGTTCTTTTTCGCCACAGAGAGAGCTTCTATAAATATTTTAGAATATATAGATTCTTTTCCTTTCCCCAAATCACTTTAGGAAATAAACCTAATAATGGCATTGTTAAATCAAAGAGTTTCATAACTCTTTGGACATAATTCCAGATTACTCACCAGAATGGTTGAATCAGTTCACAAGTCCACCCCAAAGTATATTTGTGTTCCCATTTTTCCATATCTCCAACATTTGTCATTTTGCCCTTTTATCATTTTAGCCAATCTGATAGGTATGAGATATATCAGAGTTGTTTTGATTTGCATTTCTTTACTCAATAATGATTTTGAACATTTTTCACATAATATCTATCTCTCTCTATATATATATATCGTTGATTTCTTCCTCCCAAAACTGTTCATATCTTTTGATCATATGTCATTTGAGGAAGAGCTCATATTCTTTTAAATTTGACAAAATTCTTTATATATTTTAGATATTTAGACCTCTCTCCAAAAAAAGTCTTTCCCCCCAAATTTACTGCTTTATTTCTGATCTTGGCTACATTATTTTCACTTGCACAAAAACCAAGAACCCATTAAACATCCATTTAATGTCATCTTGAATTTTGTTAGAAAGTCAAACTCACTGATATCTATTGAAATCTATCATCTTCCTTTTTCTTAAAATTTAGACATCTTACTATCTCTAGTCTTGTGGTATATTTTCCTTTTCCAGAATTCTGAAAGACAGTGGGTTGACAATTATCTCTATTTGTAAGTACTCTAGCTTACGTTTTATTATTAAATATTATATAATGGAAGAGAGAACTGGATTATCAGAGTTCCTAGGTTCAGCTCTATCATAGGCAACCTATATGACCTTGAAAAAGTCACTTGCCCTTTTTTGTTCTCAATTTCCTTTTCAATAAAGTGAGGGAGTTGGATTAAAAAGCCTCCTAACATTTCAAACTATAGTCCTTAATACTTCTCTCAGCTTTGATATTCTAGGATTCTGTGACCTGTGAATAGTTGATCCTTAAGGTCAGTTTTAGCTTTGACATTCAATGTGCATCTATTATTCTGCTGTGAATTTCCTTGCACCACTGAAATTAATAATTTGTTGACTGTGTATTTCCCCAACTTAATATATACATATATGTATTAAGCATATGTTGTTCAAGGAACACAATGCCAGATTCTAAGAAGAATGGATATGTTAATATACAGTCCTCATGTAATTTATAGCTCAATGGGAAGATATAATACAAATTTGAGAACTATGATACAAAGTAAAAATAATTAGCTTGCAAGGGAAATTTGAACCATTTTCTATAAATGATTAAAGTGCAGAAGGCTCTTAATTGAGTAGAAGAATAAGGAAAGATTTTGTAGAAAATGTGGTATCTGGGATGAACCTCAAAAATGGGCATGATATTAAGAGGAAGAGAAAAGGGGTATGGGGAAAGTGAAAGGGAATAATTATAATAAATGAACTTTATATCATGCTTTAAGGTTTGCAAAGCACTGCCTTTAGAACAACCTAGCGAGGTAGGTTGTATAACTATTGTTATTCCTATTTTCCAAATGAGGAAACTGATTATCTGAGAGGCAAAGTAGCACAGTTAAGTAACTATGACAGGATTTGAACCCAAGTCCCGAGTCCTGGTCCAGTGCTAAGCTTTATAGTGAAATAATGACAATAGCTTCTACTTATACTGCACTTTAAGTTTTGCATTATGCTTAATATTATCTCCTTTGTTCCTCATGACCCTGTAGGGCAGGCGATATTACAATATCAATTCTGAAAGTGAAGAAAAGAGGCAAATGGAAACTAAGTGACTTACCCAGTGTGTAAACCTTAAAATTTCTTAGACTTATAAATGTTGGAAATTTCACCATTGGGAAATTTCCTACTTGGAAAATTTCTTACTGATAGTCTATTGGAATGTGAACCCCATTGGCATGGGAGGTTCCTCCTCCTCCCTTCTTAAGATTCCTTTAGGACAGAAACCTTTTGCTGAACAATGGAAAGGGCTGCAGCATAGATCAAAATTTAATTATTCCAATCTCCACCCTACTCAGGGTAACAGGATTTAGGAAGGGCTGCAGCAAAGGATCAAGATTTAATTATTTGAGAATATGACCTTCAACAGACATGTGCAAAGCCACAGACCTCTGAGCGGTTCTGGGTTAAGCTAGAGCCACCATTGGCACAGGGAAGACATGGACAGTGATTGGTAGATGTGAGAACTGAGGGGAGGGAACTTGGATGGTTTCCTTAAAGATAGCAGGGTCTGAGGACGAGAGGGGGAGGTTGGAGAGGTTGTGCTCTGAGAAGCTTGCTCTGAAAGAAGCTGGAGGTGGAGGCCCCTGAGACTGTTTCTCCATTTTGGTCACGTGAGTGATAGGGACTGATCTCTTTTCTTTGCCTCAGCTATCTAAGGGCTTGGGCCTTTTGGCCCAGCCTAAACAGAAGGGGTATTTAAGCCCTAGTCCCTTCTCTCCCCTTTCTCTCTCCCTCTCTCTCTCTATCTCTAATTCCTTTCTTCCTCCTGTTTGTAATTAAACCCCATAAAAGGTTGACTGCTGACTTGAGTTTTCATTTAGGAATTACATAGCTGAATTCCTTGGCGACCTTAAATTAATATATATCAGTCTTTTAAAGTGATTTCCTTGTCACAAGTGTCACAAAGCTGAGAATTTTCCAAGATATGATTAAAATCCGAGGTCCAGAGTTCTATCCAATTAAACCACACAACTGCCTTCAGTATATGGGTGTTGTGAGCAGAGTAGAATAGTATGAGTTGAATCTGGGAAGGCAGGTTGAAACTAGACTGTGAAAGGCCTTGGATGCCAGGGGATTGCACTCTATTTTGTGGGCAATAGGGAACCATTAGGAAGTTTTGAGCACAAATATGGTGTGATCAGATCTGTGCATTATTCCCTGACACTAGATATAAAAATGGTGCTACTATTATGGTATTTATATAACATTTTACAGTTTTCAGAGTAGCTTACAAACATTATCTCCTTTGATCTGCAGATAATCCTTGTCAGTTCAAGTATTGTTATCCCCATTTTACAAGTTTGGATAAGTCTAAAAAGCAGATAGAGGTACAATTTAATACAAACATGGTAAAAGCCTCTCTTTAGATTTGTTGCATTAGGGGAAATACCTTGAAATTTTACACTGGTGTTGCCTCAGAGCATGCCCTCCAGGAGGATCTCAAAGAGCATTATACAGGGTGGCTGTAGTAGTCCTATAATACAGCAAAGAAAGCCAGTGATGGAAATAAGGTACATAAGGTAGAAAGTAAACTAATATACTGAAAGAATCATATATCAATGGGATTTTCAAATGTAAAACTCTTGCTAGTTTGTCTTAAAACCTAATATCAAGAGCCAGATTTGAGGAATTCAGGAAACTATCATACTCTGCCTTCTTAATGATATTTTCCAACCCCTCATTTGAGTGAGACAAGGCTTGGAATAATATTACTCGGAAGTCCCTAAATAACATGACAATTCTATTCACGAGATCATATTATCACAGAGAGAATTTATAATTGTTTCTCTAGATGAGGTTAACAAAAAAGATTTAATTTAATCTCTATGTTTGATGAGAGTAATATTTGAATACCAGCTTATCTCCTGCAACTATTACAATATTATTTGAGGTTAACTGCATGGAGTGCATCATCCAAGCTGTTTCTAATGATTGATCTCTGTAATAAAAAAAATGCCTGTATGCACCATTCCTTGGAAGAAATTAAAGAATTTGGCCGGCATCAGTCAAAACCTCACAAATCAGCTTCTCAATGCAGTGAGTTATTAGCACTCACAATAAAACAAAGTTTTGTTTTGTTCATTCATTAAACATTTATTAAATGCCTACTGTGTGCTAGACAGAGGCAGCGTATCAGAATGAAAAGAGTCACTCCTGGAATGTCCAGTGTTATATATCCTATAATGCACTGAAAGAAGTACAGGGGATATTGCCACTGTCCTTAATAGACTGCATTTGGAGTATTGTATTTGTTTTTGATACCACATTTTAAGAAGCACATCAGTAGGCTGGAGAGTGTCCAGGCCTCATACTCTACCAACTTGTGCTATAACTACAGGGCTAGTGCCACTGCTCAGCACAGCCTTGGGGCACCCAGACTTACAGTCTAAAGTCTTTACCACTATCACCTCCAGATTCCTGGTTTAAGTGAATATTACATACTTAGGATGCAGGTAGGTTGTTCAGTGGATTGAAAGCCATACCTAGAGACAGGAGGTCTTTTTCCTTCATGAATTTTTCTCTAATGTTAAGTCATGTGTCTTGTCTTCTTTCACAACATGACATTCATGGGAAATAAGGTATTGCATTTTAACCCAGGAACAAACTATATCATATCTCCCATCTTAGGGAGGTGAGGAGGGAACAAGATTGAAAAATGTCAGAAAACAATTATTAAAATTGTATCTGCATGTAATATGGAAAAAATATTTTAAAAAGAGTGAAAATCACAGCAATCCCTTATCATAGGGCTCTGAAAAGAACAGACCTCAAACTACTGTTTTCTATGACTAGGAGATTTGCACCTCCTACTTCTTTAATTCAGAGTAATTACCTCTTTGGTCAAAAAATCTCTCTCCCTGCTACTCCCCCCACCCCCAACCCTTGTTTCCCCATCCAAATCAATCCAACCTCAGTTCTTTCCCTCCTATGTCATGCATCTTCATCATCCCCTCTGTCCTTTCTCCATATTCCTCTCTGCCAAAATTTGATCCTTAACAAACTACTCTTTATTTTTAATCATTTTTGTTTTTTACTTTTTGTCATTTTGTGCTTTTTGACACTTGACTTTTTTCAGAGACAATGCATCTTGGGCTACCTTCTCCAGTGTTGGCCACTCCTTCTCTGCTGTTCCCTGACACTGTATACCAGGAGAAAGGGGTGTTAATGTCCCTAGCTCTCCATTGACACTTTCATTAACACTTTCCCTTTGCTTCCATCACTCAGCAACTTCTGCCCCTTTGTGGTTCATTCCGTCATGCTTTATCATCTTTCTTGCTAAAATCTACTTACCAGTTTTCTCTCTATCTCAAACTCTGCTCTTAAATCTAGGGACTTTAATATATATGTTGACATAGCTTCAAACAGCCTGGTCTCCATCAATGTTCTGAATTCTCATGCTCTACAGCTTCATTCTATTTCTATCACTCACAAACACCTATCATCAACCCTAATTATGTTAATGAAATTTCCCTCTCTAATCATTACCTTATGTCCTTCCATCTATCCTCTACTGTGTTTCTCCTAAATCTATTTTCTCCTTCCTACAACATCCAGTTCCTCTATTTCTCTGTTATCCCATTTCAATATCCTTGCTGTATTCTTTCTTCTTTTCATTATCTTGAACTTACAATAAGTAGTCCTATTTAAATATACGCCCTCTTCAACCCTTCACTCCCTTGGCCCTCCATCTTATTGATATTCTTCTGAAACCTCAACCCTGCATCACCTTCACCATATGCATTTTCTGCTCATACACCAAAGATAAAGTATGCCACTGGAGGAAGTTGCATCACAGATGTCAGTTCAGTGCACAAAACATTCATGTTTCTAAACTCTCAATGCTTCAGGGCAGAAATTTGATTCTTCATTGATTGCTTCTCTAGCTCATTCTCCTCAGTGTTACTCCAAGCCTTTTCTTCTCTTGCCACATTCCTAATGCTTTCTCTTTATCCTTGATAGCTCTGATTTATTCAGAAAATAGATGCCATGAATTCCTTCTTTTCCCATCTTCTAGACCATATAATTCTATACTAAATGTATTCTCATCTCTTTTCCTCTATTTCTGAGGCTTTTCCTATGTTTCTTTTTCTATTTTTCCTATTCCCTCACTCTAATCCCCAACCATCTATTTTGAGAGCTTTTATGATCTTTTTCTCTTCTTAAGTCTCAATCTACTGACTCCTTCCTCAATACCTACAAATATGTTTAGCTCTATGCTATACTTAAAATAACTACACTTGATCCTACTGTTGTTTTGAAGTAACCATCCAATATCTTAACTCATGTTTACTTCCAAATTCTTCAAAAGAACTGTCTGTATTTGTTGTTTCCCACTTCTTAATTCCTCATAATTTGAATTCCAACCTCATCACTCAATTGAAACTGTTCTGTATAAGTTACACCTGTCTTTCTAAACACTAAATGAAATTAAATGGATTTTCTTAGTTTTTTATTGAAAATTTTTTACAGCTTTTGATACTGATTATGCCTTTCTCTTGAACACTCTTCCGTTGGATTTTATGATACTGTTCTTTTCTGATTTTCCTTGTACTTTTTCAGTCTTTTTTATTAATAACTATCTATTTCTTGTTCCCTTAAAATGGGTGTTCCCCAATACTGACTAGAAGTATCTTCTAATCTCCTTCTATAATCTCTTTTTCTATCTTCAGAAGGGCATCATACCTGTGGATTCAATTATCATCTCTATACAGAAGACTGCAAGATGTATATATTTTTCCAAAATCTTCTAGAACTATTACAGATTACCAAGAGACTGATTTTCCCCCCATCTGGGTATCCCAAAGAATCTCAAATTCAATAGTTCCCGAACTGAATTTATAATCTCCCCTGTAAATCTATCTTTTTTACAAATATATTCATTTCTGTTTTACATAACCATCACCCTCCTTCAGAACTTGGAAGTAGTTTTTCACATTTCCATTTTCCTCACCCAACCCCCAAATCTAATCATTTGATTCTTCCTCCACAACATCTCTTACATTCATACCCTCCTCTCTAATAATACAGCCACCACCATCATTCAGGACATCATTATTCTTACCTATATAATGATAATAGCCTCCTAATTGGTTTTCCTGCTTCCAATATCTCCTTTGTCTAATCCATCCTCTACAGAATTTCCAAAATCACCTTCCTAAGGCACAGGTCTGATTACATTATGAATGCGCTAAAGCAGCTTTCCTTGGGTTGTTGTTGCCTTTAGGATAAAACTCAAACTCCTTAGCTTGTATTTAAGGCCTTTTATAGTCTGGATTTTACCTTTTTTTCCTTAAATACTACAGTAAAACTAGACCACTAGCTCTTCTGACTTGATATTCCATTGAGCAAATGCCTTCCCCATGGCTGGGATATAATCCTTTCTTATTTCTTGCTCTTGGTATCCAGTTAGGTAGTACAATCTGAGCCAAAGTTTGAAAGGCTCAGCTTCCTAGTTTCAAATCCATCTCCACACACTAACTAGCTATGTAACTTTGGGCGGCACACTTAATCTCTGTTTGCCTCAGTCTTCTTTGTAAAATGGGTATAACAATAGCATCTACCTCTTAGGGTTAATGTAAAGATCAAACTAGATAATAATTATAAAGGCCTTAGCACAGTGCCTGATATATAGTAGGTACTATATAAATATTTGCATTATTATTATTATCATCACCATGATCATTATCAACACCACCATCATCTGCATCCTCCTCTGAAAGGGAACTCTTTGTTCTTTTCTGAGTTTATACCTATGAAAGGGAATTCTTTATTTCCTTTTTCTATTTTGAGTTAACACTTGGTTAAACAATAAGTACCCCTTAAGTACCCCTACTAAGTACACCACTAGATTGTGATGACAGAATTAACTCTCCTTTGTCCACTTTTGGATTGAACCAACAAAAGCTTGAACTAGATAGAGGAGTTAGCAAGTCACTTACTATAATGGGTGACAGCTCCAGAAACTTGTGAATTCTTTGATAAGAGTTTACATCTTCAGAGGATGAGAGGTGTGGATTCCAAACTTGTGAATCCCATGATCAGAGTTGACACTTTCAGAGGCCTTTGATAAGAGTTCACATCTACAGAAGGTAGGCAGTGCTAGCACCATAAAAGCCAAATCCTTCAGCTTGAGTCAGTCTTGTGACTGACTGGACTTGACTGGAGAGAGTCTTCCAGGGAACTTTGATGGAGACTGTGACTTGGATCTTGGACTTGGAGCTCAGCTTCAACTTGGACTCTGACTCCTTGACTACTTCGTAGGGTGAGTAAAAGGCTAACTCCTTTCCTATCCTTTCCTAGTTTCTAGAGAGTCTAGCTTCCATCTTGGAGGAGGCCATGTGGTTATTTACTACCTGACTTCCCGGTTGAAAGGGAATTAATCTCTGCCTGGATTAAGACAGGATAGATAAACTCTCTTACTCCCTCACATTTCTCTTCTTTATTGTATCTTTTCTATTTGTATATATTTGTAAATAAATTTCTGATTCAAGATATAATAAATATTGGAGACCATATAATTTCATAAAATTATTGTCCAACCATTAAATTTAACCCTTATACTCCTTAGGTTTCTTCAAGTGTCAGTCTGTCCTTCATATAACCCATCTTGAGCCTCCTAATTCTTAATGCTCTTTCTCTTCTCAGTTTTTTCTGGTGTTTTAATTATTTTCTTATTAAATCTTCTACCATAAACCAGTTAAATGTAAGTACCCTGAAGACAGAGACTTCTTTATTTCTTTATATCTCCAGTTCCTTATACAGAATTTTATTCTATTTTTGTTATCATTCAAAGCACACTTCCTTATGGGTTGTTGTTAGAGTACACTCATACAAAAACAAAACCCCCAAATAAAACAATAAATACACACTGATGTGAAAGATAGTATGCTTTGGTCTGCATCCATTCAATCCCAACAGTCCTTCCTCTGGAGGTGGATAGCATTCCGCATCATGTCTTTCAGGATTGTTCTAAATCATTGCATTGCTGAGAGTAGCTAGGTTTTCACAATTGATCATTGTAAAATGTTGCTTACATAGAACTTTATAACAGAGATGCTGAATAAATATTTGTTGGGTTGGGTTGGCCTCAGAGGGCACAATTAGAAGCAAATAATGGAGGTAATAGAGTCAGATTTTGATTCAATTTAAAGAAAAAAAGCCTCACTTTTTAATAGAATTATAAAAATTTAAGTTATCTTCCCTGAGAGGTAAAGAGTTCTTCTTCAATAGAGATTTTTAAGCAAATGTCAGATGATGATTTTTCACTTGCCAATGATACTAAAGGCATTCTTAGTCCAAAATGTCTTTAACTATATGACCTCTGAAATAACTTCCATCTTAGGGATTCTGTGATTCTGTCTTTGGTATTCTTCCACTGTCCCATACAATGTTCTCCTCTCCACTGTGGGCAATCCTTTGTCCTGAGACTTAGAGGCTTTATACTAACTCTTTGGTATCCATATTCTGGCACCAAACACAGGTCTATTCTGTAAAGTTCTCCATTACCCAGACTTCCCTCTATTAAATTCCCTGTCTTCTCTCACCTTGCCATGTATAAGTTCTGCTAATCTAATTATCATATTAGAAGAATCTACTAATATGCAAATAAGACTCTATGGAGCAGAAGATACTGAAAGAAGCAAAGGAAAAGGAATCCTTGAAAGAAATATTATCACAGAGAGAGTTTGTTATTGTGGCATGAAATGAGATGTGTGACAAAAATTATCAATAAGGGAGTTCTTCCAGGCTAAGATGGCCACAGAGTAGTAGCAAGGGGCTCTTTCTCCTCACCACTGAATGATGTGTAATGGCTGAAAAGGTCAAGGAGCAGAAGCAGATGAGTTGAAGAGGCTCTACCACAGGGCACAGACTGGAAGGTATGCAGGGTTTGGGCATTTTCACACTATAAGGTGATAAAATTACTCATACCAAAGCATGAAGAGATCACCCCTCCCCCACTATCTACCATACCAGAGTCAGAGACAATCTCTAGGTTCAGGGGGTGTGGGGTGGGGCTTAGCTGAAAACACCACAAACCTACTCCTGAGAGCAGTGAGACTTAGGACCCCAGGAGACTGAGAAATGCAGAGCTTGGTCACAGAGTCCAGGCAGAGAAGGTCTGCCCACAGCAGATACCATGGAGACTTAAAAAATAGCCTCAGGACAAAATCACTGATGCTGGATACAGAGAGAATTGCCTACCCTCCTCACTAGGACTTCTGGCTGAGAAGGGAAGAAAAAAAAAACATAACAATGCCCACCAACACCCAAGAACTACAATCTATAACTACCCCCTCAAAATATGAAAAAGCCTTTGACTCTGGATAATTTCTACTTAGAGAAAAAAAAAACAAACTACAGAGGAGAAAGCAGAGGACAACAAATAAGCATAGACATCCAAACTTTAAAAAAAATGGAAATTAGTCACAACCTTCCAAAAAATCAGACTGGAATTTGAGGACAAAGTTAAAAAGATAGGAGAAACTTGGCAAGAAAAATGAGAAACAGTTCAAAAAGAAAACAACAGTTTAAAAGACAGAATCTCCTACTTGGAAATGGAAGCCTAGAAATCAAATGGAATGATAAGCAAACTTAAGATCTGAAATGACCTACTGGAAGTCATGAAAACCAGGATAGACCAAACAGAAAAGAAAAATCAAAAGATTATAGTAGAAAACCAGTCTTAAAAGACTAGAGTTGGGCAAGTAGAAGCATATGATCTCACAAGAAAGCAAGAATAATAAAGCAAAGCCAGAAGAATGACAAAATAGAAGGAAACATGAAATATTTCATTGAGAAAATGAATGATTTGGAAAATAGATGGGGAAGAGACAACTTGAGAACCATAGGTCTACCTAAAAATCCAGAAATACACAGAAATCTTGACACCATACTACAAGAAATTATCCAAGAAAACTGCCCTGATGTTCTTGAATAAGAAGGAAAAATAGACATTGAAAGACTCCATAGATCACCCTCTACATAAAATCTTTAAAAGACAACCCCCAGGAATGTGATTACAAATTCGATAGCTTCCAAGCTAAGGAGAAAATATTGCAAGAAGCCAGAAAGAGACAATTCAGATATCAAGGAGCACCAATCAGGATTGCATAGGATCTGGCAGCCTTCACATTAAAGGATCAGAAGGTTTGGAATATGATATTCAGAAGGTCAAGAGAACTGGGTCTACAACCAAGGATCACCTACCCATCAAAACTGACTATATAATTCCAGGGGAAAGTATGGGTATTTAACAAAATGAAAGATTTCCAAGTATTTGTAAAGAAAATACCAGAGCTAAATGGAAAATTTAAGGTCCAAATACAAAATTCAAGAGAAATATGAAAAGGTAAACAAGAAAGAGGGGAAAAAATTTTAAGGGCTTCAATAAAATCAAATTATTTATATTCCCAGATGGAAAAGTGATATTTATAACTCTCAAAAACTATGTTCACTATCATAGTAGTTAGAAAAATTATGCATAAGTAGAGTTTGGGGTACTAAGTGATTTAAGATGATATGTAAAAAAATGAAAAGGGAAAGATTAGAAGATGGGATTAAGAAAAACTAGAAGGAATGAGAAAAATAGGATAATTTATATCACATATAGAGGTGCATTGGAGGGGGTGGGGAAGAATACAATTATAACAAGAAGAAGAGAGTGCTAATAGTAGTAGTAATAGTAGTAGTAGTCTCTCGGTAACCTAGGATGATGATTGTCTTTGTGCGTTTTTGTGCACAAAGACACTCGTGCATGAAGATTTAAGTGGAAAAGTCAATGCACAGAGACAGTCCCACTCTCTCGGCGTTGGAAGCCTGGATCCATTGGCACGAAAAGTCATTACACCTGGAGACTTCCTCAGCTGCATTGGATGGCCGTGTTGTCCTTTGTGCTCCAACATGCCCTAAGCACTCCACAGTGCCTTGCTGTATCACCATCTCAGCCGTTGAAACTTCTTGTTGGTTTCTTCCACCTGTTCCGCTGAAACAGTCTTCACATGCTTGGTGAGTAAAGCCCTGGTTCACCAGGGGTCGACGATGACCTGATGGCTACCCTCACAAGGTTTAGCCAGCCTGTTGAAGCTGTTGCCTGGGGTGTGGCCGCTGCCGCATGCTAGCAGCTACTAGGAGCCACAAGTGAGAGCTGGGTGTCAGGTGAGGGTCAGAGGCTGGAGAGATGCCCTAGGAGAGCACGACAAGCCCTCCATACCAAAGATATTACTCCTCCCTGAGCACCCCATACACCCCAGAGTACTAATAGGTAATACTTAAACCTTATTCTCAGTGAAACCAATTCTGAAAGGGAAGAGCAACTATATTCATTGTGGTATCAAATTCTATCTTACCCTACAGAGAAAGTGAAAAGGGAAAACCAATTGGGGGGGGGGGGGTTAGTGGAAGGAAATACAAAAAGGGAGGGAAAGAGAAGGGGGAGTGAATTTAATAGAACATAAAGGAAAATAAGAGAGTAATAAGAAGGGAAGCAGTGAGAATGGAAGTTAAATAAAAGTGGGGGAAAAGGGACTGATTAAAAGTAAAACACTGTTAAAGAAGGAAATAGTGAAAGAAGGAAGAGCAGGGATGGCAAAGGAAATCAAAATGATGGGGAATACACAGGTGGTAATTATAACTCTGAATGTGAATGGGATGAACTCACCCATAAAATGAAAGCAAACAGCTGAGTGCATTAGAAACCAAAATCCTACCATATGTTGTCTACAAGAAACACACATGAGGCAGGTAGACACACACAGAATAAAGGTAAAATGCTGGAGCAAAATCTATTGGGCATCAACTGAGAAAAAGAAGGAAGGCGTCACAATCATGATATCTGACAAAGCCAAAGTAAAAATAGATCTAGTTAAAAGATATAGGGAAGGTAATTACATCCTGATAAAAGGCAGTATAGACAATCAGGAAATATCACTACTCAACATGTATGCACCAAATGGTATAGCATTCAAATTTTTAAAGGAGAAATTATTGAATCTTTAGGATGAGATAGTGAAACTATACTAGTGGGAGACCTGAACCTACCGCTATCAAATCTAGATAAATCAAACCAAAAAAACAAATAAGAAAAAAAGAGATGTGAATGAAATCTTAGAAAAAAATGGTGTTAATAGATAGATGGAGAAAAATAAATATGAACAATAAGGAATACACCTCCATTTCATCAACATATGGTACATTCACAAAGATTGACCATGTACTAGGGCATAAAAACATGGCAAAGAAATGCAAAAAAGCAGAAATAATAAATGCAACCATTTCAGATCACAATGCAATGAAAATAATAATTAGTAAGGGTTCATGGAGAGGCAAACCAAAAATTAATTGGAAATTAAATAGCATGATTCTTCAAAATCAGTTAATTAAAGAATAAATCACAGAAACAATTAATTTCATTGAGGAGAATGACAAAGATGAGACATCATATCAAAATTTATGATATGCAGTCAAACCAATACTCAGGGGTAAATTTATATCCTTGAGTGCATATATTAACAAATTACTGTGGCATTTAAAAGAGTGGATGCCTTAAACTATAAGAGTTAAAATAGTTGAGATCTTAAACTGTAGTGATTAAAATAGTGGAAGACTTAAATTGTGATAGATATAAGAGTGGGTGAGTAAATTGTGACTGCAGAAAATATGTTTTCACCACAGTGTTTTGTTTTAAATCAAATATAAGGTGGTCACCAGGGAAATATTCCCAATTATGAATATACCCAAGTCAACTGGGTTTTATAGAGATTTTAATTAATAATACAATGAGAAATTAGAGAAAGAGAGAAAAAGGAAATAATGAGAAAAGGATAGGCTGGCCCAGGGTAACCCTAGCCAACCCAGGCCTAAGTCCTAAAAGAAAAGATCAGTCAGTCAGTTATCACTCACCATAAGATTTGTTTAAGCGAGGATTCTGGGGGACAGAGTCTCCCCAGAGGGAGTTCCAGCCAGAGTCAGCCTCCCTTGAGAGATCTCCTTAGAGATAGTCCTTCAAGAGATTCTTCTCAAGAGACCCCCTTAGAGCCTGTCTCTCAAGAGCTTTTTCTCAAGAGATCCTTTCTTAAGAGATTCCTTTTTCTTATATAGGGGGTTTTCTCCTATGTCACCTCCCCTAAGCTCTTCCATCTACCAATCACAGTAGATGTTTTCCAAAGGACAGCCCATTCTGAATTCACAGCTGAGTCGACTAATCCCTTTAGTAAGTTTGAACCAGAAAAAACTTCTGAATAAGTTTTTACCTCTTTGCTCCTGGCAAGTTTACAAGTTGCTTGACCTTTAATAGGTACTTAGCACCCCTTTGTATTACTTCTAAAAATAGGCATGGCTTAAAGAACTTTTTTCCTCAATATAAGTATGGGTTTAAATACTTTCATTGTTTAGCAAGGAGTTTTTTCCCCTACAGCAGTCTTAAGTATGGGTAGAGCAGAGGTCTTCCCATTTTTTTATCTAAGTAGAGTTCTCACTGTCCAAATGGGGAATGTTCCCAGTAAGGAATTGTTCCAATGGAGAATTTCCCAATGGGGAAATTTTTAATATTCACAAGTCTGAGAAATTTCAAGATTCACATTAGGGAGGGTAGGAATCAATGAATTGGGCATGCAAATTAAAAAACTTGAAAGTGAACAAATAAAACATTCCCAGATAAAAACTAAATTAGAGATCCTAAAAATTAAAGGAGAAAATAATAAAATTGAAAGTAAAAGAACTATTGAATAAATAAATAAGACTAGAAGCTGGTGCACTGAAAAAACAAATAAAATAGATAAAGTACTGGTTAATCTAATAAAGAAAAGGAAAGAATAAAATTGAATTGACTGTATCCAAGATGAAAAGGGAGACCTCACCTCTAATGAAGATGAAATTAAGGCAATCATTAGAAAGTATTTTGCCCAATTATATGGCAATAAATTCAGCAATCTAGGTGATATAGAAGAATATTTACAAAAATATAAATTTCCTAGATTAACAGAAGAAGAAATAGAATACTTAAATAATCTCATATCAAAAAAAGAAATTGATTGATGCAGAGTGAAAGGAGTAGAACCAGGAGAACATTGTACACAGAGACTGATGCACTGGTAAATTAAAATGTAATGGACTTCTCTACTAGTAGCAATGCAATGATCCAGAACTATTTGGCACGACATATGAGAAAGAATGCTATCCACATCCAGAGGAAGAACTATGGGAACAGAAACACAGAAGAAAAACAACCACTTGATCACATGGGTCAATGGGGCTATGACTGGGAAAGTGGACTCTAAAAGACCACCCTAGTAAAAATACTAATATTAAGGAAATAGGTCTTCATCAATGGCACATGTCAAACCCAGCGGAACTGTGTGTCATATATGGGGCGGGGGGAGAGGGGAGGAAAGGAACATGAGTCTTATAACTATGGAAAATTATTCTAAATCATCTAATTACATAAAATTTAAAAATAAACATTACCAAAAAGAAAAAAAGAAAAAGAAATTGAACAAGACACCAAAGAACTCCCTAAGAAAAAATCCCTAGGGCCTGATGGATTCACAAGTGAATTCTATAAAACATTCAAAGAACAGCTAATCCCAATACTATACAAATGATTTGACATAATAAACAAAGAAGGAGTTCTTCTAAATGCCTTTTATGACACAAATATGGTCCTGATTCTAAAGCCAGGCAGATCAAAAACAGAGAAAGAAAACTATAGACCAGTCTCCTTAATGAACATAGATGCAAAAATCTTAAAGAGAATACTAGCAAAAAGACTCCAGCAAGTGATCATGAGGGTTATTCATTATGATGAGGTGGGATTTATACCAGAAATACAATGATGGTTCAATATTAGGAAAACCATTCACATAATTTACCGTATAAACAAGCAAACCAACAAAAATCACATGATTATCTCAATAGATGCAGAAAAAGCTTTTGACAAAATACAACACTCATTCCTATTAAAAACACTAGAAAGTATAGGACTAGAAAGGCCTTTCCTAAAAATAATAAACAGTATGTATCTAAAACCATCAGAACACATCATCTGCCCTGGGGATAAATTAGAAGCATTCCCAGTAAGATCAGGAGTGAAACAAGGATGTCCATTATCACCTCTATTATTTAACATTGTACTGGAAACACTAGTAGTAGCAATTAGAGAAGAAAAAGAAATTTAAGGTATTAAAATAGGCAATGAAGAGACCAAGCTATCACTCTTTGCAGATGATATGATGGTCTGCTTAAAGAATCCTAGAGAATCAATGAAAAAGCTAGTTGAAATAATCAACAACTTTAGCAAAGTTGTAGTATACAAAATAAATCTACATAAATAATCAGCATTTCTATATATTTTCAACACATCACAGCAGCAAGAATTAGAAAGATAAATTCCATTTAAAATCATCCTAGACAATATAAAATACTTAGGAATCTATCTGCTAAGACAAACACAGGAACTATATGAACACTATAAAATGCTTTCCACACAATGAAAACTGCATCTAAATAATTGGAAAAACATTAACTGCTCATGGGTAGGATGAACTGAAATAATAAAAATGACAATCTAACCCAAATTAATTTACTTATTTAGTGCCATACTTTTCAAACTACCAAGAATTTTTTTTACTGAATTAGAAAAAATGATAACAAAGTTCATTTGGAAGGACAAAAGATCAAGAATATCAAGGGAAATAATGAAAAAATGTGAAAGATGGGTCCTAGAAGTACCAGATCTTAAACTGTACTATAAAGCAGTAGTCATCATAACAATATGGTACCAGGTAAGAAAGAGAAGAGAGGATCTGTGGAAAAAGAATTGTGGTAAATAAACTTAGAATGACAGTGTATGATAAACCCAAAGATTCTAGCATTTGGGACAAAAATTCACTGCTTAACAAAAACTCCTGAGAAAATTGAAAAACAGGTTTAGATCAACATTCCACACCCTACACCAAGAAAAATTCAGAATGGGTGAATGACTTGAATATAAAGAAGGAAACTATCAGTAAATTAGGTGAACATAGAATAGTATATATCTATCATATATTTGAGAAAGGAAAGATATTAAGACCAAGCAAGAGATAGAAAAAATTACAAAATGTAAAATAAATAATTTTGATTACATTGAATTAAAAACATTTTGTACAAACAAAACCAATGCAATCAAAATTAGAAGGGAAGTAACAAATTGGGGGAAAATCATTATAACAAAAACTGCTGTCAAAGCTCTAATTATTCAAATTTATAAAGAACTAAATTAATTGTACAAAAAAAAACCCCAAGCCATTCCCCAATTGATAAATGGGCAAGAAACATGAATAAGCAATTTTCAGATAAAGAAATCAAAACTATCAATAAGCACATGAAAAAGTGTTCTAAATCTCTTATAATTAGAGAAATGCAAATCAAAACAACTGAAGTACCACCTCACACCTAGAAGATGTAATGAATGTTGGGGGGGATGTGGTGAAGTTGTCAATTGATCCAACCATTCTGGATGGCAATTTGCAACAATGTCCAAAAGGGCTTTAAAAGACTGCATGCCTTTTGATCCAGCCTTAGTACTGCTGGATTTATACCCCAAAGAGATCATAAGGAAAAAGATGTGTACAAAAATATTTATAGCTGTACTCTTTGAGGTGGCAAGAATATTGGAAAATGAGGGGATGCCCTCCGATTAGGGAATGACTAAACAAATTGTGCTATATGTTGATGATGGAATATTATTGTGCTCAAAGGAATAATGAAATGGAGGAATTCCATGTGAACTGGAATTACATGTTGATGCAGAGTGAAAGGAGCAGAACCAGAAGAACATTGTACGCAGAGACTGATACACTGTGGCACAATCAAATGTAATAGACTTTTCTACTAGCAGTAAAGTAATAATCCAGGACAATTCAGAGGGACTTATGAGAAAGAATGTTATCCACATTCAGGGAAAGAACTGTGGGAGTAGAAACAAAGAAGAAAAACAACTACTTGATCACTTGGGTCAACAGGATATGACTGGGGATATAGACTGTAAACAACCACTCTAGTGCAAATATTAAAAATATGGAAATAAGTCTTGATCAACAATACATGTAAAACTCAGAGGAACTGCTCCTTGGCTAAAGGAAGAGGGGTGGGAGGAGAGAAGGGAAATAACATGAATCATGTAACCATGGAAAAAATATTCTAAATCAATTAAATAAATAAAAATTTTCAAAAATACAATACAATACAACGTAATAAGGGATAGAAATGGAAAAACAAAAACAAGGGAGCTCTAGAATTATAGAATTCCAGAAATGGAATTGCTCGTAATACTGTTAAATTACTAGAAAGATTCTGAGAAGCCATCTTGTACAACCTACAACTAAAACTTGAATCTCTTCCACAAAATCCACAGGTGGATATCCAACTGTTCCCTTGATGACATCCAATTATGAGGAGTCCATTCACACTTGAGTTGGTTCATTTCATTTAGAAAGTTTTTCCTAATGTTAAGTCAAAATCTGCCCTCTAGATGCTTTCATTTATCATTCCTATTTCAAGCTAAGAAAATCAAGTTTCATCTTTCACTTATAATACAAAGGTAAATATATTTTTTGGAAATAGGAAAAATACTTTTCTTTCTCTTTCCTCCCCCTCCCCACTTAAGTCTTATCTTCTTCAGATAAAACAGCTGTCGAGTTTTTTCAACTGTTCTCTGTACAGTATCCTGAACACCCTGATCAGAATGTGTTTCAGCATGCCAATTTCCTCCCCAAAACATAGCATTCAAACCCAAATTCAGCCTCCCTAGCCAAGAATGCTGATATGTTGTCATCACTATCTCCCTTTTAATAAAGAATAAGAACACTTAGCTATATTTTGGTGGCTGATATTAAATTCACAATCTATTAAATCCTTCAGGTATTTTTTCTTCCCATTCCCCCAGTCTTACATGTGGCCTAGCAGTGTTCTCACTGCCCTGATTCCACCCAACCCTGTGCTTGTGCAATTGATTTTTTTTGAACCTAAGTGGAAGAGTTCTTGTCTAGGTTTGCCTTTGGCAATTCTCTCCCACTAGTCTCAGTAAAGAAATGTATTTTCATCAGTCCTTGTTTAGGAGGCTATCAGAGTCGTGGAGGATGGCTCTACGAGAGCTGGGGAACAGAAGGTTGTGCAGAGCAGGGCAGACATCATCTCTCATTAACTTCTCAACATTACAGCCTTTAGCCATGGAAGAAAAGTGGTGGCAATTTGCAAAGTGCTCTCTTTGCTTCTCTAAGATAATCATTAATCCCAAACTGCACTTTCTGAGCAGAATTAGAAGAGAAAGTTCTTGGTCCCTAATATTATGAAGATAGATATGTTTAACTTGTTTGACTCAAACAACAGCCCCACATTCCTGAGATCCAGTAATCTTTCTTTTCTCTCCTAACAGATAGCTAGTATTGACATTTCAGATTAAATTGTTTTTCTCTTTGCCTCAGCCAAGATTTTCTTATTGGGAAAAGGTTTTAAATGCTTTGCCTTAAACATGCTCTGAGAGAGAATTGTTTTGAAGTCAAGAGACTTGGTCTTTAACCTTAGTGTCATCATGTATTCTCTGGGGGACCTTAAGAAAATCACTGTAGATTCTTTGATAGCAATTTTCTATAAAATGAAGAGGTTAGTCTAGATGATATCAAATCATTTTATCTCTAAAATTATAATCCTATGAACCCATGATCTATAAAATGGGTCTAGTGGGCCTTATTTTGCCACCTTATAGATCTGCTGTTCTCTTCTGAGAAAAGTACATGTCCAATAAGAATTCCAAAAGACTGATTATGTAACATGCTATCCACCTCCTGAGAGAGAGACGAAAGCCTGAGAGTACAGAATAAAACAGATATTCTCTTTTTTTTTTTTTTGGACATGGGCAATGTGGAAAGTTGTTTCAACTGACCATAAATGTTTATAATAAGTTTAATTTTTCTTCTGTTCTCAATTGGGCGATAGGTGATTGAGAAGATGAAAAAGCAGATTTTGACTGACAAAAGCAAATAAAACATAGTTTTAAAAATGAATGGGTGAGGTACTTAAATAGTGAAGAACATTTTTTTAGATTTTTCAACAAGTGACAAAATCTAATCCAAGATACCAGTCATCCATTAAGTGTAAGACAAACTGCTAGGTGATGGAGATATCCAGGTAAAATTAAAAACAGTCTCTGCCCTCTAAGGAATTTAGATTCTTCTGGCTGGAGTCTAGAAAATGTAGATAGATGAGTTTGATGTTGAAAAATAAAATTTTAGAAGGGACTATTAAATGAATGTTTTGTGAACTCTTAGAAAGGAAGAAACATTGATCATGAGGAGATAACACTGGTTCACTAAGAAAAAATTCTTCACAGACTAACCTTATCTTTTTTTTTCCCTGAGGACTATTATTCATTTAACATGTAGATCAAAGGAAAATTATATATCTCATACATCTAGATTTCAGTTAGACAGAGTGTCTTTATGGACAAGATGATGAAATAAATTGATTTAAAAGTAGTTGATTAACATATTAATGACAACTTAGAGGAAGTCTTCAGGGGAATAACTCCAATATTATGTCCTATCCTCTGTCCTGCTCTGTTCATTTTTTTGGTCAATGGCTTGGATGAAGATTATAACATGAATGTAAAATTTGGAGATGACATAAAGCAGTAACAGCAGGAAAAATATTTTTAGAATCTACAACAATTTACTCTATAAAATGACATTTAATATGGTTAAGTATAGTGTCTTGCACATAGTTGTTGTTTTTTATTAAATGAATATTACCTGTATAGGATGAGGAAGATATTTGTGGAGTTAAACAGAGATATGGCTAAATGTAATAAGGCTCCTTTAAAAAAATCCCTGGAGGATTTCAGTTACTACAAGCTCACTTGCCAGCAGTGTTATGGAGCTATTCCTGAAGCCAATGAAATCATAGGCTGCATTTATCAAATTATAGGATGCAAAATAAGGAAAGTAATAATCCCTTAAACAATGGTCCACTGGCTTATTCAGAACAAATACTATAGAATCACAGAATCGAGGATTATGGAGTTCTTTGGTTACTGATGAGTACTGAATTTCAGGAGGCAATAAAAAACTGGAATGTACCTTAGAGGGTGAAGGGACTCTAAAACATGACATATGAGGAACACTCTAAGGAACTCATCATTTGCAGCATGGATAAAACAAATCTTGAGAAGACATGATTGTTATCTTCAAATATAGAAAGAAGTCTTGCATAAAGGATTAGACCTTATCCAGGTGGATATAAAGAGCACTAGGAGAATCAGTAGATAGATGTTATACAGAAGCGGTTTCTTGAGATAGAACTTTTTACTAATTTTAACTTTCAAAAAAGTGAAAAGTAGTATATTTTCCATTACTCAAGCAGAGGATAGATGACCACTTGCTGTAATCTAGGTATTCACACACTAGTCATCAGTCACCACCTAAAAGAAACCCTGAGATTTAAACTCCTAGGAACATGATAACTAATATCCAGAACTTCCAAAGCAGAGAAAAAATACTTAAAGTCACCAGAAAGAAAGAATTCAAGTATATCCATGATTGAGTCACACCACTCTAAAGGAACAGAGAGGGGGGCAACTGTGCTATTCTTTATCAATGGATAGAGAGCCAGGCTTGGATATGGGAGACACTGGGTTCAAATCTGGCCTCAGACACTTTCCAGATGTGTGAGTAAGTGCAAATCACAACCCCTATTTCCTAACCCTTACCACTCTTCTGCCTTGGAATAAATACTTAGTATTGATTCTAAGAGGGAAGGCAAGGGTTTAAAAGAAAAAGGAATAGAAATTTTGATCTAGATGACCTATTAGGTCCCATTCAACACTATAATTTAAAAAAAAATCTATTCCAAGAGACAATACCCACCTCCCCCTTTAAGAGGTAATAAGATTATTGATGAAACTTCTGAGAGTTTTATCACTCAATAAAACTTCATCATTTGTTTACTCAATTTCTCCTTAATTTTTTTTTCCCTTCTTCTATTGCATAGTGGTCCAAGAAACATTTATTTTGGATGAATTAGCCTTTCTTGTTACATGCTGTCTTTGCCCTGGTTATGCATTTTTCTTCTTCCTGGGAAACACAATCTCTTTTTTGCAATTTTATAAAACTGGAAATTTCTATCTTCTAAGCTTATTCCTTACTATCTGGAATCTTAGAGGTAGAAAATCAATCATACATACTTGCTAGCAACTCCTTATTAAACCTTGGTCCTTTCTTGCATCAGGAAGGAAGTTGTATTGGGTGAGGTGGAATCTATGACCACCTTGAAGGAGTGATGACAACCTGACATAACCTGGGTACTGCAGGATCATGGATTTTCTTTTTACTCCAAATGTGGGCTCCTCTTACATGGCTAAATTCCAGATATATACTTCCCATCCAAAGATCCAGTTGAATCCTTATCTCTGTTTTGAATCTTTCCTTACTTCACCTTCCCTCACTTCTCCCTTCCTTTATTCTCTTCTTTCCTACTCTTTACTTCTCTTTCCTTCCTTTCCCTTCTTTTCCCTCTTCTTCCCCTTTACTTCAAATTGCAAGGCACAAAAGACTTCCTTTGTGTGAATTTAAATATGCTAAAGACCCATTTCTTTCAGCAATTATAGTCTGGTCTGACTCTCCTATGGAAATCTCTAAAATTTTTCATAAGCAATAGCAATGGACTAGAACATATGGGTCACAGTAAAACAAATGTGAACTGCTTGCTGCCTAGAGGTGGTAATACTTGTCCTATTTGTATTATGTCATGATCTCAAATAATATGTGAAAATGAATGTACTGCTCCTGGTCAAAGAGGCTAGTGTCATTTGATGAATGAATAAGAAGATAGTTATAGAAATCAGACTTGCAGACAATCTCAGAGTGTGTTTTAGAAAGGCAATAATTTCACAAATTCAACTAAAGTTTAACTATCCTTGGAAAAAAAAAAAGCCATGTGGTTATAAGGCAAAAAACACTGAACTTTGAGCATTTGAATTTGAGATACATCTTTCCCTTTTCATTGGGTGAATTTGGTTAAATTATTTATTTATTTTTTTAAACCTTACTTTATGCCTTGGAATCAATACATAGTATTGAACAGGCAGAAGAGCAGTTAGGGCTAGGCAATGGAGATTAAGTGACTTACCCAGGGTCACACAGCTAGGAAGTGTCTGAGGTCAAATTCAAACCCAGGACCTCCTGCATGACTCTCAATCTACTGAGCTACCCAGCTGCCCTCCAATTAAATTATTTATTCTCTGTGGGTCTCAGTTTTTTCTTCTTCTGTAAAATGAAAGGGTGAGACTAAATAATGAAAAATCTTCCAGATGTAAATTCTACAGGTATCCCTTCCACATCTCAAGAGTTAGGACCATGGTAATGCTATAATCTGGAAAATCTGTGTAAAGTTTTTTTGACCTCATCATACCAGAGAAGAAGTCTGATTTTTTCTTTTTTCTTTTAATGGGTGTTTATAGTACCTTATTATAAAATTTGGGCTAAGTATTTGTTCATAGGCTATATAGTTTCTAAACATTTTCTGTATTATCTACTGGCCTTCATGTGATGTCTGTGGCTTTCACAAAACTCCCATAAAATTTCCACTTGAATTTTTATGCTACTGGCAATATATCAAAATCACTAGGGGAAAGTAGCAATGTGGAAGGGATAGCTATATAGATAATTTTTTTTCTAGAGGTGATTGGAAAATTCCTTGAAATGGTATTTCATTTTCGATGTTCAAAAGTTCTGAACAGTTCGCTTCTATTGTTTTCTTCATTATAGTGTTAAGGATTTTTTCTCTATTGCATTCTTCTGGGAAACCTCTGTTCTAGAGGTTGTTTTTGCTTATCTTGTCTTTGAGTTCAGTATGTTTTCCTTGCATAGTGAGCATATTTTCTTTTATTTTTTTGCTACTGTTAGATTATCCTTTAGTTCTGTGCATTTGTATTCTTAATCTATGCTCTATCTTTTTTCTTTATTGAAGCTTGTCATTGCAGATTCAAGTTTGTTTGTTTTTTCTGTTCTGCCCATTATTTTTATTGTGCAGGACATACATTTTGCACTTATTAATCTGATTTCTCTTTCAAACCACTCAGAAAAAGGATATTATGGTTCCTTGTTCTCAGAATCCACAGGGTCCCCTCTCTTATGAAGTACTTAATCTTTTTTTTTAGCATTTATTTATAGATGACTGAATTTGTTTACTAAATTTGAAGGCCATATTTGCTTTGTTTTTTTTTTTTCTGTTGATTATCAGTTTATCTTCTAGGTCTTTGAATTTTCTTCTCCTGAAGTCTTTGGTACTATCTGTTCTCTGCCTCACCACCCTACTCCCTTATTTTCCTTATCATTCACTTCCTGACTCTTTCCCCTCTGATGGTGGTTTCTTTGAGTACAGACCTCAAAAAGTCTCCCACATTGGGCCATTCATGATTCACCAGTCTAGGTGTCTAACAATTGATTTTTGAGTGTTCAGAACTAACCTCAGTTGGACAATATGCTCTTTCCCTCAAGTTTGGTGGAGTTTTGAACATCACTTCACCTGTATAATGTCCTGTTCAGGTGTCATGACAGTCTCCCTCTGTTCCTCAGTTTCTGACCCAGCACTGGAAGTTCAGAGAGACTGATTTCCCTGGAACTAGCAATTCAGATCTTCATATCACCAATGCCTCCAAATTATAGCTACTAACATTCTTTTGCTTTTGAAGGACAGTGACAAAACTAGCTGCTGAGGCCTGAACAAATACCATAGCCTGGAGCCTAGATCTGTGCACTAGATCTATAGCAATAGACCATGTACATAGGGTCTATAGCACTGGAAAAAGGGAGGGGGAAGTGAAGTCCAGGAGTGGACTTTGATGTAAACATTTAATGGAAGTCTTTTGGTTTGTGATATGATCTTGTTATTGGGAGTGAGGAAGGTGGATAAAAGATGTTGAGTGAGCTCAGGATCAGTGTCAGTTCATGGGACTAGGTGAATTTTCTTTTACCTTCTTTTGGATTCTAAGTGTCCTAGACTGTGGAAACAGCTAAAGCTGTTTTTATCTTTGACACTTTACTTTCTGTTTTGGATAGATTTGAGAGATCACAGGGAATCGAGAAATGTCTACTTTGACGCATTGTTTGCATGACCTGAAATAATAGATAAATTTTGTTTTATTGAAGCTGACAAATCTAAACAAATATTCAAATCAGTCACCTATAAAGTATTTTCCCTGAAGACAGTTAATAAAAACAAAATTAAAAGGGACTTTCAACTACTTATGGCATATACAATTCAACTTCAACTTTTGTAACTGTTTGTTAAAAGAAAGGTTTGTGTTATAAGTTTAATGCTAGTAATTTCCATCATACCTCACAAAATCACAGAACTTATGAGCTGGAAGGAACTTTAGAAACCATGTGGTTCAATCCACAACCTGAACAGGAATCCTCTCTACAACATACCATGAAAATAATTAGCCAGTCTGTGGTGACATTGATAGATCATTTATTTTGGGTCAGGCACTGTGCTAAGACTTTATAATTTTATCTCATTTGATCTTCACATCCCTGCAAAGGCAACTTTCTTTAAGTACAGTCCTGAGCATGTGATTGCACTACTCAACCAACTCCAATGACTTTGGATTGTCTTTAGGACAAAATGAGAATGTCTCCATTTAGCTTTTTAAAAAATATTTTATAAAAATTTTATTTTAAAATGGAGGTAAAGTAACTTGCCCAGGATCATATGCATAAAAAAATTATTTGAGGTCAAATTTGAACCCAAGACCCACCACCTCTGGACCTAACTCTCATTCCACTGAGCCAAAAACTACTCCTCCTTTCCCTCTCCCCTATTTATCTTTTAAAGTCTTAACCAATCTGGCATCAATCTATCTTTCTGGCCTCATTGTATATTACTTTGTAATCCAGCAAAACTGTCCTCTCTGTTTCTCACTCATGACACTCCATCACCATCTCTGTGCCTTTGTACTCTTTTTCATTGGAATCCACCCCTTCCTTCCTTCTGCCTCACAGAAATGATCTCTTCCTTTAAAATGGAGCCCTCTTGTATGAAGCCTTTCCTCATTGTCTTATTTGTATTGCATACATACATATACTTTAGGTTTATGCTGGATGTATTTTCACATATACTTGTTGTCTCTCTCATTCATTGGAGGTAGGGATCATTTCATTTTTCATTTTTGTATCTCAGGATCTAACCCAGTCCCTGGCAAATAGAAGGTATTTAATGAATACGTCTTGATTGATTTCCCCCCTTTTCTTAGTCTCTATCGACAATACTTTCCTCCTCTACTGTAAGGGTTAAAATAAAAAGGTTGGACTAAATATATAAAAATGTGGTCACTGAAGTTATTACTCAAGTCAGAATGACCTTTTAGTAGTTTATTTACAAAACAGAGGGGAAGAATTAGGTAGAGGAAAGAGAAAGAGGGTAGAATGAGAAATCTAACTTAATGAGCTAGACTATTGCTCAGGCCCTGGTTTTACTTTGGCAGGGCTACAAAAAGCCCCAGACAGAGGTCTTAGGGTTAAATTAAGCAAAGATTCCAGGTACATGGTCTCCTCCTCCAAAATGGGGAAGGGAGCCTCTGCAGATGCTAGTCCCTTCCAGAGCCAGGAAAGGAGTCAGCCTTTTTCACTCACCTACATGGTAGTCCTAAAGGAAGACTGAAGAGCAGTCTGTGGTCCCAAATCAGAGATCCTTCAAGGTCAAGTTCAAAGGTGAAAGAGCTGGTCACAGGAAGTTTCTCTCACTTTTAAAGACCATTCCTTTCATCACTTCCTGTGCCTTCTTTACACTTTACATGGACCAATTGTAGCTAGAGCTTTGCTTAGGACTGCCCAGGGAGCAGTCAGACGATTCTGATTCATCAACCACTGTAGCACATGTGGGTCACAGACCTCCTCATACTTAAGGATAAGTGAGATGTATGTGCTTCTGGTGATTAAATCTAAAAATAAAGGAAGGAAGAGTTAATCCCATCTTCACAATACTAGTCTTTCTTTGGAATTTGAAATTGGCAGAATATATTAAAGAGAGTAACAGGACAAGCAAAAAACAATCAGAACAATACACATTTAGATAGCACTCTGAAGTTTATTTACTTTAGGAGGTGTCAGAATAATAATATCAAAAAGAACCTCAAAAATCTTACCCAGTTTGTCACTATACACAGGAGAAAACTGAGGCCAAGAGACTTATTAATGTCACACTATTAATTAGTGGAGAAGTGATTATGGAACCCAGGTCTCCTACTCCCTGGAGACTGCTCTTTCTTCTGCCATACCACTAGAATTGTGTAGTTATTCAAACATTCCTTGCTTTTCTCACTCCACGGTTTTCTCTGAATATAATTCCTCTCTCCTTTTTCTCTTCTGCAAACTCTGAACATAGCTGCCTGTTTAGAAACAAATGTTTACTGTCTCCCGTCCTCTCCTAGAGGTATCGTCTTCTTGTTATTTTTCTTTCTGCACTTGTGTCTTATTCCCAGTTACTTCCTATATTTTTCTTCCTAATTGTTTTTCCTTCCATGATAACCTGAAACAGATCATCTCTTTTATTTTTCCTATTTTTCCTTGAAGCTCTTCCCCTGTCTTTTTTTCTTCTTCTTCTGGAAGCCTGCAGCAGAGAATTTCAGAAATGGTTGTTTTTATGAAGTTGAGTGCGTTTTCCTTATTGTTGTTTCTCCATCAGGAGATTAGCAGAAGGTGATTAATAGCTTATAGCTTCTACCTGGGCAGGCGATACCAAAAAGAGATGAGTAGGGGTCAATCAGTACCATAAATGCAGCTATTCAGAACACCCTGGTAAGGACAGAGCACTGAAAACAAGCAATTTGCCACAGAAGTCAGCAGCAAGAGGCACAAAAGATGGAAAGATTTTGTTCTCCACAGATGTGTAGAACAAGGGAGTAGTTCCAGGATCCCCTAGGCTTACAGTCCATTTAGTTTTCCTACAAAGGAGAGCCAGCAAATTGGCATGTATTAAGTATTTTTAATATTATATATATTTTAAATTTTTGATTTAATTAGTCAATTTAGAATAGTTTCCCTTGGTTATAAGAGTTGTGTTTTTTCTCTCTCCTCCCCTCCCCTGACCCCCTTCTGTAACCAACAGGCAATTCCACTGTTTTTTTTTTTAGACTTTTTAAACATTATTTTATTTGGTTATTTACAAACATTATTCATTGGAAACAATGACCATTATCTTTTCATCCCCCCTCCCACCACTTCTCTTATAGCCAGCGCACAATTCCACTGGGTTTCACATATGTTCTTGGTTCAAACCCATTTCCATGTTGTTGGTATTTGCACTAGAGTGCTCATTTAGAGTCTCTCCTCAGTCATTTCCTCACAGCCCCTGTAGTCAAGCAGTTGCTTTTCATCGGTGTTTTTACTCCCACAGTTTATCTTCTGCTTGTGGCTAGTGTTTTTTAGATCCCTGCAGATTGTTCAGGGAAATTGCATTGTCCCTAGTGGAGGAGTCCATTACCTTCGATTGTTCCACAGTGTATCAGTCTCTGTGTACAATGTTTTCCTGGTTCTGCTCCTTTCGCTCTGCATCACTTCTTGGAGGTTGTTCCAGTCTCCATGGAATTCCTCCACTTTATTATTCCTTTTAGCACAATAGTATTCCATCACCAACATATACCACAGTTTGTTCAGCCATTCCCCAATTGAAGGGCATCCCCTCATTTTCCAATTTTTGGCCACCACAAAGAGCGCAGCTATGAATATTCTTGTACAAGTCTTTTTCCTTATTATCTCTTTGGGGTACAAACCCAGCAGTGCTATGGCTGGATCAAAGGGCAGACAGTCTTTTATCGCCCTTTGGGCATAGTTCCAAATTGCCCTCCAGAATGGTTGGATCAGTTCGCAACTCCACCAGCAATGAATTAATGTCCCTACTTTGCCGCATCCCCTCCAGAATTCATTACTTTCCATAGCTGTCATGTTAGCCAATCTGCTAGGTGTGAGGTGATACCTCAGAGTTGTTTTGATTTGCATCTCTCTGATAATAAGAGATGAAGATCAATTTCCACTGGTTTTTACATGTATCTTTGATCAAAGCCTATTGTTCTGGATCATTGCATGGCTACTACTAGAGAAGTCCATTACATTTGATTGTACCATAGTGTATCAGTCTCTGTGTACAATGTTCTCCTCATTCTGTTCCTTTCACTCTGCATCAATTCCTGGAGGTCATTCCAGTTCACATGGAATTCCTCTAGTCCATTATTCCTTTGAGTATAATAATATTCCATCACCAACATGTAACACAATTTGTTTAGCCACTCCCTAATAGGAGGACATCCCCTCATTTTCCAATTTTTTTGCCACCAGAAAGAGTACAGCTACAAATATTTTTGTACAAGTCTTCTCTTTGGGGTATAAATCCAGCAGTGCTATGGCTGGATCAAAAGGCAGACAGACTTTTAGCGCCATTTGGACATAGTTCTGAATTGCCCTCCAGAATGGTTGGATCAATTCACAGCTCCACCAGCAATGCATTGATGTCTCAATTTTGCCACATCCCTTCCAACATTCATTACTTTCCTTTGCTGTCATGTTAGCCAATCTGTTGGGTGTGAGGTGGTACCTCAGAGTTATTTTGATTTGCATTTCTCTGATTATAAGAGATTTAGAACACTTTTTCATGTGCTTATTAATAGTTTTGATTTCTTTATCTGAAAATTGCTTATTCATGTCCCTTGCCCATTTGTCAATTGGGAATAACTTTATTTTTTGTACATTTGATTTGGCTCCTTATAAATTTGAGTAATTAGACCTTTGTCAGAGGTTTTTGTTAGGAAGATTTTTTCCCAATTTGTTGCTTCCCTTCTAATATTGGTTGCATTGGTTTTGTTTGTACAAACCCTTTTTAATTTAATGTAATCAAAATTATTTATTTTATATTTTGTGATTTTTTTTCCCAAATCTTGCTTGGCCTTAAAATCTTTCCTTTTCCAAAGATCTAACAAGTACACTATTCTGTGTCCACCTGATTTACTTATAGTTTCTTTCTTTATATTCAAGTCATTCACCCATTCTGAGGAGTCCCCATTCCTGAGTAGGAAGGCCCTTGGAAGTATACTAAACATGAAGCTGCTCAGAAACAAAATGACAGCAGCAACAATAGCTATGCTGCTTGGAACTCAAAGTCAGTGAAGGACCTCATTTCTTGCCCCTTGCAAAATCTGTGGGGCAATATCCCATATTAAAGGGGAGTTTACAATTCTGTCACTGAACCAACAGTGTTTCCCAACTGACAAATATAGGTAAGACCATCAGGAGTTTATTTTTGCTCAGATCCAAACCCAGGTCAGGAACTTGTAAAGGAGGCAGCAATCTGATTTTGCTCCAAATTAGACCACTTTGGGGACACCAAAATCTTATAAGTCTACAGCCTATCCCTGGGATCTCAGAATAAACCCAACATCCAATACCCCAAGAAAGCAGAAAGAAATAATTCAAGTACTGAGACAAAGTTAGGATCACACATGATTTAGCAGCCACCACTAAAAACAACAGATAACTTGGAATGTTGTATTCCAGAAGTCAAAGTTTATGAGCTGGCAGTAAAAAATAACTTATCTAAAAAAACTGAATATGATGCTCTTTTAGTCAGGGAGGAAATGGACATTGAATGTTATAGAAGACTTCCAAGCATTCCAGATGAAAAGACCAGCGCAGACAACATAGGGATGAAAAGAAACATAAAAAGTTAAACATAAATAAGGAGGGACAGTTAGGTGGCTCAGTGGATAGAGAGTTAGGCCTGGAATTGGGAGGATCTGGGTTCAAATTTGACTTCAGACACTGCCTAGCTGTGTGACCCTATTTGTAAGTCACTTAATCCCTATTGCTTAGCCCTTTCTGCTCTTCTGTCTTAGAAATGACACTTAATATTGATTCTAAGCCAGAAGCTAAGGGTTTTAAAAATAAACAGTGATAAAGGACTAACAAGTATAAACTTCCTACATTCAAAAGGGAAGAGGAAATGTTTCCTCTCTTATCCCTAATCATCAAGGTTCATTGGGAGAGTCCAGTGAATACACAAGACCAAGGATCATTTATGTTATGTCTTATTGATTTTAAGAAAATCCTAGAAAGGGATGCAAAGAAGAAAACACTCTAGGCAGAGAGGGAAAGGAAGATTAGGGATGATTATTTCACTTATTCTCAACACACAAATCAATAGCTATAGAAGGAAACGGGAGTTGAGAGAAGAGAGTAACGCTTGAACTTCATTCTCATCTAAATCAGAAGAAAGAGTACACATATGATAAAAACTGCAAGGTACAGAAATACATTTTCATCAACAAGGAAATGGGAAGGAAAAGGGAAAAGGAAGGAGGAGGAATTAGAGGGATGGTAGATTAAGGAGAAGGAAATAAAATCAATAGGAGAAGGAGATCCAATCAATAACCCGCATACACAGAATTCTCTGGGGGGCTTTTTGGGGTAGGCAATCTTCAATAATTCTTAAGAGTGCAAAGGGGTCCTGAGACTGAGGAGTGTCTTAGACACTAGCTGAATGATGTTTATCAAGTATCAAACATTCTGTACCTCAATTTCCTAATTTGTGAAACAGATGTAAAATGAAGGTAATAGCACCAACCTCACAAGGTTATTGTAGAGATAAATCTAGTTAATATATGCAAAGTACCTTCAAACCTCAAAACACTATACAGATGCTAGCTATTATTTTTATAAAGACTGAAATGACTATATTTTAATGAAAACTTGTTGATATTAATCTGACTTTAAAAAGGACAGTAGAGGCAGAAAGCTTCCCTGATATAGTCATACAACCAGATACAGAAGAGAATGACATTGGTTGTTATTTCTACATATACACATACACACATACAGCTATAGCTCTCCCTCTATATCTATACATAAGTAAGTATATATATATATATATCTACATATATATATATACGTGTGTGTGTGTATCGTTTTCTTTATTTCTGTAAATATAACTACTTAAAGTGATGGTTGTTTATAGGGAATTTTGAAAAGAGGTAACAACAGCACTGAGCTGTGTGATTGTGGGCAAAATCCTTGACCTTTATTCTCTGCTTCTTGCTTTGTAAAATGGAGACATTTATACCTGTACCTACAGTGTTTTTATAAGGAAAATTCTTCATAAATCTAAAAGCCATAGAAATATGAGTTGATATCAATCAACTGACAAACATTTATGCAAGACTATTATGAATCCCCCGAAACCCAATACTTACCCTTTTATGACTTATACAAGTATGCAAAGTATTAGTAATAAATGAGACTTAAATCTGAATATAAGTAGATAAATATAATTATAAATGTCACTGAAATATGGAAGGAAGAGACTTGTAACAGAAGAGATACATAGTAAAAAGATCCTGTATAAGGATAAATCCTGGAATGACTATATTTTAATGAAAACTTGCTGAGTTTTCATTTGACTTTAAACTAAAAGGGAAGGTAGAGGCACAACACTGTCCTTCTATACTCACAACCCAGATAGAGAAGACAGTAATAGCTCTGATAACTACATATATACATGTACATATTTATGAAATATATGTCTCTAAGGGAAAAAATGTGATAGATACTTTATGGGTGAGGGTGAAAGGAAAGGGAAGAAGAGATAGTTTGGTGGGAATAAGCTATAGACCCCTTGAGCAAAAGAAGATATTTTGGATGTTGAATTACTGTTGAATTATCTGGACACTTGCTGGAGTTCTTTTGCCACAAAGAGATGAAGAGCTGATGAATTGCTGATTTTATTTATAGATGACACTCTTTCAGAAGGTAGAGAAAGTAATGAAGGGAATATCAGAATCTGATATGAGCCATTGACTCTGGAAAGACAAATTACAAGGAACCCAAAGAAAAGGCAGATTGGATGCTATAGCTTGAGGCTCTAAAAAGAAGTTGTTTTATAGAATCTATGTCTTGTGTCAGTCAACAAATATTTAAGGATGTACTGTATGCCAGGCAATGTGCTGAAGATGCAAAGAAAGGAAAAAGACCAACCCTGCTCTTGTAATAGAGGGTGCTTGGTGGTAAAGAATTAGAGAGGGAGAGTGGAGTGCTCTCCCCCTCAAGGCAAAGCCAAGGAGGGGTATCTGTTGTTAAGGTTGACGGGAATGGAGGAGGGTGAGTCTGTTTGTTTCCTCTGTAATAATTAAATTAATATTCCTACCCAGTTATTAAATATATAAAGTTTATTAATAGAAAGGGTAGATTAGACTAAAGTTAAATCTCGTTGCCTTACTCTAAGATCTCAAACCAGGTGTGCCTGGCCTCCATTAAGTTTTTCCTCTCCCTCCTTACCTGCCTGCTCTCTCCTTTCAAAAGCCCGGAAAAGACCTTCCCCCTACCTTTCAATGATGCACACAGTCTGTAATGGATACAAACCTGGCTTAACTGTGTTATGTAAGGAATGTTGAGGGACAGGTCAGGCTACTCAGGAGGGGGAGGGAATTAACTTCCTTGACTCCTCCCCCTTCAACCTTCCCTACTTATGGCTTCTCACCTAACATACTGGGTTACTCCCCTCTATCACTTGGTTGCTGTTCCACGAGCTCCTCTTCCTAAGGGAAGATTAGTCACTTTACTCCCTCAGTTTAAGTTGCCCCTTACTCAGACATCAGCCAGTTATAAAAGATCACAAATTTATTCTAATGTGGTAATAAAACAGGATGGAGTGGGAAAAGTTTGGTAGGTTGAGGCTGGAGGGAAGAGGAAGAAGGGGTCCCTAACTGTCTATACTCTTCCCCCCAACAAAGTTGTGAGGACCTTGGGCTCAATGGCCTCAAGTCCCAGAAGGGGTTCAGAGTCATGAACCCTGATTTCAGTCCTGCACAGCAGGAGCTTCAATTCAGGTGGGGAGATTGCAGAGATTCTTCTCATGAACTTTTCTTCTTTCTGTCTTTATCCACTTGTGGGAGTTTGAGAGAATGGAAATCAGGATTTCAGGAAAAGAAGGTTTTCTTGGGATCAGCCCAGCCAAGACTGGACTTCACCTCAGCTGTCTCAGAGCCAGAGAGAGACAGACTTAGAGACCCAACTGTCGGCTCTCTGGATTCCCTTTTTCTTAAGATTCCAAAATCTCTCCAGCCCATCCCCAGCGGCTGCTGGAACCTTTTCTCTTTTCATTTCCACACAGCCTCTGGGGTCTCTTGTACATCTCTCCTCTTCTGCACTCTCAAGAAGCTTAGGCAAATGGAGAAGATTCTCCTATTAGACTACGGACTCTTGAGCCAGGAGTAAAAAGGAACATTGATGCAATGGAAAAACAAGAGGATCTGGATTTGAAATTTAATAATGCCATTTAGTAGTTGTGTACCTTTAATTAACCCACTTCACCTTTCTAGGACTCAATTTCCTAATTTGTAATATGTGACTGGCATAGATGGTCTGGAAGTTCCCTTTCATAGTATGATTGTGTGTTTTAAAAATGGATTTTGCTCTTTGGTCTATTATATTTACTGTACGCATAAGAAAATAAAAGTGAATAAGTCCAATTCTAAATCTCTGATCCTAGTCTTATTTAAATTTGTTCCCCCTCACCTCCTGTCCCCTTTTCTCCCCCCCACCCTCCAGTGCCTAATGTAGTACTTGGCAAATGTAGATGTTTAATAAATGTTTTTGTCTTTTAAGAAGGCTCTCCTCTCTCTCTCTCTCTCTCTCTCTCTCTCTCTCTCTCTCTCTCTCTCTCTCTCTCTCTCTCTCTCTCTCTCTCTCTCTTCTCTCTCTCTCTCTCTCTGTATGTGTGTATGTGTGTGTGTGTGTGTGTGTGTGTGTGTGTGTGTGAGAGAGAGAGCATTCAACACTCAGAAAAAAAACCAAGGCTCATCTTTAAATTTTAAGGGGATTGAATTGGGTTTGAACATCAAGATTAAATTTTCAGCACTGATAAGTAATGTCGGGCTTGTACAAGAAAGTTTTTAAAGGTCATTGTATTAAAAATTAATACACTATTAACCTGCTTCTTAATGACCTTTTCTTGAATCACTTTAACAAACCCGTTGAAATTTAAAATAATATAAATATAATAAGAAAACTGAAACTGAGGAATAAAAACCTAGTATTTATGAGTTGCTATGTGTTCCTGGAGAGAACCTTCTATTTAGTTGGAATCTGATACTGTTTTAGTGATTCATTTATTAGTTAGATAGCAAGTGCTGCATTGTAAATTCACAGCCAATTACAAATTAGCCCTTTCTCATTGCAGGGAGAGAGAAGCTGGTGTTAGAAATACATAAATATAAAAGCCAGGGGTTCCGTGTTTTCCATTCAAACTGGAACCATTTTTGAAAAATAGACAAGAGCTCAATACTTCTCTTCATTCTGCCAAAATTGATTATCTTTAAGGTTTCTTTCAGTTTGAATATTTTTTGATTCATTTCTAGCACTCATTTTTATTTGGAGTCTTCCAGTGTTAGAACTGAAATATGGAGAACTTTGGATGACAAAGGAAGTTTATGGACAATCATTTTGATATTTTTTTTAATCTGCAAATATCTATCTTCTTCCTTTCCTTCCCTTGCCCTGAAATGAGAAAGAAAAAAAAGTAAGTTTCCTGTTACACACATATGTAGTCAGGACATTGTTCATATGAAATATGACTGCTGTAGTCTCAGTCCTTTGTTTCTGTATGGGAAGGTATGTTGCATGTTTTATTGGAAGTTGTGTGGAATCATGGTAGGTCATTACACTAATCTGAGTTTCTAAGACTTTGTAAGTTGTTTGTCTTCACTGCATTTTTTCACTGTCATTAAGCAAATTTTACTTGTATTTTTTTTTCATCTTACTCTGTGTCTATTTATTCAAGTCTTTTCCATTTTCCCTGAAGTATCCCTTTCATTATTTTTTATAGAACAACAGTATTTTATCACTGTTCATATACCATAGCTTGTTCAGCCTTTCCCCAACTGATGGACACCCTATAGTTTCTAATTCTTTGTCTCCACAAAAAAGAGTTGCTATATTAGTATAGATCATTATAGAATATGCTTTGTATAGAACTAATATCTCCCTTAATCTATATCCCTCTTACTTCTCCCTCTTTATTATTCCTCCTCTTTCCTTTTCCCTGTTTAGTGATGTGTATTTTTGTACCCATTTATGAATTTCTTCATTCTTTCAGATGAAAGTGAAGTTCATGTATCACCCATTCCACTTACCCCTTTCCTTCTTATTTGTGTAGACTTCTACTTTTATACCTTGAATATGGAGAAATCTTAAAAAATAATCCACAAATACTTGGTGTGAGGTAACAATAGAAGGAAGTAAGATTACAAAGGAGACTTAGGAGTCACATGTAGACTATCTCATAAATTAAGGGAACAAGCTGTCTCAAATTAGTGGAGCATAGGAGCCACTGGAAACTAGCTCATAAATTAACTGAGACCAAATCCTAAAACTATGTACTAAATTAAGGGAAGCCAGCTAGGCCTTATAATAGGGGCCCTTCAGTCCTGCTAAGTGCCCATGGTGTGTAAGACTGAGATAAGCTCCAGAAACCCACTGTAAAAGCAGCAGAACACCAGTGAACATTATGCAAAGGAAGTAATTCTTAAAAATTACTGATAACTTTGAGATAAAAGAGCTATATTAATGAACTCACCCCAAAGGTGATATGGATAAAGGTTAGTTCATCCTCCATCTAACCATCAAACACTATAAAAATGAGACCTCAAACTCTTCCTTTCCTTGCCTCCAACACTGCACCATCTACTATGGATCCATGCTGCCTAAGTGCTCCCAACTCTGACCCATGGTTATATAATCAACTCTCTGCTTATTCTCCTTACCATTCTCTTCTCTACACTGCCTACCTCCCTCATCGCACACCATCTACCTCTGAACTTCCCATCCATTTGCCTCTGTATTCTCTATACCTTATTGAAGCATGACAACATTAGTTCCCTATTGCTCCCATCATGGTCTTTCCCTCCTTGATCTACCTTCTTTCAGAGAGACCCTTGAGTGGTTCCATTCCTTTGTTCATAAACTGGGAGCCTCAGGACTAAGACTGAACTATTCACATCTGCCCCATCTCCTGAACAAGTTAGGCACAATGAATTCATGGGTAGAAAGTAAGGGTGAATAGCTGACCCTTGTGTCCCATCCCAGAAAATATTTCTCTTTTCCCAAGTACCAATTAATCAATTAATGAATCATAAATCAATTAGCAATTAATAGTCCTTTGTCCTTGTGTTGAACTGAGGAAAGTACTCTATAAACTTTAAAGCATTTCCAAAGTAGCAACTATTATGCATATTACCTGCATTGGAATAATCTGTACACCTATATGTCTCATTATAATAACATCTTAGGCACCTATAATGTAGCTTTGAAACTGGATCAGATCTTAGAGGTAAGCTTGTCATGGGATCATAACTTTTGGGTTGGAAAGGACCTTGGAAGCCAGTTAGCTCAATTTCCTCATTTTATAAATAAGTCAACTGAGGCAAGGAGAGATTCTATGACTTGCCCAGATTTACAGAGCTGTTAAGGGTCATAGGTGGAATTTAAACTCAAGTCATTCTAACTTCAATTCCATTTGCTCTATTTTATAAATGAATAAACATGTCAACTTTAGTGACTTGCTCAAGATCACTTAAATCATAACCTATGAGCACAGAAACAATATTTGTTTCATCATATTATAGTTTTAGACATTTTATTTTCCTAGCTCTGGCTTCTATTTGGAACATATAGGCATCTTTCCACCTATAATATCTTCATTGGGAGGAAAAGCAGAAGATTTATATTTCTCAGGTCCTCCAACTTACGTCTTCTGCCCACACTCAAATGGTACCAATGAAAGAACATGAGGTACCTCTGGGGAGGTTTTATATTAACTCTACATAAAAAGACTTTGATTATTCTGTAAACTATGGCCACTGATTTTTAGCATGAAACAGAAATCTCTTTACAATCAAATGTTATTATCTCCATTTTAAAATTGAATAAACTAAATCTCTATTGAAACTACACCTGTGCTCTCAGCACCCAAATTCAATGATGAAAAATGCTCATTTTCCCACACTTTGACAGCAGCAGGTGGTGGCTTTTGAAGGATTAATGTAGCATAGTTCAAGAAGTTCACATATTTCTCACCGGTGCAGGTGGTTTGGAAAATAATGGTGGTGAATGTTTCCTCCTGTTGCAGTCTTTCCCTTGTATAGTCATTCTGCACAATGCATGGATGTCATCTGGAGAAAGTTCTGAATGGCCAGCCCTAACAAACTGGGCACAGAGCCTGAGGAATATCCATCTACATAAAGGTCCAGATGAGATATACAATGACTCTCATTTATGCTGCAGTGTCAGAACTGAATGGAGAACTGGAGATAATAGTTCAACCCTATGGTTGAAACTGATGATGAAGAGACTTGAAGGTTGATAGGTGGTACAGTAGAGAGAGTTCTGGGCCTTGATCCAGGAAGATCTGAGTTCAAATCTAGTCTCAGACACTAATTGTGTAAACCTGGGCAAATCACTTACTCTGTTTGCCTCAGTTGACTCAACTGTAAAATGAAGATAATAAACAATACCTACCTCAAATTGTTGTTGTGAGGATAAAATGAAATATTTGTAAAATCACTTAGTACAGTGCCTGGCATGTAGGAGGTGCTATTTAAATGCTCATTTCCTTCCTCCCTGGAAATCACAGCATGTGAAATTATTTGAAAAAATTGGGGATATTTAGCTTGAAGATGAGAAAGTTTGGAGGAGAAAGACCTAGTTTACTCCATTTTTTTTATGGAGAGTTATGAATAAGAAGAATTGAATTGTTTCTGGTTGGCATCAGAGGTTGCAATTCAGGAAAATGGGTACAAGTTGGAGAGAGGCCAATTTGTTTGATATCAGGAAATGCTTCCTATGACCAACTAATCTAAACTGCAACAGGCTCCTTGAAGAACTAATGAACTAATGAGCTTTCCCTCTCTGGAGGTCTGCATGGCAAAACTAAATGATCACTTTACAGGTTCAGAGTGGATCTCTGGTCACAAAAATGATAGATTCTACTAAGGGACTTGAAGTCTATTCTTTGAGACTAGTTCTTAGACAGTTTCTCCCTGCCTTTGCCCTCCCCCTGTTTTCTTCTGTACGGTTCAATTTGTTTGAAGAATATTCAGTTGTCCATTGTTGAAGGTACTTCTACCTCTCAATGAATTCTTGCTTTTTCTAAGCATTCATATGGACTGATCACAATTGTCCGTATATGTCCATGTTGATGGATTAAATCTATTTGTTGTGGTTCAGTCATTTCAGATGTGCTTGCCTCTTCATGACCCCCTTTGGGATTTTTCATAGCAAGATCCTGGACTAATTTGCCATTTCCTTCTACAGTTCATTTTACAGATGGAGAAAATAAACCTAATGAGGTTAAGTGACTTGCCCAGGATCATATAGTTAGCAAGTATCTGAAGCCAGATTTGAACTCAGGAAGATGTCTTCCTAACTCTATGCCCAGCATTCTATCCACTGTGCCTCCTAGCTGCCTGAACAAATCTTTAATGAATACTTATTTCCTTGATCCATACCCTCCCAGTCCTCACAGGTAATGGCAACTTAATTTTGCTGGCATTCCTGCTTTTTTGATCATCAACCCTTTCCCCAAAATTAGTTTCTTGCCTTTGTAATATTTAAAAGAATTGTAGAGTATGGAAGAAGTACAGGGGATAAGGAAGGTTTTGTAACATGGAATGGAGGAGTTGAAAGGATAGAGGGAATATGGATGCTGGTGACAAAGGAGAGAGACACCACCTCCTGAGAGTCTGTCTTTGAAAAATGGGGTTCCTGAGAAATGGGCCAACTATGATAGCCTGAGGGGATGTCTTCTCTATTGATTGATGTTGAAGATACCCTAGGGCAGGTAAGCATGGACTCCCCTGAGGGAAAAGCCTCTCCCCTGACAAAGGTTGCCTGGCAGGGGTCCAATAAGGACAGTTTATGGTTGAATAGCTGTCCTTAGGTCTTCCTCTATGTCCCCTGAAATGAGAGTCCTCTTATCTGACTGCAGGTTATTTCAATAAAGATGAATTTAATAACAAGTTTGAATTGGAAGGGTATCAGGGTTGAGGGAAATAAGAATTGTCCCATACTTTTCTCCAGATCAGGTTTGAGTCTCTCTCAGCTTTTGAGCTGAGGCCAAGTTCCTTTTATTCCTGTCTATGCTATTTCTGTGCTAGTTTTCTTAAGTTAAGTTCAAAGTCTTTAGTAGAAGAAAGCAAGAGGAAGAAAAGGTTCTGACCTTCAGAGTTGGTGGGCCTGTCTCTTCAGACTAATTCCCTAAAGACTGGCATTAAGTTCAAACTGCACCCCTTAAATCCTTCTGTTCAATGACACAATAAAAGAATACAGGTAGAACACATAGTTGGTAAATATCCAGGAATAGAGATACTTCTATCCTGAGATAGGAAGAGAGCATTCCCAGTCTGAGGGCCAGGAAAGGGAGTCCTAGAGAGCAACTGTCACTCTCCCAATCACCTCTCCTTCCCCCACCAACTGTCATTGCTGCCCATCAATCTTCACTCTAACCTTCCAACTGCTGTTTACTCCACCTCAGTGGCAGAAAATCCAGAGCTTGATTCAATTTTCCTTTCCATACCTTCAACTCAATTTAGCAAACATTTCCATAAGATTTATTAAATATCTGCTGTATGCAAAGAAGGCACTGCTTTAGGCATTGAGGATACAAAGAAAAAACAAAATAATTCCTGTCCTCAAGAGGTTTATATTCTATTTGGGAAACAATATATCCATAATTTAATAAATCAAAGTATATACAAAGTAATTTCAAAGGGCTTGGGTAGATAACAGAAGGCCTCAGATAGGAGGTAGCACCAAAACTGTGTTCTGAAGGAAGCTAAGGATTCTACAAGGCACTGTTAAGGAAGGAGTTCAGTCCAGACATGGGACCACCTATGTAAAAAGCCCAGAGGCCAGAGGATGAAATGTTTTGTATAGCTTGATAAGAACTGAGAGTTCATAAAGGAAAGCAATATGAAATAAGACTAAAAAAGTAACAGATTCTGAAGGTACTTAAATGTGAGACAGAATCATCAATGACTTTTAAGTGGAGGATGGCATGGTCAGATATTTGATTTTTGGAATATCGATTTGGCAGCTTAATGGAGAATGGATTTTAGTAGGGAGAATTATGAAGCAGAAAGTACAATTAAGAGGCATATATTAATAGTCTAGGAGAAAGGGGATAAAGGCCTGGATAAAGGTAGTTGATAAGGGGGTGGAGTCAAGAGGACATGAATGATATTTTAAATTTAGAGTTGACAAGATTTGAAAAACAAATTGTGTTCTCAATGGACAAATGGTCAAGGGACATGAATAGGTATTTTTCACAGGATGAAATAAAAACTATCAATAAGCACATGAAAAAGTGATCTAAATCCCTCCTGATTAGAGAAATTCAAGCTAAAACAACTCTGAGGTACCACTTCATACCCAGCAGATTGGCTAAAATGACAGCAAAGGAAAGTAATGAATGTGGGAGGGGATGTGGCAAAATTGGGATATTAATGCATTGCTGGTGGAGTTATGAATTGATCCAACCATTCTGGATGGCAATTTGGAACTATGCACAAAGTACTTTAAATGAATGTCTGTCCTTTGATCCAGCCATACCACACTGCTGGGTTTATACCCCCAGGAGATAATAAGGAAAAAGACTTATACAAAAATATTCATAGCTGCGATCTTTGTGGGGGATACCCTTTGATTGGGGAATGGCTGAATAAATTGTGGTATATGTTGGTGATGGGATATTATTATGCTGAAAGGAATGAAGAAATGGAGGAATTCCATGTGAACTGGAACCACCTCCAAGAACTGATGCAAAGTGAAAGGAGCAAAACCAGGAGAACATTATACACAGAGGCAAAATTGAATGTAATGAACTTTTCTACCAGTCTAATTCAATGACTCAGGACAATCCAGAGGAACTTAGGAGAAAGAACACTGTCCACATCCAGAGAAAGAACTGTGGAACCAGAAAAGCATTAGAAAAATATATGATGCACCACATATGCGATAGGGAAATGATTAGGATTTTTTTGTTAAAGAATTGCTCTACTGAAAATATGAATAACATGGAAATCGGTTTTGAAAAATGATACATTTATAACCCAGTGGAACTGCTTGTCAGCTTTGGGAGGGGGAGGAGAAATGGGTGGGGGAAGGATCCTGAATCATGTAACCATGGAAAAATATTCTAAATAAAAATTAAAAAAAAGAAAACCTTATTGTATATTTGGATGAGGGACCTCTCCAAAGTCAAAGATATCTTCCTGTTTATGAATCCGTTGGTTGAAAAGGATGATAGTGTTTTCCACAGGGGGAAAAAAAGTAGTTTGGTGGAGAAATTAATATAATAATTTTGGAGGAGAATATAATAATTAGTAGTTTATGAAGTCACCAAGAAGGTGTAATGATTCAAATTCTCAAGAGGCAGTTTTTTTTAATTGTAAAATTATTTATTAATTAACCAGTCAAGACATCTTGATCTGGTCAGTTGACTCTCCATAGTCTGGCAAGGTGAAAGAAGGTGGCAAAAGAGGCCAACCCCCCTTGTGAGCTCACCACTTAGTCCCTCCGCTTGACATCTCAAGACATCTCTAATTGGCAAATAGCTACTAAGGATGTGGATTTTGAAATTTCAACTCCTCTCTCATTTGTTCATCACAGGAATAGGTGGGTCTTTTTCCATATACAAAGAAAACACCAACAGATTCAGCCATGTGGAATCCAGCATGACTTCCAGAGAGGTGGCTGACTTCCCTTAATCTTTCAAACAGATCAAGAGTTCACCTTGGCTGGCCAGCCCTTCCCTTAATCTTTTTATTCTTAGCCAAGACAAGGGTCCCATCCCATTTTCATTAGCCTGGGGGGAGAAACTGGGTGTATCCTTACCTTAGAATAAGACTGTTTCATCTTGAATCTGAGAAGAGTGGCAGAGGGAAAAATAATTTCACAATACTAATTTTTGACAAAAGAAATGATAAAGAGAGAATAGAAGAGGTCTCAGAACAAAACCTTTAGGGGGAAATTTACTTGCAATTCATGCAAAGATACTGATGATATAGTCAGAGAATCAGGACAGAATAGTGTCCTGAAGTAGTGGAGAATATTTAAGAAAATGGGAGGAGGATGTGTCAAGAGTGGGATGATACCAGAGGTCTTATGGTTCCCTGGTTCCAAGAAGAGGCTGACCCTCAAGTCTGTTCAACTAGAGTTGCAGAAGGAGTGATGTCATTGGCCTTATAATAAAAGGAACAGAGCAGGCTGGAGATTCTTAGATTGGGCTAGTATGGCAAACTGTATTTTTTTAAATCTGAAAATATTTGTGCTTTTCTGCATTTGTTTTTGAAACATTATTATTATTATTATTATTATTGGATGATCATATTTTTTCTGAAGAGGTCATATACTGCTTTGAAGATTTTATTCAATTCTGCAGGTGCAATAAAGTCTAATTTTCTGTTATATTATTGAGGTACAAAAGATAGGGTTCTCAAAGGCATCAGGCTAACACCAACAGAAATTAGGGTTGCTCTTCAAGAGCTTTTTTATAGACTAAGGAATGGCATATTTAACCACAGCAATGCTGAAAGGCCAACTGTCATTACTGGGGGAAGACTTCGTGTAAATGAAAGTGAAGGATAGTTGGACGATGAAGAAGAGCTAAGATTTCATCCATGAGGGGAATAATCCAGACAGTAATTTATTGCTGCAGCTTATTTATCTTTATATCTCTTTTAGCCTGTTTTTAATTTACTTAAAAGTTTAAATTATTTAATCTGTTTTTGCTATTGCCTTGACTGAGATCATTATTACAATTCCTTTTATAGATTTAATAAATAGTAAAATTTCTAGGTGCTTCTTTATTTTTATTTATGGAAATTTATTTCATTTTTATTGTAATAGGTAATAAAAATAATAATTAATATATTCTTATTTTATACAGTCAAGATTTACAGAGGAAACCAAAAAATTATGATTGTTAGATTTGTATTTTCCTCCATTTTGTCATCTTGACCTCTATCTGGTTTTACCCTATCCCAATCATGAACAATGTTGTTTCCCTATTATCTCACTAAGTCAGTGCTACTTACCATTTCCCAGATCCAAAATTTTAATGTTTTTAAACCTGTTTGCTTTGGTTTATTAAAGATGAGTGAAAAGCAAAAAAATTAAGTAAATACATAAATAAATAAATCTGGAGTAAAGTGTCTTCTAGATCACTTGTTAGACTTAACTAAGTAACAGATTGTGGTGAGCATAAAAGAGAAGATAAAATTTAAAAATGTTAAACATCTTATTTGATGTGTTCCTTTTATGTATTCGTATAGGTAACAATGTCATCTTGAAGAAAAGGAAAAATTTGCTATGAATTTAAATATGGTAATAGATTGGGGCCTCTGCATAATAAATGTCATTCTTTTTTTTTGTACAAAAGGCAGAGCTATATTCATTTTTAAAAATTGAGTTACATGGCACTCTTTAATTCTCCCATGAATATAGTAGTTAGACTGAATGGAACTGCCATATTTAAGAATAGAGATACTCATTTATTTTTCTATAGAAGGAATAAGGCTAAAGATTAGGTGAATATGCAAGTGGATAGGATCTTTATGAAAAGTGACATTGTGCCTGCTCTAAAGGAATTTGTAGTCTATAGAAGTTGGGGTAGATACAATAAGTAAACAATTAAACGTGTTAAAGGTAGAATGTGATAGGGACAAAGAGAGATTCTGAGCTCTAAGGAAATTCTGTGGAGTTCAGCAATCTAGAATAGAGTAAAACATTTTAGTGATGTCAACTACTTCAGTTTCCACTGTTGAGGAATTTGTGATCATTTAGATACCTATTGGACTAAGTTTTGTCTTTGAACTATTGATTGATTTCTTAAGTAAATTAATAATATAAATTGAGGGAGGGATGAAGAAAATAAATGATATTGTTAAACAATCTAAGTTCTACTTTCAAGAACCTCCAAATACTTTGAGAATTTAGTGATTAAGGAACAAACTATGTTTCATTTAAATCAGCTTTTTCCACAACCTCAAAACAAATGGCAAAAGTTATATATACTGATCAGAAGACATTGTCATCAGATTAAATATGAGGTAAGGGAATACATATATATAATCTCAGTCATGGCCTCAGGGGGCTGCATGTGGCCCACAGGCTGTAGTTTGGGGACCCCTGGTTTAGATATTGCAAATTTAATGTCTTATATTTAGTATTATTTTATATCTGGAAGGAATCTTAAGGTATGACTAATAATCTATCCTTTTATTTACAGATAAAAAAGTTTAGTCAGAGATTCTGTAACTTATTCAAGATTACAGATGTGGTTTACTAATATGAGATCTGAGAACTACATGGAGTATTAGTTAGCAAGCACAGCAACACTTCTCTATTTAACTAATCTAGACTAATTTGTCTCATTAATTCTCAATCTGAGGTAAGAAAACTAAGGGTTAAAATCATCAATGGTACTGATAAATAGTTTGCTAATAATGTAACAAACAATACAATAATATTTGCATGATTTGACAATGTATCTGTTATGAGAAAGATCTCAGCCAAAATCTGTAATTGCAGACTCCCCCAAAGACACTGGAAACACTATAAGCTTAAAACTACTTTTGATGAAGCCTGCTCTAGGTAGCATTGAGAAATGACATGTTATTTAATCAGTCCAGCTGAAAATAAATATCAATATTCCATTCTTCAGGGGCCTTACAATTGACATTTATTGAAGGAAGTCATCCTCAGAACCCCTCAAATAAGGACAGGATCCTATAGATCCTAAGATTGATCTCTCTGGTGATGAAGGACCAGAGGTGTTCATATGTAAAGGTTTTCTTTGGAAATCTTGGGTTCAAAACCCAGGAAAGAGGTACAAAGTACAAATTATTAAGTTGTAAGTCACACCAAAGGCTGCCAAGAGACATTGGGTAAATTTATCCAACACTGGGTGCCTTGTTAATTCCCTGAATAAATTCCACAGCTCATGACTTTATCATTTATTCAGAATATGCAATTCACTTTTTAGTGCTTACCCCTGCTGGAAAAATCCATTAAATATTAATTTCTTGGTCTCTGAATATACATCATAGGAAATCAAGAAGAGAGTGAATGTCCTAGAAAAGTGAAACTATATAGTGTGCAAAATATATTAGAGGGAGGGAATCCTCTTTTCATTTCTTCCAGATGTGAAAAGTAACCTTCCCTCTTTAGATCTCTGAACTATTAGAGACATCCTGCTGTTTAACAGAATTGGCATGCCCAGTACATTTCCTTGTTTATCTCCTTGATCATGATCTTCCTTTTACCTTTGAAATATTCTTTTATTTATGGAATTTTCTTGGCTTAACTGTATCTGTGATTGTGTGACAAGTTAGTCACTTAAAATTTCTGAGCCCATTTACTTATTTGTAAAAATTACTACTACTACAAATGACAACTATGACAACACTTTTTGATGATACCAGTCAAGTAGAAGGGAGAAAATACACATACATAAGGGACACAGGAACATTTATACTGATTTGATTCTTTGATAAACTTTGCTGTAGTGTGGCCTAAGTCTTTTTTTCTCTTCTGATAATACTACAACCATGCTATTGGCCCTCATCACCTCATGCCTGGATTCTTGTCAGAGCCTACTGGATGATCTTCATATCTGGAGTTTCTTCTCACTACAAACCATACTGTACTCAGTTGGCAAACTGATCTTAAAGTTATCTGATTATGTCACTATACTCTGATGTTCAATAAGCTCTAATGGTTCCCTTATTTGCTTCTAGGATCAAAAATAAAATCTTTAGTTTCCTTTAAAAGCTATTATTAACCTCACTACATTATGCTTTTCCAGTCTTTTTACATCTTACTCTCCCTCATGTATTCTTCAATACTATTCTGCCCCAATCTTTCTGCTAACCTCCACTCTTGCATTACCAATTGCCTTTCAGACATCTCAAACTGGATGTTTAATAGACATCTTAGATTAAGCCTGTCCAAAACTGAGCTCATTATCTTTTCTCCTAAATCCTGTCCACTTCTAAACTTCTCTATTATTGTCAAGGGCACCTTTACCTCCCAGGCTTCAGACTTGCCACCCAAGTATTCATTAACTTCAACTCTCTCTTTCACTGCTCCCTTCCCTCATATTTAAACTGATGTCAATGTCTTCTGATTTCATCTTTTTAACATCTCTTGAATTATAACCCTCTATCCTCTTTGACACTGCCCCCACTCAGGTATAGATCCTCACCATCTCATACTTGGACTTTTATAATAAACTGCTAGTAGGTTTGCCTGCCTCAAGTCTCTCCCCACTCCAGGTCATCCTCTATTCAATAAATTGTATTCTTAAAGTGCAGGTTTGACCATATCACTCCTACCTCAATATCCCCACTCTATAAATTCCAATGGCTCCTTATTACCTCTAGGATCAAACATAATTCTCTGGTTGGCATTCGGAGTTTTTTGTAACCTAACCCTTTCCCCCTTTTCCAATCTTTTGACACCTTACTCTCTACAAATGCTCTTTAATCACTGGATTAAAATACTGACTTTCTGACTGTTCCACAAACAAGACATTCCATTTTTTAGCTCTGGCCATTTTCTCTAGCATTCCATAACCGGAAAGTTCTCCTTTCTCATCTCTTCCTCCTGGCTCCCTCCAAGTCTCAACTAAAATCTAACTAAATCTTCTACATGTAGCCTTTCCCAATTTCTCTTATTTTTTTGTGTCTTCTCTTGTTTATTATTTCCCATTTATCCTTTATGTAGCTTGCTTGTACACATTTGTTTGCTTATTGCATCCTCCATTAGATTGTGAGCTCCTTGAAGGCAGGGACTGCCTTTTGTTTCTTTTTGGATTACCAATGATTAGAACAGCACCTGACACATAGTAAATGCCTAATTGCTATTTATCGACTGACTATTCCTTGAAATTCTCCCAGTTTTCTGTGTTTTCATTGTCTATGAGCCACATTTGTAAATCTCTCCCTTCCTTTTCTCTACTGCCCACCTACTCTGGCTTCCTTCAAATATCACCATATTTAAAAAGTCTTTCCTAGACCCCCTTAATCTTATTGCTTTTTCTTTAAGCTTATCTCCAATTTATCCTACATATATCTGGTTTGCATATAATTGTTTTGTATTGTCTCATCCATTAGATTATAAACTCTTTGAGGGCAGGAACTGTTCTTAAGTTTTCCTTGTATCTCCAGCACTTAGTTCAATGCCTGGCACAGAGTTAGCACTTAAATGTTCACTGACTTAAATTGAAAAGAAGTCACAGACATAATCTCTTCCCTAGCTCTATCCTACCTAATGTCTCAGATGGCTCAGTCATGTGAGATGCTTGGCAGATTGTACAGTAAGGTAAACAAATGGAGCCTAATGAGTGACCAAAATATGCTAGTTTGAAGAAGCAAAAGTCACATCTCCATTACCATTACCATTATATACTTTAGGGAAAATCTTTAGGATAATCACTCAGTCCTGGATATCCATTAATCATAGCTATTACTACAATTAATTATATACTTATAATGTTATGTTAACTCTTGCAAAGTCCTTTTCCCTGTTAAGTAGATGATACTTCTTTAATATGTGTAGATGATACATAATTATCCCCATTTAAAAAATAAACAATATGAGCTTCAGATAATGAAGGACAGTATGGTATATTGGAAAGCATAGTGGTCTTGAAATTAATCAAATAATCAACAAGCATTCTTGTTGTCACACCTACTTTGTGCCTGAAGCTAACATTTTGAAGGGGAGAGTAGACATGTACATATGTAGAAATAATGGGATGGTAGTAGACAGAGTATTGACCCTGGAGTCAAAAAGACCTATGTGACTCCTTGCAAGTCACTTAACCTTTTTTTGCCTCAATTTTCTCATATGTAAAATGGAGAGGGGGCAGAATAATAGCACCTACCTACCTCCCAGGGTTATTTTGAGGATAAAATGAGATGTTTGTAAAACATTTTGCAAACTTTAAAGGCTATATATACATTTATGGCTAGGACAGCCAGGAAAGATTCATGTCAGAGTTTCACTTGAACTGAATCTTGAAGGAAATCAGGAATTATAAGAAGCAGATATGAGGAGAAATAATATTTTAGGCATGGGAGTAAACATGAAAAAAGCACAGAGATGGTGGATGTAACATTATTTATGAATGACAAATAGGACAGTATTACTGGACCATTGTTGTTTATCCTTCACTCTTGAAGAGGACCAATGATATCATAAGGTGAGGTCTTGACTCACTCATGAATTGGATTTAAATGAGGCAGAGTTGCACATAGTCATCAGTTTCTCTTTCTCTCTTTCACAGTCATCAAAGTCCAATGACAAAAGTCAGAATGACTGGTGATAATCTAGGATGCTATAGCTACAGTTTCTTAGAGCCATAGGTGAGAGTTAAGTGTCAGGTGAACACCAAAGGTGGATAAGCAGCCCTGAAAAGGGCTTAGCAAGCCCTCAAACCAGAAGTGCTGGATTGTTAGTCCTTCTTGAATACCCATACAACCTGAATGGACCATGGAGTAAATGTTAAAGAGTAATATGTAGGAAGCCTGGAAAGATAGAAAGGCACAAGAGGGAGTAAGGTTGATATGTTCCACATGACCACTCAGAGACATATGTCTTCATATCCATCTAGCTCCTGAATATTGATTCTTAACCTGTCTCTCTGTTTCATCTTGCCAGTAATTCTGAATTTTGTTCATCTTACATTTTACCTAATATGTTTCTAGTACCATAACCTTGACATACCAACTTCTTTTCTCTATTTCAGAACACCTCAATGATTAGATACAGCATTTTTATCCCAACCTCAACCTATCCAAGGTCACAATTGTTGGTCCTTTACTTATCACTATCCTAAGGCTGTGTCACATCTGGTCACATCTGACTCAGGTTTAGGCTCTATATGGAAATAAAATAGCATGATTGTACACAATGAAATATTTAACCAAAACATTTACTGAGGACACTGGGGGCAGCTGGGTAGCTCAGTGGATCGAGAGCCAGGCCTAGAGACGGGAGGTCCTAGATTCAAATCTGGCCTCAGACACTTCCCAGCTGTGTGACCCTGGGCAAGTCACTTGACCCCCATTGCCTAGCCCTTACCACTCTTCTGCCTTGGAGCCAATACACAGTATTGACTCCAAGATGGGAGGTAAGGATATTTTTTAAAAAAATACTAACCGAGGAGAAATTTTTTAGCAAGGAAATGGCATTTATTTCATTGAATGCAGTTTCTTATTTGCCAAGATGGTGCTCCCTGAAAAAAGAGCGCATCCAGCCTGAGGAACTTTTGCTACTGTTCTGGGCTTTTTCTATCATAATTAACAGAAAAAAAATCTGTGTTAATGATCTTTGAACCTTAGTCCACTATCAGTTCCACTGCATCTATAGTAAAAAAACCTAACCTGTCCTATATTGTAGTCATATTGTTCCTGCCATATTGGACCTAGCAATCAACTGGCTTGATAGGGAATTTGCCATCTGGAAAACTACAGGTTCATGCTGGAACTCTTATTATAGGAGATTATTTGGCCATATACCAAATCCTTTATTATGTCAGATGTTGGGGACAGCACTTTCTCCAATGATATCACAATTTAATCCTTCCATTTCATTAAAACTCTTGGGTGAATGCCATCTAGTCCTATCTGCTTTGTTAACCACTAAAGTTCTACTCTGAAGCTTCACTGAGTCATAGAAGCAACCCTGAGTTCTCACTGGCTATACTGGTAGGATGCAAGCCTGGTCAGATTGAGTCACATTAGAGATTTTCAGGTATCAAAACCAGCAATGGAATAGGTGTCTATTATTCAAGAAATAGTTATGCTAAGCAAAAAGAGGGTCATCATCACTGGGTTGGCCACCAGATGCCATTTTTTTTAAAATATATTTTATTTGATCATTTCCAAGCATTATTCGTTAAAGACATAGATCATTTTCTTTTCCTCCCCCCCCACCCCCCATAGCCGACGCGTAAGTCCACTGGGCATTAGATGTTTTCTTGATTTGAACCCATTGCTTTGTTGATAGTATTTGCATTAGAGTGTTCATTTAGAGTCTATCCTCTGTCATGTCCCCTCAACCTCTGTATTCAGGCAGTTGCTTTTTCTCGGTGTTTCCACTCCCATAGTTTATCCTTTGCTTATGAATGGTGTTTTTTTCTCCTGGATCCCTGTAAGTTGTTCAGGGACATTACACTGCCACTAATGGAGAAGTCCATTACGTTCGATGATACCACAGTGTATTAGTCTCTGTGTACAATGTTCTCCTGGTTCTGCTCCTCTCGCTCTGCATCACTTCCTGGAGGTTGTTCCAGTCTCCATGGAACTTCTCCACTTTATTATTCCTTTTAGCACAATAGTACTCCATCACCAACATATACCACAGTTTGTTCAGCCATTCCCCAATTGATGGGCATCCCCTCATTTTCCAGTTTTGGGCCACCACAAAGAGCGCAGCTATGAATATTTTTGTACAAGTCTTTGTGTCCATTATCTCTTTGGGGTACAGACCCAGCAGTGCTATGGCTGGGTCAAAGGGTAGATATTCTTTTAGCACCCTTTGGGCATAGTTCCAAATTGCCCTCCAGAATGGTTGGATCAGTTCACAGCTCCACCAGCAATGAATTAATGTCCCTATTTTGCCACACCCCCTCCAGCATTCATTACTTTCCTTTGCTGTTATGTTAGCCAATCTGCTAGGTGTGAGGTGATACCTCAGAGTTGTTTTGATTTGCATCTCTCTGATTATAAGAGATGTAGAACACTTCTTCATGTGCTTGTTAATAGTTTTGATTTCTTTATCTGAGAACTGCCTATCCATTTCCCTTGCCCATTTATCAATTGGAGAATGGCTTGATTTTTTGTACAATTGATTTAGCTCATTATAAATATGAGTAATTAAACCTTTGTCAGAGGTTTCTATGAAGATTTTTTCCCAATTTGTTGTTTCCCTTCTGATTTTAGTTATATTGGTTTTGTTTGTACAAAAGCTTTTTAGTTTGATGTAGTCAAAATTATTTATTTTACATTTTGTGATTCTTTCTATATCTTGCTTGGTTTTAAAGCCTTTCCCCTCCCAAAGGTCTGACATGTATACTATTCTGTGTTTACCCAATTTACTTATGGTTTCCTTCTTTATGTTTAAGTCACTCACCCATTTTGAATTTATCTTGGTGTAGGGTGTGAGGTGTTGATCTATTCCTAGTCTCTCCCACACTGTCTTCCAATTTTCCCAGCAGTTTTTATCGAATAGTGGATTTTTGTCCCAAAAGCTGGGATCTTTGGGTTTATCGTATACTGTCTTGCTGAGGTCGCTTTCCCCCAGTCTATTCCACTGATCTTCCTTTCTGTTTCTTAGCCAGTACCAAATTGTTTTGATGACTGCTGCTTTGTAATATAGTTTTAGGTCAGGGACTGCAAGGCCCCCATCATATGTGTTTTTTTTCATTATTTCCCTGGATATCCTTGATCTTTTGTTCTTCCAAATGAACTTTGTTATGGTTTTTTCTAAATCAGTGAAGAAGTATTTTGGTAGTTCAATGGGTATGGCACTAAATAGATAAATAAGTTTGGGTAGGATGGTCATTTTTATTATATTGGCTCGTCCTATCCATGAGCAGTTAATGTTTTTCCATTTGTTCAAGTCTAGTTTTAGTTGTGTGGCGAGTGTTTTGTAGTTGTGTTCATATAGTTCCTGTGTTTGTCTTGGGAGGTAGATTCCTAGGTATTTTATTTTGTCTAAGGTGATTTTGAATGGGATTTCTCTTTCTAGTTCTTGCTGCTGAGCTGTGTTGGAGATATATAGAAAAGCTGATGATTTATGTGGGTTTATTTTGTATCCTGCAACTTTGCTAAAGTTGTTGATTATTTCAATTAGCTTTTTGGTTGAATCTCTAGGATTCTTTAAGTAGACCATCATGTCATCCGCAAAGAGTGATAACTTGGTCTCCTCCTTGCCTATTTTGATGCCTTCAATTCCTTTATCTTCTCTAATTGCTACTGCTAGTGTTTCTAGTACAATGTCAAATAGTAGAGGTGATAATGGGCATCCTTGTTTCACTCCTGATCTTATTGGGAATGCATCTAGTTTATCCCCATTGCAGATGATATTAGCTGTTGGTTTTAGATATATACTGTTTATCATTTTTAGGAATGACCCTTCTATTCCTATGCTTTCTAGTGTTTTTAATAGGAATGGGTGTTGTATTTTATCAAAGGCTTTTTCTGCATCTATTGAGATAATCATGTGGTTCTTGCTAGTTTGCTTGTTGATGTGGTCAATTATGTGGATGGTTTTCCTAATGTTGAACCAGCCCTGCATCCCTGGTATGAATCCTACTTGATCATGGTGAATGATCCTTCTGATCACTTGCTGGAGTCTTTTTGCTAGTATCCTATTTAAAATTTTTGCATCTATATTCATTAGGGAGATTGGTCTATAGTTTTCTTTCTCTGTTTTTGACCTGCCTGGTTTTGGAATCAGTACCATGTTTGTGTCGTAAAAGGAGTTTGGTAGAACTCCCTCTTTGCTTATTATGTCAAATAGTTTGTATAGTATTGGGGTTAACTGTTCTCTGAATGTTTGATAGAATTCACAGGTGAATCCATCAGGCCCTGGGGACTTTTTCTTAGGAAGTTCTTTGATGGCTTGTTGGATTTCAATTTCTGATATGGGATTATTTAGGAATTCTATTTCCTCTTCTGTTAGTCTAGGCAGTTTGTATTTTTGTATATATTCATCCATTTCTCCTAAATTGGTGTATTTATTGCCATATAATTGGGCAAAGTAATTTCTAATGATTGCCTTAATTTCCTCCTCATTGGAGGTGCTGTCCCCCTTTTCATCTTTAATGCTGTGAATTTGCTTTTCTTCCTTCCTTTTTTTAACTAGATTGACCAGTACCTTGTCTATTTTGTTTGTTTTTTCAAAGTACCAGCTTCTTGTCTCATTTATTAAATCAATAGTTCTATCACTTTCGATTTTATTAATTTCTCCCTTAATTTTTAGGATTTCTAATTTGGTTTTCTGCTGGGGGTTTTTAATTTGATCGCTTTCCAGTTTTTTCATTTGCATTTCCAATTGATTGATCTCTGCTCTCCCTTGTTTGTTAATATAAGCATTCAGGGATATGAATTTACCTCTGACTACCGCTTTGGCTGCATCCCAAAAGGTTTGAAAGGATGTTTCGCCATTGTCATTTTCCTCGATGAAATTATTAATTGTTTCTATGATTTCTTCTTTAACTAAACGGTTTTGGAGTATCATATTGTTTAATTTCCAATTGGTTTTAGATTTGGTTTTCCATGTACCATTACTAATCATTATTTTTATTGCCTTGTGATCTGAGAAGGCTGCATTCATTATTTCTGCTTTTCTGCATTTGTGTGCTATGTTTCTGTGACCTAATGTATGGTCAATTTTTGTGAATGTGCCATGTGGTGCTGAGAAGAAGGTGTATTCCTTTTTATCCCTATTTATTTTTCTCCATATGTCTATTAATTCTAATTTTTCTAAGATTTCATTCACTTCTTTTACCTCTTTCTTATTTATTTTTTGATTTGATTTATCTAAATTTGATAATGGTTGGTTTAAGTCTCCCACTAGTATGGTTTTATTGTCTATTTCTTCCTTCAATTCTCCTAGTTTCTCCATTAGAAATTTGGGTGCTATATTATTTGGTGCATACATATTGATTAATGATATTTCCTCATTGTCTATAGTCCCTTTTAACAAAATATAATTACCTTCCCTATCCCTTTTGATCAGGTCTATTTTTGCATTGGCTTTATCAGATATCATGATTACCACTCCTGCCTTCTTTCTATCAGTTGAAGCCCAGAAGGTCTTACTCCATCCTTTAATTCTGACCTTGTGGGTGTCAACCCGCCTCATGTGTGTTTCTTGAAGACAACATATGGTAGGGTTTTGGATTCTAATCCATTCTGCTATTCGTCTACGTTTTATGGGTGAGTTCATCCCATTCACGTTCAAAGTTATGATTGTCATTTGTGGACTCCCTGGCATTTTGATTGCCTTCCCTAATTCTAACCTTTTCTTCTTCGGCTCTACCTTTTAGTCCAGTGATTTACTTTGAAACAGTCCCCCTTGTCCCCTCCCTTGATGTTTCCCTTTTTAATCCCTCCCTTTTTGTTCCCTCCCCCTCCCCCCTCTCTTTCCCTCCCTTTTTGTTCTCCCTCTCCCCCTCCCCCCCTTGGTTTTCCCTTCTCCTTACCCTTGTTGGGTAAGATAGAATTCAAGATCCCAATGGATCTGGATGTTTTTCCCTCTCAGAGCTGATTTCCCTGAGATTGAGGTTTAAGTAACACCCCCCCCCCTCTCTTCCTCTCCTTCTTATAGGAGTTTTCTTCCCCTCCCCTTCCCATGTGAATCTTTGTGTGAGAATGATTATTCTATTTGGTCTTTCTTTACCCCCTATTTATACATTACATTTTCCCCATATGTTAGTATACATAGGTTGATATAAATGTAGTCCTTATAGAAGAGAGTTTGAGTAAAAGAAGAAGATAACATTTTCCCCTTTCCTTAATATTTACCTTTTCAGGTATTCCTTGCTCTTTGATTTTCGGTATCAAACTTTCCACAGAGCTCTGGTCTTTTCTTTGCAAAAAGTTGGAAGTCTTCTATTTTGTTGAATGCCCATACTTTCCCTTGGAAGTATATAGTCAGTTTTGCTGGGTAGCTGATTCTTGGTTGGAGACCCAGCTCTCTTGCCTTTCTGAAGATCATGTTCCATGCCTTACGATCATTCAGAGTAGAACTTGCAAGGTCTTGGGTGACCCTGATTGGCATTCCTTTATATCTAAATTGTCTTTTTCTGGCTTCCTGTAGGATTTTTTCTTTTGTTTGATAGCTTTGGAATTTGGCAATTACATTCCTGGGAGTTGTCTTTTGGGGGTTTAGTGTAGAAGGTGTTCTGTGAGCTCTGTCAGTGGCTGTATTGCCCCCTTGTTCTAGAATCTCTGGGCAATTTTCTTTGATTATATCTTGTATCACCATGTCCAGTTTGGTGTTTATTTCTGGCTTTTCTGGGAGTCCAATTATTCTTAAATTATCCCTTCTCCCCCTATTTTCCAGATCTATCACCTTGTCGGTGAGATATTTTATGTTCTCTTCTAATTTCTTGGTATTTTGGCTTTGCTTTATTGATTCTTGCTCTTTTACACGATCGTTGTCTTCCAGCTGCCTGATTCTGGCCTTTAAAGCCTGGTTTTCTTTTACAGTTTGGTCAAACTGGTTTTGTAGATGCGTGAATTTCTTTTGCATTATTTCCAACTTTTCCTCCCAGAAGGCTTCCATCTTTTTGGTCATTTCTGATTCAAATTCTTCATAGGTTTGTGGAGAGTTTCCATTTCCTTTGGAAGGTTTTGGAGCATTTTCTTTTATATTATCTTCTGTCTGCTCTGTATTTTGTATTTTGGCTCCATAGAATGTGTCCAAAGTCGCCCCTTTCTTCTTATTTTTCTTGGTATTTTGGGGCTTCTGTGGTTCTGTGGAGTTTGCCATTTCTGAATGTGGAGGATTAGTTTTTCTTGTCTCTGTCTGGTGATCAGAGGCTTTAGTCCTGGGCTGATTGTCTATGAGCTTTCCCTGGGTTAAACTGAATATGCCTCACTGGAACTGGAATGGAAGGGTCGGACCACGAGACCACACTCTCCCCCCAGCTCGCTTTCCGGAAGTTGCCTTCAGAATCGCTGGCCGTGAAGCTGTTTCGTCGGCCTGCGGGGGGATGGGCTGCAGCTAGCCCAAGCTCCGAGGGCGAGGACTTTCACTGAGACTTGGATAGCAGGATCCAGCCAGTGAGGCTGTCTTGCCCGCCCTGAGGGTTGCTGTTGTTTCGACCAGCTCTCTGCAGCGGAAGCCCCAGGCAGTAACTTTCACCGGGACTGTAGAAGGCCCTGAGGGTTCTGTTCTCTGAGCCCGGCCGGGCTGCGGCTTCCGGGAGCCTTGGACTCTGCGCTCCTGCCCCTGAGGTCCGAGTGATCTCGGGTTCTGGCTTTTAAGGGGAGCCGTACCTTTTGATCCGGGTCCAGGTCCAGGAGGAGGGTTCCCAGGGTCTGTGCTGTTGATCGTTTTGAATTTCGGCGCCTTAGGAGCTTATCGTTTGAGATCGGTCGGGAAGGGTTTTCCGGAGATCTGAGCTTTAGCTTTCTCTAAGCCGCCATCTTAACCGGAAGTCCACCAGATGCCATTTTTGTTTGATAAAGACCTAATTGCAAAGACATAGATGGATTGGGTTCTATATTTGAAGAAAGACTATCCATATTGCATGAAATAACTTGTCTTCAAAGCAATAATAATAGCAGTTAGCATTTATATAACACTTTAAGGTTCGCAAAGCTCTTTACATATGTTAACTCATTTGAGTTAAAATATCCTTGTGAGGCAGGTGGTAGAGTTATCCCATTTTACAGATAAGGAAACAAAGATGTTAAGTAATATACCAAGGGCATATTACACAGCTAGAGAGGATCTGAGGTAATATTTGAACACAGGTCTTCTGACCTCAAATCCCACTCTATGCATTGTACTACTTAGCTGTCTAGTGGTACTGAAATATGTGTATATGTGTTAATTAGTCAAACAAAACATGCATTTATGGCTTTTCTTTCCTGTCAATAGATAATTTGGGACTTTCCTTAATATCATGCACAGTTAAGATCAAGGGCAAATCTTCTCTCAGTCACTCTGATAACTCTTTTTCATTTCTGAGCTGTTTTTATTTTGCCATGAATCACTGAGTAGGCCTACTGACTCTCTGGCTCCCTGCCTTTGCTATATTGAGATTATTGGATGAATATGCCATGAATCGTGTCAATCTTAGTCAAAATTATGCTGCCTTTATTAACAATCATAACAACAGATTGCTTAATTAGCATGCTGATACTGCCAATAATAGAAGTCATTGTTCTCTTAGAAATGAGAGCTTTATGAGCACTTCTAATAGCATTTGAGAGAATTGCCTGAATAACTACACTAATAAGTATTATACTAATCTCGATTATTAGTTGGGGGATGGGGAGGGAAAAGGGTAATGGTAGATTCACATTACACAGAGCCATACTATTGGCAGCCTGCCTGCTATACATCTAATGAGACCGAGAATGAACCTCATCACATTTTAGCTGCAGGATTTGGGAGAGAGGGAAAGGAGGGAAGACTAAGGAAGAATAGAAATCTCAGGGATCAGATTTGAAAACATAAAAAGGACCTCCAAGTCTCTAAAACTTAAAGAGAAACTGAGTTAAAATCTCTGCTTTGACATCTAGTACCTCTGGGACCTGGAGGAAATCTAAAATGAGAGTTTTGAGCTAAATTTCTTGTGGATTACCTTCTAGCTCTAAATTTCTATTCTAATCATCAAAACTACCAGATCTGGAGAAAAAAAAGAAAAGAAAAATTATAGACTAATGAAAGATAATAAAGATGATAAAGAATATTAAATATATCCAAGAAATTAATATTTGATAAACCTATGGAAAATAACTTTTGGATAAAAAGATTCCTTATTTAACAAATGGTAGGAAAACTGGATAGCTCTACAGCAGAAAATATGACCTCACACCTACACTGTATATCATAATAAATTCCATCTCTTTATAGACTTAAACATATAATCAAATTAATAAAAAAAGATAAAAGAAGATGTAATCAGCCTTGCAGGAGAGGTTTTTTTTTTTTAATGTATGAGACAAATAGGAGAAATTAGAGGAAACAAGGTAAATGGATTTAATTAAATGGTATTAAAATTCTATGCTACACGAATTAATATATTTAAGCTAAACAAAATTTAGGAGTTTGAGAAAATATTTGTGGGAAAAAAGAGGAGTGAGAAAGTTCCAACTATGTAGGACAAATTGCGAAAACTTAAGGAATCAGGAGAAGGACTACTTTGTGGGAAAAATGGCAAGGAGACCAGTGTCACCAGATCATAGACATGCAGGAGAGTAAAGTGTAAGAAGACTGGAAAAGCAGGAAGGGGGTAGGTTATAGAGTGTTTTAAAAATCAAGCAAGGATGTTATATTTCTTCCTGGAGGTAAAATGGAATTAAGAGGTTGTTGGTTACTCTGGAGAGGGCAATTTCAGTTTAATGACAAGTTCACAAGCAAAGGGATTTAGAAGAGTGAAAGGATATCTAAAAGTCCCATGATGATAAAGCCATTGGACAAGATTATTTCCTCTGTAATATCTCTCAAAGTATTTCTAATGGAAACCTATCTTCCACCGTTTTGCCTTTCCACAGGCAAAGCTTTCCTGGAAAGCACTACTTTGTTATCTCTGCTTCTTAGAATCTCTTGCTTCATCAGCAAACATCATCTGCAATGGGGATAAACTAGAAGCCTTCCCAATAAGATCAGGAGTGAAACAAGGATGTCCATTATCATCTCTATTATTTAACATTGTACTAGGAACACTGGCTGTAGCAATTAGAGAAGAAAAAGAAATTGAAGGTATTAAAATAGGCAATGAGGAGACCAAGCTATCACTCTTTGTGGATGATATGATGGTCTACTTAAGGAATCCTAGAGAATTAACTAAAAAGTTAGTTGAAATAATCAAAAACTTTAACAAAGTTACAGGATACAAAATAAATCTACATAAGTAATCAGCATTTCTATATATTTCTAACACATCTCAGGAGCAAGAATTAGAAAGAGAAATTCCATTTAAAATCACTCTAGACAATATAAAATACTTAGGAATCTATCTACTGAGACAAACACAGGAACTATAAGAACACAACTACAAAACACTTTCCTCACAATTAAAATTAGATATAATTAATTGGGAAAATATTAATTGCTCATGGGTAGGACAAGCTAACAATAAAAATGACGATTGTACCCAAACTAATTTACTTATTTAGTGCCATACCCATTGAACTACCAAAAAACTTTTTTTACTGAATTAAAAAAAAAAAACATTTGGAAGTTCATTTGGAAAAACAAAAGATCAAGGATATCCAGGGAAATAATGAAAAAAAAATGTGAAGGAAAGTAGCCTATCATTACTAGATCTCAAACTGTTCTATAAAGCAGTGATCATCAATCCAATATGGTACTGGCTAAGAAACAGAAAGAAGGATCAGTGGAATAGACTTGGGGTAAGTGACCTCAGCAAGACAGTCTATGATAAACCCAAAGATTCTAGCTTTTGGGACAAAAATCCACTATTTGATAAAAACTATTGGGAAAATTAGAAGGCAGTAAGAGAGATATTGGGTTTGAATCAACATCTCACTCCCTATATACCAAGATAAACTCAGAATGTGTTAATGAATTTAATATAAAGAAACTATAAGTAAATTAAGTGAAGACAGAAAAGTATACTTGTCAGATTTTTGGGAAAGGAAATATTTTAAAGATGAAGCAAGAGTTAGAAAAATTATAAAATGTAAAATAAATAATTTTGATTACATTAAATTTAAAAGTTTTTGTTCAAACAAACCAATGCAACCAAAATTAGAAGGGAAGCAACAAACTGGGAAAAAATCTTCATCACAAAAACCTCTGACAAAGGTCTAATTATTCAAATTTATAAGGAGATAAATCAATTGTACAAAAAATCAAGCCATTCCCCAATTGATAAATGATCAAGGGACATGAATAGGCAATTTTCTGATAAAGAAAACAAAACTATTAATAAGCACATGAAAAAGTGTTCTAAATCTCTTATAATTAAAGAGATGCAAATCAAAACAACTCTGAAGTACCACCTCACACCTAAAAGATTGGTTAACATGACAGCAAAGGAAAGTTATGAATGTTGGAGAGTACGTGGCAAAATTGGGACATTGATGCATTGCTGGTGGAGTTGTGAATTGATCCAACCATTCTGCAGGGCAATTTGAACTATGCCCAAAGGGCGATAAAAGACTGTCTGCCCTTTGATCTAGTCATAACACTGCTGGATTTGTACCCCAAAGAGATAATAAGGAAAAAGACTTGTACAAGAATATTCATAATTGCACTCTTTGTGGTGGCAAAAATATGGAAAATGAGGGGATGCCCTCCAATTGGGGGATGGCTGAACAAATTGTGGTATATGTTGATGATGGAAAACTATTGTGCTCAAAGGAATAATGAACTTGAGGAATTTTATGTGAACTGGAATGACCTTCAGGAATTGATGCAGAGTGAGAGGAACAGGACCAGGAGAACATTGTATACAGAAACTGATGATACACTGTGGTACAATACAATGTAATGAACTTATCCATTAGTGGCAATGCAGTGATCCAGAACAACTCAGAGGGATCTACGAGAAAGATCCACAGTCAGAGGAAAAACTATGTGGGAGTAGAAACACAGAAGAAAAACAATTGCTTGATTACATGGGTCAAGAGGAATATGATTGGGGATGTAGACTCCAAATGATTACCCTAGTGCAAACATAAACAACATGTAAATAGGTTTTGATCAAGGACACATGTAAAACCCAGTGGAATTGCACAATGGCTATGGGAAGGTGTGGAGCAAAGGGAGGGAAAGAATATGATTCTTGTAACCAAGGGGAAATGTTCTAAATTGACTAATTAAATTTTGAAAAAAAGAATCTCTTACTTCTTTTAAAGCTGAATATTAAAAGTCATCATGTACCTGAAACCTTTCCTGATCTCCCTTTAATGTTTCTTTTTTTATATACTTATATCTGTTCATGTTGTTTCCTTCTTCAAATTGTAAGCTTCTGAGGAGCAAGAGCTTTTCATTTCAGTATTTGTATTCTCAGTTCCAAGCCCAGCATTCTAATTAATTCTAATACATATGTGTTGATTGAGAAATCTTGTTAGAAGAAAACTTGGTATTTTGCTCTATTGAATAATTTATTTTTTCCTTTTTATTGTGTTTCTTTTTATTATTATTCCAAATGTTTGCAAAACCAATCAAAACATCTCCATATATAAAGAAAAAGAAGATACTACACAAATGAAATCATAAATGTTCTCTGTTTAGCTTAGTTTTCTTCACATCAGCATAATAGATCTGTGTACAAATATCTCAGCTCCTCTTTCTTCTCCCCATTCCAGATAATACTTGCTAATGGTTTTAGGTAGATGTTTTATATTGAATATTTTCTTAAAAATAATTAAAAACCACCAAAAAAACCACAATGGGATTCTTTCTTTTTCCCATTCTAATGTTTTAGCTAATTATATGATAAAAGTGAGTCTTACTAGAGAATGACATTTGCAAAAATCTAAAATTATTCCCAGAGAGTTATAAAAAGTATATCCCTTAAAAAGAAAAGAACTTTTATGTTCTAAAATATTTGTATTATCTCTCTTTGTGGTGGCAAAGAACTGGAAAGCAAAAGGCTACCTTTCCCCTACTAATACCTTTGTTGAGGATGCCCTTAATGTGTGCATAGAGAATTCTCATGAAATGTTTATATAAATAGGAAAAAATGCATATAGATTTATAGTTATTGATGTTTTCTCAATCTTTTTCCTGAGGTACCCCCTACCACCTGTGATGTTTTTGGAATTTTCCTTTTCTTCAAATATCTTGTGAATCAATCCTGTAATGCCTTTTCACTGGTGCCACCTCAAGTATCAATCACCTTATGTATATCTGATCTAATCTGTTTGGTTTTTTCCTCCTTTGTCCTCTTTAGTGCTTTTGCTACCTCTTCTCTATGTATATCTGGGGCTATTGTGTTAGGTAATAAATATTATTTTTTCATCCTTGATAGTGATGAAAGTTTATCATGAAACTCTTTATACTTCTCTTTTAGACTTCTGTTTTCCTTTTCCCTTCCTTTTGTTTAACCATCCAAATAGAGAAAACAAAACGGATGAAGAATGGCAATTGATCAATTTTCAATAAGACAATCTGTAGAACCTATCCATTTTGGGGTGCGCACACACACACACACACACACACACACATATATATATATACATATATATATATACATACACATATAAGCACATATGCAAGCATACATATATATGCACAAACTTCCAAGATAAGTATATATCTTGGAATAGACAATTAAAATGTTGATGAGTTGAATCCAGAATTAAATGATACAATGAAACTGATCTGGTTTGCCTAAAGGAATTCCTTTAATGACCCCAAACTTCTCCCTAAGACAAAGGCCTATATTTTTTATATCAATATTCTGCCTGTGTTGTACAGCTTTGAGGTATGAAATAAAATGATCCCCAAAGAAAATTAGTGTCTCATAGAAGGCAATAGAGAAGCACAGAGCAGATGTGAGCAGCCTCCAACATATAACAAATAAAGGGTTTCTAAGAACTAAAGTGAAGGATGTCATCAAAGGAATATTTGATTAAAAACCAGATATGTTGGTTACATGGTAATTGAAAGTGATGTCAAGTATGTATGGTTTTAATTTATGGTTATCCTAAAATCCAGAGTCTGAAAATCTTTTGGAAGAATTTTAGGAGAAGAGACTTGACAGTGCCTCAAATTGGGAAGGCAATTTTTTTTAAGATGGTGCCATGGAGATGCCTGCAGAAACCACATGCTGCATCAAGAGATCCAGAATGAACTGAACTGAAGGGGGTTGAACACATTTATTCTGAATATAAACTCTTAAGCCAAAGGGGATTGCCCCCCAGTTGACTTTTTGTCAATGCATCTCTTAATTATTGTTTTTGTTTTCTTTCCCTCTTGTTCCCAGGTTGCTCTAATTTCCCCTTAGAAAGGGCAATGTTTTGTACACCTTTAGTGGGAGAATCCTTAGAAATAGACATGTTATTTGAAATGATTCATGGGGGAGATTAGTCATGTTAATCTCCCGAGACACTCAGTTGAGGAGATTTCAACATGCTTGTCTCCCAATCGTAGAGGGGATTGTGAGAAGGGAATCTGTATTTTGATTTGATCAATCAGAGATTTAGACTTCCTTTCCATTTATTTTGAATTTGGGTCCATCAGCCACCTGGGTGGTACCAGGCTAATTGAGGAGCTATGATTGGTTCCTGGGCAGTGATGTAGAAGAGCTAGTACTTGTAGTGAGGACTTATAAGATGAGATCCAGCAGGAAGCTGGTGGCGGGGTGGGGTTTATTTTCTGAAGTTGAGAGACAGACACTGAGTTGTTAGGCTCTGAATTATTTAGCTAGGAAATTCTTCACCTCCTTTCTATATTTCTCTCATTTTCTTTTTCTTATTAATAAATCTAGCTATCAACAGTCTTGTGACTTATGGGTTAATTGCTATTTTTGGTGACCACCCTTTCTACCTATTACAATTTTCTAGTCTCTTGGCTTTATTGGTATTCTCTTGATTTCAGGAGAAAGCAAAGAAGGTCTCCACTATATGGGGTAGACCTTCTGGAGTGAATTTCTGGGAGGCATTGTAAAAAATCGCATGGGATGGATCACTTACATTTTACATTAGTAGGGAACATCTAAACCAATGATGTAGAATTTGAAATTTTTCAGTGCCCACTTGACTCAAGGACGTCTGCTTAGGTTTGAGGACGGATAGATTTTTAAATGGCAAAATATTCACTCTTAAGAAACTTTAAAATCTATTTTCTCTTCAACTTTTTTGCCATCAATCTTTTTCCTACAAAGTTTAGTTCAGATACCACCTACTCTAATCTGCCTAACTTAAGTACACTCCCTTCTTAAATTTTCTTGGGGCATGACAACTGCTTTTGTTCTTTGCCCCATCACAGTTTATTTCACATTTTATTATTTTTTTTTTGCATATAATCTCTTCCACTCACATTAGGTTGAAAGTTTCTTGAGATCCTTGAAAGTCCTAGAGATTGACAGATTCATGGCATTTTCATCCAGCCAAGTATTAGTGTCCCCCACATCTTCTCCAACATTTGTCATTTTGCATTTTTATCATTTTATTCAATCTGATAGGTGTGAGATGATGTCTTGGAGTTGTTTTGATTTGCATTTCTCGAATCAATAATGATTTAGAACATTTTTCATAGGTTTATATAATGATTCCCTGCTGATCCTGCTGGGGACCCTGAGACCTGACCAGAAGGCTTGGTGGGGTTGCATGTGGCCTTTCTGTGCAATATGCAATGCCAAGAGAAATATCACCACAGGCTATTCTCAATACATATTAATGTTTTGGAGAAAACTATCGCTTTCTATTAACTTGAACTCTAGAGATACATAATCAGCTGAGGGAAGAGAGAAATACTGTTAGGCAGATACAGACTTATTGAGGAAGGAAGAGGAATATCCTGGTGGTTTGTAGACAATAGCTCTCAGGATTTTTATTGAAATGAAGCTATAGATTGAATGGACCTTAAAGAAAGAGACCAATGTCCTGTTTTCTCCAGAAGCCTTTTCTAGTCCTGTTTAATCAATGTCCCCTTTTGGAGACTTTCCCCAATTTATCCTGTATATATCTCATTTGTACATAGTTATTTGTATGTTATCTGTTCCATTGTCATCCTTGGATACCGAGAGACTACTACTACTTATCTGTTCCATTAGACTAGTTACTCCTTGGAGAGCTGAAACTACTTATTTATTTATTTGACTTTCTTTGTATCCCCAGATCATAACAAAGTACTTGGCACATAGCAGGTTCTGGCACAATGCTAGTTCACTGAGTGATAAATAGGGCTGAGAACATCTGCCTCTGACCCAAAGAAAATGGGAAATTTAAATGAACAGAACTGGCAGCAATTCACCATAAAGCTAACTGTACTCTTTGTCCAATGACTCAGCTGATACATACTCCTTTGGAGGTGGTTCTTACTATCTGGGTAACCTTGAGCACCACTGAGAAGGGCAGCTATGTGGAGCAGTGGATAGATTGCTAGGCCTTGACTCAGGAAGACTCATTTTTCTGAATTCTAATTGGGCCTCAGATACTTACTAGCTGTGTGACCTGAGCAAGGCATACACTCTTTGCCTCAGTTCCTTATCTATAAAATGAGCTGGAAAAAAAAAATGACAAAGCGTTCCACCAGTATCTTTGCCAAGAATACCCCCAAATGAGTTGGAGTTTAGATACAACTGAGTTGAATATAACTGAGAATGACTCAACAACAACAACAAAACATCTTGAACTCACTTGCTCCTTTGGGCCTTGCTATTTTCATTCATAAAATGAGAGGATTGTAGTTAATGATCTTTAATGTCTCTTCTGTTTCTTGATATTTACCCCCAGAATCAGCAAGAATGTTGGCCATATAATTTGATTGTGTTTACTGGTAATGGGGCAAAAATAATGCTTTGGGGGGATTAGGGCTTAGGATTGTCATCTGAAGAAACTGCAATTTTTTAACTGGAGAAGAATGCAGTAAGGATGAATATATGACTCCCCTCGCTTGTTTACTGGGGACTTCGTGGGACTTTGCCTTTCTGAAGTATCAGAAGGATCTATACAACAGTGAACCACATATGCTGAGGAACAAGAAGTCACAGAGTGGCTAGGGGGAGCTTGCTATATAGGGAGAAATGAGTTTCATTAGAGAGATAGAGCAAGACTGAATAGCATGTACTGTATATCACATGAAATACTTACGTTTAGAGGAAAGTCATATCCTTTTAGAGAAAAGAGTTTGTTGATACCTTAAGGAAAAGGGAGCAAAGGTTTCTTTTTTGTAGAAGGGCCACAACTATGGGACTTTCTTGACAGAGACAAACCAAGTTTGGGACCTAAGAAATTAGGCAAAGGTCCAAACTTTGGAAATAATATTCTAGGTCTAAGGACAAAGATTGGAATGTGAAAATCTCCCCTATCTCAGTAGACTAAATATCTTAGGAAGTGGCACAGATGGCCAGAAAAAAAATCTTGAGAAAGAATTTGCTTTTGTACCCATTTAACCATGAACTTGCTGAATCCCACATGTACTCATGCTCCCCTTGCTCCTTCATTCCTGTGGGTTTTTTTTTTCCTTTATAAACCCTTCCCCTATTCAATAACCTTTGCTGGCATTAGCTATCAGCTGTATATTAGCTATAAGCCGCCCTTTTGAACTCAAAAGATTTTAATCTCTCTAGTCTTTTATTTCTCACTCCTACTTAAGGGAACCTCTCAGCCCCTGCTCTGAACCTTTGGGGCTCTTCTTCCCCTCTCCCAGGCTCTTACACTTTCTTATTATTTCTGTTGGTTTAAATAAAATCTATTTTATATTTAATGTCTTCTGAAGCGAGAACTTATGGATTTGAGGGGCCAGGACAGAGACAGAAAAATGAGATGATATTGACATTTCACGAGTTTCCTATAATGATTGAGGGAGATTTTATGAGACCCCCTCAAAATACCATGAAGTAGTTAAAAATATCAATCTTTGGTGGTGGGGTGGTAGTCTTTAAAGGAAATGACACAGAAAGAAAGGGTCATATTAAGGCATATGCATGGTTTCAAGAACTGCTTTTAATAGAATTCCAGTTAGTACAATAGCTCGATCTCTACAAATATCCTTGCTCGTTAACTTCTTAAAATATGCTAATAACTTGAATCATTCTTCCTTCTTCGATCTCTGGGGTTGGCTTGGCAATGGATTGGCAACCAGAAACCCTGTCATAATCAGCTTATGTGCCTCTGGGAATGGTCTGTGCTTCTGATGATCTGTAACACATTTCACAAGCCTAGGGGAGAACAACATGTTATATACAACAGCCAACCAAAGCAGGTGCTTACTCAGTGAATGGAGGAGAGAGAGGGGCAGTAAGAAGAGGTAATAAGACAATGAGTATAAGAAGAGACAGAGGGGTAAGAGCAGGAGGAGAAAGAAGAAAGGGGGCAGGAAACACATGCTTTAGAATAAAGAATACTATTTTCAGTGTCAGGTTCTTCATTTGCTCCTACAAAATATTTAGTGTGTAAGAAAAGGCATTACTGAAGAAGATCATCGCTTCACTAGGACATTCAATGTAATTCAATAATAAATAAGTTTTTATTTAATTTTTAAAGTTTTGCAAATTGCTTTGCTTATATTATCAGGGTTGAGCCTTGTAAAATGTGTTGAAGTAGGTATTAAGGGTATTATTTTCCTGATTATATAGAGGAGAAAACCAAGTCTTAGATTAAGTGACTTGTCCATAGTTGCAAAGCTAAATGTAACAGGTGCTTCTAACAAATGTAATGAGGGAGTGCAGGAGCATTTTACTCCTATTTTCTATTCTCATTGGTTCATGTTCTCCAGTCTGACTAAACAATTTCCATATCTTCCAGATCTTGAATCTTATTTACAAATAATCTTAACCTCAAGATCAAAGTTTAAAAAATTGAATTAGACTAGAAAACTGATAGTAAAAACAGGAGGGTACACCAAAAGGAAGTATGATGATCATCCATGACCAAGCAAGCTATTACAACTATTCATAGCCTCTTCCAGACGAAAGGTTATAGTTTATAAATTCAGTTGCTCACCAAAACCACAACCATTTCTGTGAGAAGTAGGCAAACCCTTGTCTTCCAACATAAAGGGAGGGGGAGGTTTTTCAGTCACTTACAAGAATTAACAATGTGATTTAGTATTTAGTTGATTAGTGTTAATGAGCCTAATTAGGAATTAAAGCTGTCTCAAACTTCCATCAACTACTGAGCTATGTCTACACCTAAATTTATTGGAGTACCAGGACTCCTATAATGTAAGGTCTTTGAAGGCAAGGACTGAGTTCTTTGCTTGTATTTGTATCCTTTGTACTTAGCCCAGTGCCTGGCTCATGGTAAACAAAGAGCAAATTCTATTGAAAGTGCCACTGTCTTACTGTTAAAGTCAATAGTGCTTATTTTCATTGTTAAAGTAAGATAAAATTTAATAAATGCTCTCTCTGTGTCTCTTCCCTTCCCCTTCTCTCTCTCCCCTTCCCTCTTCTCGTCTGTCCCTCTCTCCTCTTCTCTTTTTCTCTCCAACTCTTATTCTCCAGCTCATTAAGTAAGAAAGAAGTGTCTGACAATAAACCAGGCCATGTTCTCATTCTAAGTCAGAGAGCTCCAGGGAGTCATCAGAGCCAAAATACAAACAAAGATCAAAGAGGAAGACAAGAATATTCAGAGAGATACTAAATCTGGGGCTAAGGAAATATAGGAAAGCCTCAGGTCAGGAGCCAGCAAGCTAGAATTGCAGAAGAAAAGGGAAATAATAATGAGAATTGGCTTCACTTAGAGAACAGTTCCAGACTCCAACATTTACCATCATATTTGCCATTGCAGTCTCTTCAGTCAGCTTGACAGCCTGCGGATGTGTGACTCAGACAAGAGATGCCCCATACAACTTCAATTTTGTTCAGTCAGCCCTCTCCTGTCCCACATCTCTGACTCACACTATGATTATTGGGACCGTGGGATATAGTGTTAAGTTTACTGGATTTGGATTCAGAGAACACTGGGGTTATGGGCATGGATATCAAAGGCCTTTCCTGCTCATAATCCCATAAAATGATGAGATTAGCTTGGGAAAAGTTCATTCAATTATTCAAATCCCTTATCTTGACTGTCAATTACAGGACTCATTCTCTAATTCAACCTACCCATGCCCCTTGTTTTCTAAGGAGGGTCAGGCAGCAGCAGGAAACTTGGCCAAAAGAGAAGAGAGTAGGGGTAACCTTCAAAAGACAAGCATGGTACATGTTGGGAAGGCAGAGAGGATATTAGGAGATTTAATGCAGTGTGATGGAATCTCCAACTCTATGCCTTCTATAACCACTGGAAACTTAAGAGTTAGACATGGAAACTTGGGTCTCCTTAGTATATCCTTTACTAATAAATATTTGCCCTTATAAAGCATTTTTAATTTTTCAAAGGGATTTCCCAGATTGTCTTACTGCAAATTCAGCATTCTTCCTTCTGCTCTAACAGTGAAACAAGGTAAGCCATTAAGTCAAGTGGCATTTATTAAAGACCTACTCTCTGCCAGGCATTGTGTTAAGTACTGGGGATTAAAAAATCAAAAAAGCAAGAAATAGTCCTTGCTCTCAAGGAGTGCATAGTTTAATGGTGAAAGAAGATTAATCTGAACTCAGTCTAATGTTCAAGACCTACTACAATTTGCCTTTCAGCTATGTCTCATAGAAATTGAATTTCTTAGCCCAGGAATAAATGTTGTGTATCATTAAACTCAACTCCATTTTACAAATAAAGTAAACTAAAGATCAGGGATGTTGTAACACACCCAAAGTCATATAATGAATAAGGTGTGGAACCAAGACTAGAATCTAGATCTGGGTACTTTCAATATTCTTTGTTCTATTCCACCTCTTTCTTAGTCTCCAGTTACCTCAACAATATTGCTGTTTGTTTGTCCTTTTCAATGAGGACCAATTACACCATGAAGTGATGACTTGACTTGTGAATGAATTGGATTTAAGTGAGGCAGAGTTGCAAAATGCCATCAGCCTCTTTCTCTCTTCCAGAGTTATCAAAGTCATTGGAAAAACAAACGTCAGGACTAGTGATAATGCGGGATACAGTATGAATGGATTTAGACTCTTCAATGTCTGACCAAGCTCGAAGCACTCCCTAGTACCCACTTCCACCACCTTCATGGCCATTGGGACAAATTGTTCCTTTTCCAGAGGAAGTCTTCACTTGGTTGGAGTAGATGCTTGCCTGCCCTCCCCCCCCCATTCCCAGCCCCAACTCACTGATGGGTTTATGGCCCATCAATTACCCTTAACCTGATTTAGCTTGTTAGAAATAAAAATATCTGGGTCATCATCCTGAGATGAAAAATTCAACTTTAATGGTGGGATATTAAAGCTCAAGGTCTCACTATGCACAGCCTATGGCAAAACCTCATTTAGGTACAACAATTTGTTTTTTAGGCTTTTGACAGTCAAGTAACATAAGCAATTAACAAAACCAAATGCACAAAATATGTTTCTAAAGTTTAAGAAATATTTGCTTAAAGAGTTAATGCATTAAATTAAAGAGTTTAAGACAAGCAGATCTGACTAGCCCTTATTATTCTGGTGATTTAGCACCAATTAAGACTTCTTGTTTGGACATGAGAAGGATTTATAAAAAAATAGGGCCTCTGTTAAATATCTCAACCACTAGAATGTATGGTTAATGAAATATCACAAGCACTGTTCATCATTGCAATTTGAAAGTAATGATAACAGAAATATGGGAATGAATCTGATCAGGATACAATTTTCAATCATCTCTAATTGATATTATAAATAATTGCATGACAAACAGTTGTAACACTATAGTTAAAGAGAAGCCAGAAGCACTTGCCTTGATCATAGACTGAGGAATCTATAGTGACTATAAGTCCTTCACAAAAGCAAACACCATCTTGGCCTTGTACTAAATTCCTAACTTCTACTGATAACTTCCAGGTTGTACCTATTAATCTTATTAGTATCAAATAATTGGAGCTGTCCAAGGTTGGAAGCAGAAGCTCTTAATTTTATTGGTAGCTATAAATTCCAAGACACCAAGCTAAATCTTTCCCTATCCATTACTATGATTATACACAGTTAATAAATAACTGGGTCTAACTCTTTCTAAAATTGTATAGTTACTACCTAAAGGATTATATGTGATCGCTTGGTTTATAATTAAGGATATAAAAGCATTCAATGCAAATTCATTTTTTTTTCAAGTCCACCTGCTGAGGTGGTGTCCTGGGGAGTGGCTGCTGTGCATTCTACAACTTCTTGGAGCCATAAGTAAGATTTGAATGCCAGGTAAACACGAAAGGTGGAAGAACAGCCCTAAAAAAGGCTCAACAAGCCCCCATACTGGGGCGCTAGTCATTCTTAAACACCTATACACCCCAAGAATATATAACTGTGTTGTACATATATATCTAATATTAATAACAGGGATATATCCAATAACTACCAGTCTCAGTTTGCAAATGTCATACTTGTGGCATTTTGTTCTCTAATGGGACACTTCTCTGCTTGTGAGCTATCTGGTCATCTACTCTTGCCACTGTGGCTATGCACCCTTGTGGGAAAATGTGCCACAGGATAATGGACAAAATATGGCATAACTGCTATTCTACTAGATCCTTTCACTAAATGCCTTTTCACTGAGTAAGTTGTGACCTCTGGGTACTGATGGCAAAGACACTGACGGGGGCTTGTAAGCTCTAATTTTAGGAATGAGGGCACATAGAGTTTCTTGAACTTAAGGTAGTCATTGTCCTGGGAGACTTAACTGATGAGTGGAGAGTTAATTGAATCAAGCCAATATTACTAAAAACTTCAGTGATGCAAAAGAAGTGTCTTTAAAAGGAGCACTGACTAGACCTGAGACCCTGTTCCTGATGAGACTGTTGGACTGACACGTGGTGAGTGAAAGAGCTGCCACCTTTCCTGGATATTTTCTGAAGAAACTAACCTTAGGAGAGACTAGCCTCTTGAGAGAGTTTTTCCCCAGGTTCTTGGCTTTGCCGAGGCCAGTTAAGAATCAACTCTCCTTGCTTGATTACTTAGTGCTTAGCCTATCCTCTTTCTGATTTTCCTTACTTCACTCTTTCTACATTTTGTAAATAAATTGTGAATAAATCTATTTGAAATTAATATAAATTCCTGGTGACCACATTCTTAAATAATCCAGTCCAACCTTTATATAAATTAACCCCTTTCTCCCCCTTACAAGATATGGACTAAAGCACCCAGGATGAGAAGGCATAGATGGGTTGTGATCTGTTTGTATATTGATGAGATGAAATATCCATTGATATTTTGAAGAATTATTCCTGAACAACCATTCCTGAATACCTGAGCTGTTTTTATCTCACAAACATATTGTGCTCATTTCTGTTCACATGTTTCTCATGCTATATTCCCTGTCTGATGGATAACCATGATGAGCTTTCCTAAACTAATCAAGTATCTTACTTTATCAGTGCTTTATTCTCTAATCATATCCACCCTAAAAAATACATTGTCTCTGGCTCCTGGGGCTGCTGAGTCTGACAGGAGAGCAAAATGTTGCCTTATCTTACTGGAGCCTAGGTCTCCATACCACTTCATGGAAGTTTTCCTCACTAGAGTCCTAATCCACAACCATCCCCACCCTTCGAATGCTTAGACTCCAACCCTGGGTTCCTCTTCTCTGATAGGTGAGCTTTAGCCTTATCTTGTTGGGGTCTAGGCCTCGCTTTCATACTGCTTCCCACACTACCTCCCTCACCTTCCAGATGCCCTTTTATGTGTTGTCTTACCCCATTAAAATGGAAATTACTTCAGAGTTAGTCATCAAGAAACATTGCTGTGACTGTGTACAGTATTCTTCTGGTTCTGTTCACTTCACTTTGCATCAGCTCATGTAAGTCTTTCCAGATTTTTCTAAAATCATCTTGCTTGTCATTTCTTATAACACAAGAGTGTTCCATAATTATTATATTCCATAACATGTTCAGCCACTTCCCAACTGGTAGATAATCCCTCAATATCCAATTCTTTGCTATAAAAAAAGAGGTGCAATAAATGGTTTTGTGCATATAGATCTTCCCCACCTTTTTTTTTTTATCTCTTTGGTATATAGAACTAGTAATGTTATTGATAGGTCAAAAAGGTATGCACACTTTTAGTGCCTTTTGAGCATAGTTCCAAATTACTTTCCAGAATGGTTGGATCAGATTGCAACTCCACTAATAGTGTAGTGTCCCAATTTTCCTGTATTTCCTTCAATATTTATCATTTCTTTTATTGACATATTAGCCAGTTTGATAAATGTGAGGTGGTGCCTCAGAGCTGTTTTTCTCTAATTAAGAGTGATTTAAAACATTATTTCATATGACTATAGATGTCTGATTTCTTCAATTGAAAACTGCCTGTTCATATATTTTTGATCATTTATTAATTAAAGAATAACCTTTATTATTATAAATTTGACTTAGTCCTGTATATATTTGAGATTTCTTCCTTTATCAGTGAAAATTGCTGCAAAAAACTTTCTCCCAACTTTCTGCTTTTCTTCTAAGCTTGGTTACCTTTGTTTTGTTTGTATAAAATCTTTTCAATTTCATATAATAAAAATCATCCATTTTTCAATTTATAATGCTCTCTACCTCATGTTTGGTCCTAATTTTCCCCTCATCTATAGATTTGACAGGTAAGACTATAATAAATTATTCTATGTTCCTCTAATTTGTTTACAGGATCATCCTTTATATTGTAAGGGGGTAGAAAATGTAAGGGGTTTTTATAAAAGTTTGGACTGGATTATTCAAGAATAGGGTCACCAGGAATTTTCATTAATTCCAAAGAGATTTATTTTAACAATTTATTTATAAAATATAGAAAGAGTAAAAGTAAGAAAATCAGAGAGATGATAGGGTAAGACATATAGTTTAAGCACTAAGTATTTTGCTCCAGCCCCCAGGCTCAACCCAGGCAGAACTAATTAGCCCTTAGCCAGAGGGCCCTCAGCCTTCAGCCCAGGACCTGGGGATACAGGGAGCCTCTCTCAAGAGGGTAGGTCTAGCCTGAAGCTAGTCCCTACAGAAAATCCAGGAAAGGAGTCAGCCTTTAATTCACCATGTACCAGTCCAAAGGGAAGTAGTTTGAGATCTCAAGCCTGAGCTCCTCCAAATTCAAGTTGAAGACTAAACAAGAGCCCTCACAGGAAGTTCTTAGCGTTTCTTTTCATCACTTCCTGTGACTTTCTTCCATTTGATGTGTACCAATTGCAGATCAAGCTTTGCTTATGACTGCCCCAGCAGTCAGTTGATTCTGATTCATCACCCACAATCTCACATGTGGCTCACAGACCTCCCCCACTCAAGTGTGAGTGGGGTGTATATTCTTTTGGTGATTAAAACTAAAAACAGGAAAGGGAGAGTTAATTTAATCTTCACAATATTTAGATCATGGACATGTGACTTTATCTTGATATTTGGTGTGAAATGCTGTTCTATTCTAGTTTTTGCCATACTTTCCCCCAATTTTCCTAATAGTTTTTGTCAAACTGTGAATTCTTGTCTCAAAAGCTTGGAGATTTTGATTTATCAAACATTAAATTACTATGCTCATTTATCATGAGGTTTTGTGTACCTAATTTATATCACTGATGTACTACTATATTTCGTAGCCAATATCAGATTGTTTTGATGTTTTCTGCTTTGTAATATAATTTAACATCTGGTACTAATAGGACATCTTCCTTCACATTTTTTCTTCCTTTGATTCCCTTGATATTCTTCAACTTTTGTTCTTCCAGATCAATTTCTTTTTTTTTTCCTAACTCTATAAAATATTTTTTGGCAGTTTAATTGGTATGGCATTGAATAAGTAGATTAGCTAGGAAAAAAAATCATCATTTTAAATTATATTTGGTCAGCCTACCCATAAGCAATTAATATTTTTCCCAATTGTTTAGGGCTGACTTTATTTATGTGAAAAGGTTTTATTTTAATTAAGTTCATAAAGTTCCTGGGTTTGTTTTGGCAGATAGACTTCAAAATAGTTTATATTTTCTACTGCAATTTCTCTTTCTATATTTTGCTGCAAGGCTTTGTTGGGAATATGTAGAAATGCTGATGATTTATGTAGGTTTATTTTATATCCTGAAATTTTACTAAAGTTGTTAATTATTTCAACTAAATTTTTAGTCATTTCTCAAGGATTCTCTAAAAATACCATCATATCATCTGTGAAGAATGATAATTTTATTTCTTCATTACATATTCTAATTTCTTTAATTTTCTTTTTCTTCTCTTCTTCTGGTATTTCTTTTTCTTCTCTTCTTTTGGCATTTCTAGTACAATATTGAATGATATCAGTGATAATGGGAGTCCTTGTTTCACTCCTGATCTTGTTGAGGAGGCTTCTATCTTGGACCCATTACAGATAATGTATGCTGATAGTTTTAGATAGATACTAATCATTTTAAGGAAAATTCCATTGATTCCTATGGTCTCTATTGTTTCCAACAGCAATGGGTGTTATATTTTGTCAAAAGCTTTTTCTGCATCTATTGAGATAATCATATGGTTTTTATTTATTTTATTATGGTAAATTGTACTACTAGTTCTCCTAATGTTGAACCATCACTGCATTCCTGATAAAACTCACCTGATCATAGTGAATGATCCTTGTGATATTATCACTGTAATTTCCTTGCTAGCATTTTATTTAAAATTTCCACATCAATATTCATTCAGTGATCCAAGACAATCCCAGAGACTCATGATAAAAAATTCCATCTGCCCTCCATGAAAGAACTGATGGAGTCTGAATGCAGACTGAAACTTACCAGATTTTTTTTTCTTCTTTTTTTCCTACAAAAATGACTGATATAGGAAAATGTTTTACATGATTATACATGATTCCAAGTTTGCTCCCTTCTTATATGTATATAAGAAGGGAGCAAACTTATAAGAAGGGAGCAAACTTGGAATTCAGAGCTTTAAAAAAAAAGAATGTTAAAGTGTTTTACAGGTAATGGGTTGGGGGAGAGAAAATGTTGTTAACAAAAGAATGTAAGTTTTTTGAGGATTGGGACTGTCTTGCATTTTTTTATATTTGTATCCCCAGAACTTAGTGCAATATTTTAAACACAGTGCTTAATAAATTTAATCTCTCTCTCTGTTTCTTTCTTTCTTTCTTTCTTTCTTTCTTTCTTTCTTTCTTTCTTTCTTTCTTTCTTTCTTTCTTTCTTTCTTTCTTTCTTTCTTTCTTTCTTTCTTTCTTTCTTTCTTTCTTTCTTTCTTTCTTTCTTTCTTTCTTTCTTTCTTTCTTTCTTTCTTTCTTTCTTTCTTTCTTTTCTCTCTTTCTTTCTCTCTCCTTCTCCGATTAAAAAAAAACAAAACTTTACTAGTTCTCAGTTAATAGTTACATAGTTCATTACAGGGTCTATATCTGACATTTTTCCAATTTGAGGACTTGCCAAAACTTGTCTTTCAATGGCAAGATTTTAAGAACAGAGGACTGCCCTTTTGGTATGACAAATCACTAGGGTAGAATTATAATGGAAGATTAGAATATTAATGTAATAAGAATAGCTCACAGTTCTATAAAACCCATCACAGTACTTTCTATGTAAAATTTCTGTAAAGTAATTAGTGCCAATATTAGAATTCTCATTTTGCAGATGAAGAACCTGAAGCTCAGAGAAGTTGAATGACTTACCTAAAGTCACACAGCTAGTCTGTAACATATCTTCACTTCAAAACTAGGGTCAAAGATTTGGAAACCAGGCAGGTCTTCTCAGTAGACTGCACTGTTTCTTTATAAAATAGCTTTTTGGGGAGAGATGAACATTGGCACATTAACCGAACAGATGGCATATTTCCTAGAACGTATGTATGAGGCTTAGGAACTTGGCTAGGTCAAAGTATGGTTAACAGCTGCCTCTCCTGGCCCACAAATTCCCAAAATGTGCTCTCAGGCGGGTTTGGAGAGTTTCTGCCTTGGCTTGGAAGACAGTGAATTTAAACTCATCTGCCTTGCCAATATAACCAAAAGCTACCTTAAATATGGTTATGGTGGAAAAGCCAGATCCTTGTCAGTCTTAAAAAAATTCCTCCATAAAAAGTCTGATTAGAGAGTTCTCAAAGTCTTTGGTAACTTCTGATGGGTACATAGTTTTGTTTACACAGTTTAAATAACTTGAAATTTGCATTATTAATAACTCTATTTCCGCTATGTGTTAGTACCATGATTGATTTTGTAAGGTACTGAATGGTTCTCTTAGTCTAGCTATGTAGTGCTTTGAGTATAGTGAGTACACAATCAATCTTTCTTGAATAAAAAGAAATAATGTTCTTGGCTTTTCTGGGGCCCTTGTTCTGATTAAAATGCCCATTATGCCTTTCTGCAAGGACCTCAGAGGTCACTTAGTCCAATATCCATCTGAAAAGAATTCCCTTGAGGACATATACAAATTGTTGGCTTTTCCTTAAGGACTTTCAATGAACAGAATCTCATTATTTCCCAAGGCAGACCATTTTACTTCTGGATAACTCTAATTAATAAGAATTCTTTCTTTACCCTACATCTAAATTTACCTTTCTGCCACTTCTACCCATTGTTTCGGGTTCTGTTCTCTGGGGAGAAGCAGAACAAGTCTGGTGAACTCTCTTCCACATGTCTGCTCTTCAGATACTTGAAAACATTCATCCTATTCCCCTGAATTTTCTCTTCCGTAGATCAAACATCCCCAATTTCTTCAACTAATTCTCACATGGCATAGAACAGGATTCTAGTTGCCTTCCTCTTCACACTCTCTTTTAGGAAAGGACACTATCCTTTCTCATTTACCCTTCTCTGCTACTCTTCAATACCCCAAATCTTTCACAACTAGGAGAAAAGATGAAAGTATTCATTTCTTTTAAACCCTTACCTTCTGTCTTGGAGTCAATGCTCTGTATTGGCTCCAAGGCAGAAGAGTGGTAAGGGCTAGGCAATGGGGGTCAAGTGACTTGTCCAGGGTCACACAACTGGGAAGTGTCTGAGGCCAGATTTGAACCTAGGACCTCCCGTCTCTAGGACTAACTTGCAATCCACTGAGCCACCCAGCTGCCCCTGAAAGTATTCATTTTAAATAAGAGATTTTATGGATTCTCGGAATGATTTCGGTCTTCAACACTACTTGTGTCAAAGGACCTTTGATTTCTGTCTTTGGCACTGTATTACATAAACCAAAATTGAAGTCAATTCATGCCAAGTGACATGGAGAAACTTAAATCCTATTTGGAATTCATACTTTTCACACTGATAAAAATAGCTGTCAAGTATTCCTAGAAGAACTTCTTTGGGGTTTGTATGTAACTCACATGCTAATCAACTAATGTCTTCGATATGGAGGTATTTTAAGTGATTATAATTTATCTGCACTGGCTTGCCTTATTCTGTGCCTTACCCTAATTTCTTGGGAATACCTAAGTTAAATTCAGTTTGCCTCATATTAATGGACCAGGCAATGGAGGACATGTATCCAACAGGGATTGCCAAGGGCAGGGTCCAGCCTCACTCATGAATCCAAGGGTTCCCAACTGGTGGCAAATGAACGATCAGTCAAAATAAATAACAAATGGAAGACAGCTTAATCATTACGGCTGTGGGACTGCTTTGCATCTGATAGCTGCTCCTCCATTCCTAGGCCTGGGATTTATTTTTAAACCCATTTTCTTGGCACTCAAATGCACATAATCAAAGAGAGATGATTGGAAAAGTGATACATTAACTTTTAACAAATCGCTTGATTAACATTCTACATTTTTGTATTGTGATTACAGACAGAATAAAGGTTGCACACAAGATAAATGATTTTTGTCACAGGTGGCTTAATTTTCTCATTACCCTGTGAGAAGTTTTGAGCTTACAAACAATCAAGGAAAATTACTTATTGCTTATACTTATTTAGTAAAATGTAATAATTAATCAACAGTTCTTAAAAGACAATTCAATAATCATATCATTGAGGTTGAGGGGTACTGGGAACACAATTCAAATTTAGACTAGTCATTTCTCAGGGTTCTTACTAGGGAGTTCCTGAGTTATTGATTTGTGAAATTGAGTCACTGAGGCATATTGAAACTTGGTGTACCTGTACTTATTGTATGGGCCTCTATGATTGATTTGTGTGCTGGCTTCATGAGAATAAGTTTCTGTGAGTGGGAAAGTTTTGGGCTTGTCCTGTAGCTGCAGTTTTGCTGGGAATTATGTACCTAAGTAAAATTTAACCCATGATAGTCTTTTTGGGATTGGGTTTAAGAATCTGATCTTTTTGGTGATGTTTTGGGGAATTAGGGTACAGGTGTTTTGCTCTTGCATTATTTCTTTTGAGACTAGGGGGAATAATAATCATGTCAATTCATAGGTAAGGGGCTTGATGAAAGAGGTCATGTAAAAGGGGATTGGGTGGGCAATCACTTCTCACCAAGGACCACTCTATGGTCTCCCCAGCTACCATGCATGACTCTGTCAAGGCATCGTGGCCTGATGGCTTCCAGCAAGGGATGAGAATGAGTTTCTGTCAGAAAAGTTGATGACAGTGAAGGGGAAATGGCCTGGAGATATCTGGTCAGGGCCTTTAACAGTGACTCTTCAGATGTTCTATCAAACCAATGGTGGAGCTTCTCAGGGGAGCATGGCTCTAAGATTGCCACTAAAGCAACCATCCACTCTGCCAGGACATAATGTAGGTTTGGGGACATAACAATATGCCTGCTCCTCAGAAACACTTTGGAGATAAGGGGGAAAAGATGAGATTCCATTTCCAGGAACCATTTACCTCTCCAACTTTGTGTTTCTTACATAAAACCTATTCTTTCCAAATTAGAGGCAGGCACTAAAATTTTAAGAGGACAAGTTGACATAGTGAAGTCACATTTACTTTTCATTTGAGAAGACTGCAATTGAATATTTACTGTTATTTGCTAACTGCCTGACCCTGGGGGACTCATTTAACCTCTTAGTCTCAATTTCCTCATATGTAAGATAGCAATACTACTATAAAGCTAATAGCAACTCATTGCAGTAGGAATGACACAGGCTTTGGAGGCAAATGAATCACAAACCATAATATTTGAGAGTTGACAGGGGCCTCAGTCACCATCTAGATTCTAGACCAACTCACAAGGCAAAGGAGTCCCCAATATTATTTTCTAAGAAGTGAGCATCTAATTTCTGCTTGAAGACTTCCAAAGAAAGGAAATCAACCACATCCAGAGGCACCTGTTTCAGCTATTTGATATCTCTTGGGCCTCAGGAAAATTACTTAATTTTATTTTCTGATTCTCAGGCTCCTCATTTATAAACCAAGGTGTCAAGATTAGATGAAATGATCACCAAATGATTCTATTAATTGTATTCTATCCAAACATTTTATCTGTCCCAGCACTAGTCCAGAGTTTTGCTTGCCATAGATACTTAATAAATGTTTCTTGACCTGACTTTGTTTTAATGTAAGCATTGTGTCTCTTGTTTTACAACATGATGATCAGGAAAATATGTATTACATAATAATATATCTGCAAACTATATAATATTACTTGCCTTCTTAGGGACGAAAAATGGGAGGGAGAAAAAAAAGAAAGCTATAGATTTTTGAACATAGCTAAGGTGAGAATTTGTTTTTCTTGGATAAGTATGATAGTTATTATTTATTAATATTTATAACAAATCACATGTGTTATATTATTGTTATGTTAAATATATATGTATGTGTATATATATATATATATATATAATTTTTTAAAAGGCCACATTCATTTGGGGAGTTAATTCTTAGAAAGTCCAAAGCTTGTTTACAAATTAATATTATATAGGATGGAACTGAAGAAAAAGAGTTATTTTGTTTAACCAAAATTCAAAAAGTAATTTTTTTCTCAGATAATCTTATTTAGGAAAAATCAATATATTTAATATATAAGGGACATGGAAAAAAGGAAAGAAAACAGTAATATCTACAAATTTAATTATAAAGAAAGGGGATAGAAAAGAGAATGATTGATGCTTCAGATGTTATTCGTTGGTTTTTCTGAACAATTTTTTTTTCTTTGAAAATTCTTGTTGTAAGGATGGGTTCACTGGGCAAAGGAATTGGAAGGCTATATTTAAAAGTATGTGTAATGTGAAAAGAAAAGGAATAGTCCTTTTTTTTAATAAAGCAAACACACATTTTAAAAGTACTATGTAAATGTGAGTTGCTTATCATTGTCACCATCATCATCACCTTTAGTCTCTATCCTGGTTGCCCTCCTCTGGACAATTCCAATCTTCTCAATGTCCTTCCTAAAAGCCTGTACCCAGAATTGAATATAGTATACCAGGTATAATCCGACCTATGACTAACATCTTATTCCTGTATGCTGATCATCTCTTAATAGAGTCCAATAAAATATTTGACAAATTTTCTCAAATGATTCCTGTGGGAAAGATAGATATAGTCTAGCTGATAGGACAGTTAGATGTGTTCAGGACTAATGGAATAGCTAGATTCAATTGTATCCATTAATAATGATAATGTACTGCCATTTGGGGAAGAAGTAATGAAAAGAGTACCCAAGAAATTTATGTATGGCTCTGTGTGGGGAAGATTGGAAGGAAAATTATCATATTTATAAAATATCTAACTTCATGTCACATGAAGATCAGATCAAAGATTTGGAAAAAAGGAGACTCTTTGGAGGTTGATTAATAACTGCCTTCAAGTGTTTCAACTATTGTCATATAGAAGACAAATTAGACTTGATCCATTTGGATACAGAAGAAAGAATTAGGAGCAATGGGTAAGAGTTAAAAAGAGGTACTTTTAAGTATAATGTAAGGAAAAACTTTCTAATAATTAATTACCCCCAAAGGAAATAGGTCCTCTCTCTTTAGGAAGTCTTCAAGTGAAGGCTATTTGATTATTGCTTAGGCATGTTGTGAAGGTTGTTTTCTTTTTGGGCATTTGTTGGATTAGATAGCCACTGAGGTTCATTTTAATAATTAAATTCTGCATTTCCTTGATTTTATTTTCATAGGTAAACAATATTAATAGTTTATTTCCACGAGTCTTTAAAATTTACAATGATTTTCCTTGCAACATCCTGGTAAGATACACAATGCAAATATTATTATTCTAACAGGACATGTTTTTTCATCAATAAAGGAAGCTCTTTAATGAGAAACTCTCAACAGATTCTAACATTTGGTACCTTCTATGTAATTTATAGACTTAGATATTTGCCTAGGGACCCTGAGAAGTTAAGTAATAGGGGCATATAACAAATATGTAGCAAAATACTTGAGCTTAGGTCTTCCTGGTTGAGTCCAGTTCCCAATCTATCACACTATCACAATTTACAGATTAATTTCAAATCAATAAACATTTATTGCCTTTAGAATTATTAATGATCATGTCTGAGCTGTGCCAATGTAATAAAAATGATGATATTTTTAAAATTAATGTACAGTTTTATTGTTGTATTAGTCAACTAACATGGGAATACTTGACAGAGCTAAATAAAATAAAAACAAAAATCCATCTGGAGGAATAAAGGATCTAGAATAACCTAGGAATTAATGGGAGAAAATTAAGGTAGGAATGAATTGGGAATAGCACTTCTGGTTTCAGGCTATGTTATTCAGCAACAATCATCAAAACCATTGATATTGGTTAAGAAATAGAAAAGCACACCAATGGAATAGGCGAGGCAGGGGAGAATCAGAAATAATAGAACTCAATAACTTAGTGTTCGATAAACCTAGAAATAGAAATTACTTAGGGAAGAACTTCCTATTTAATTAGAACGTCTGGGACAACTATAAAAAAGTCTGGCATAAATTAGACTTAGAACAACACCCTTTAGTGTATTCCACCATAAATTCAAAATGGATACATGACCTGAATATTGAAATATAAAAATAAATACAAAATAAATACACGTACATATATTTATATATAAAATATAAAATAAATATAAAAGTATTTGAAGGTAAGCAGAATAATCTGTCTTTAACCGCCAGGGTGAGATACATTCTTAAACAAAGAATAGAGGAATTACAAAAGACAAAATAGGTAACTTTTATTACATGAAATTCCAAAGCTGTTGCATAAATCAAATTAATGCATCTATCATAAGAAGGGAAGTAGTCAGCTACAAAGAAAACTTTCTTTTTATCATATTTCTCAGATGCCTGATATCCAAGACTTATAGACAACCAACAGATATATAGAATAAAAGTCATTCTCCAATGAATAAATTGTCGAAGAAAATGAAAAAAAAAACCCTATAACAATTGTATGAAAAGAACAATTCAAATAACTAATAAGATAAGTATACATTCCCCAGATCCTTGAGGTTTCAACTTACACCCAGAAACTGACAAAAAAAAGTAAAGAAAAATGAAAATAATCAAGATGGAAGAGGTTGAGGGATGAATAGGCACTCCCTTTGAATGCATTGTTGGTAGAGCTGTGAATTAGTACAAACATTCTGGAAATAAATTTGGAATTATACAAATTAAATAATGAACACATCTATAGCCTTTGACCCCTGTCCCCTAGCCAATTCTGCTGCTAGGCATATACTCTGGAGAGGTCATTAATAAAAAGAAAGCTCTAAGTTTTGCAAAATAATTTTAGGCAATATTTTTTGTGGTAGCAAAAAGCTGGAAACAAAGTCAAGGCCTCTGGATCAGAGAATGGCTAAATATGTTGGATAATATATAGTGAAGAATGGACAAAAAATTACAATGTCTGTGTAATAGAACATTATTGGTGTACTGTAAAAAATGACAAACATGATCAATATAGACAAAAATGAAAAACATGCATGATCTGACACAAGTAAGCAGAGTCCAGAAAACAATACTATGACTACAATAGCCACAAAATAACTTATCATGAATTTTGTGAAATTTCAAAGAATAAAGATGACTCCAAAAGAAGAAAGATATCAGTGCTAACTCTTTTCTTGAGGGTGGGGATCCCTAGATATTGTGTATAATATCCAAAAAATTCTAATGCATTGATCAGTTTGTGGAATTTTATCTCATCTTTCTCTTTTTCTTTAAAAATAATTATAAGACCTGTCTTTGAGAGAGGTTAGAGCTAGATATAGGGGGAATCAAGGCAATGTAAAAAAACAAAAGTAACAATAAAAATCTATTTTTTAAAAAGTATTTTCTTTGTTCAAGCATTGAATTGTTACATATGTTCATGGTAGAGAGGAAGAGACAAACAAAACATTCTTTGCCTTAGAAGTAACTTAGAAGAAGGAGGTGTGTGTGTGTGTGTGTGTGTGTGTGTGTGTGTGCGCGCGCGCGCGTGCACGAATACTCACAAGGGTACACATCTGCATTAATCCCCAACATTTATATAAATAAGTATATAGAAGGAAAATTGGAGAGGGGGCAAGTATTAACAATTGAGAGCATAAGGGAAGGTTTCATAGATACAGTTTTATCATAAAGGGAGTCTTGAAAGATAAAAGAGGAGGAAATAAGAATAAATATATTTCAGATATGGTACATTAGCCTGTGCAAGTATATGGAGATGGAAGGTAAGCTAACAAGTTTGGAGAATAGTTAATAGTGTACTTTGGGTAGATTCCAGAGATCATGAAAATGAATTATATGAAATAATGCTGTGAAAGCAAGTAGAAGAAGGGCAGCTAGGGAGCACAGTGGATTGAGCATCTGGCCAGGAGTTGAGAGCACCTGGATTCAAATCTGATCTCAGACATTGTCTAGCTGTATGACCCTGTACAAGTCACTGAGCCCCAGCTGTCTAGCTCTTGCTGGTCTAAGACAGAAGTTAAGAGTTTGTTTTTTAAGTAAATAGAAGACATATTGTGGAAGACTTCCAATTCTATGTTTAGGAATTTGTCTCTTATACTAGAGATTCTGAAGAACCAGTCGAGATTCTTGAGCAGGGAATGGCATGGTTGAACCTGTGTCTTAGGAGTCCTATTTTGTTATTAATGTGGTGGATGTGTTGGAGAAGGGAAAGACTGGAAGGAGGGATACCAATTAGGAGGATAATAGGAAATCAGACAAGAAATGATGAAGATTTGAAACAGTTTGGTAACACCATGAGTAAACAGAAAAGGAAGGATCAACAGGTGTTGGCAACTGATTGGACTTAAGTGAAGTGAGAGAGAATATCAAGGATGAGTCTCAGCTTGTAATTGTTGTTCAGTCATTTCAGTCATGTCTGATTCTTTATGAACTCTTGTGGAGTTTTCTTGGCAAAGATACTGGAATGGTTTGTAATTTCCTTCTCCAAGTCATTTTACCAATAAGGAAACTGAGGCAAACAGGCTTAAATGACTCCCCCAGGGTCATGTAGCTAATAAGTTTCTAAGGCTCGAGTTAAACTCAAGAAGGTGAGCCTTTCTGACTCAAAGCCAGGCGCTTCATCTATTGTACCACCTAACTGCCTATGCTGGATTCTCAAGTTAGGCACCATTATGACCAGGAGGAGAACTGTACCCTCAACAGAGAGAGGGAATTTTGGAGCAGAAAATAAAAGCCCAGAGAAGTACTGTTCCAGCTTCTCAAGCTGAAGTGCTCTGAGCATCCCTTTCTTTACAATGGTAAAGGGGACTGATGAGAACCAGGAACAAGTTGACAATGACTACAATAATGTAAATGAAGGCAATGCTGAAAGGTAGATGACCTCTAATTAATTAATTGTCATGTAACCAATTTTGGTCCCAGAGATGGTGTGCTAAAATGCACTTGTCTTTTCTCCGAGTAATGGGGCAGAGGGAGAATCACAGTTGCAGATCATTGCATGCCTTCCCTGTTAGATTCTGTCACAGTGTAGTTGGATTTTACTTAAATGTTCTGGCTCTATGGTGGGTTCATTGTGGAGAGCAATATGTTGAGATATGACTATGGTGAGAAAACAAAAGACATAAATAGAAATCATAGAAATCTCCTATGGCAACGTTTCTCCATCAATTCTGAAACACGAGTGTTTTCTTTACTAAAGGATCCTTTAAGGCTCTGGACTATAGGCTGTTTGGCAGGCTGAACCCTTCTGAATCAAAGACAATTTTTGCTCAAGGGATAGGGAGAGATATTTAATGAGGACAAGCAAGCACATGGATTTTGGGGAACATTTCTGGTCCAATATAGATATACCAATCTATCAAAAATGACTGTTATAATTTGAGAATATGATTCTTAAAAACAACTCTAAAAGGACAAGACACATAAGCTTCCCCATAAATAAGATGGAATTACATTACCTCTCTTGGGCTCAGTAGGGTCTGCCTTAACATAAGACAATGCAGGCTGCTTAAGTGAAGGCCAAAGCAGACAGAAAATGTACAAGGAAGAGGAGCAAGAGAGAGAAGAGAAAGAGAGACAGAAATAAAGAGATTGACACAGAGAGAGACAGAGAGACAGAGAAAGAGACAGAGAAGGGTCCCCTTAACCTTCCCCACTCCATTCTAATCAACTAGACTTTAATTTAGTGTCAATTGTAAGTATGATATTGCCAAGGATAGCTAGTCAGACAGATAACTGACTTGTAAAGTGACTTGCTCAAGTAGCACTGTTTGTAAATGGTGTCAGAGCCAGAACTGAATTTGGTTTTATACCACAGGGTCAAAAGGACATTGATTTAGAACTGGAAGGGACCTTAGAAATCAGATACCTTCAGATGAATTCAAGTCCCCAATATGAAGGAAAAGGTAAGGCTGAGAATTGAGTGATGCTCCAAGTCACATAGCTAGAAAATAGCAGAGCTGGGATAATTCTAAATTAACTGCTTTTTATTCTCTTTTGTTTGCAAAATCAGCTTTTAAAAAATCCCCAACCACCCTATGCTGTTTTCTCTCTCCTTTCTACCTCCCGCACCCCAGAAGCCTCTATAATTCCATTTGGTCACCCATGAATTTGCATTTGGAATCTATTTTTATCTATAGCTTGAAACACCTCTTGGTGTAATGAATTCCATTAGTTTGCTCCCTGCCGTGTAAAGTAGCACTTGGTATTTGTCCTAAAGCTACATGTTTCAGGACAAATGGAAAATAGTACTAGAATCTTTCCAATTATCTCAAGGGGCATTGAAAAAGTTCTCAAATTAAATTGATTTTTATTTGCTTTCAAATAAACCTATGCACAGTGATCAGACTATATTTGGAGACTTTATTTTGGACCTATTCTGATTAGCCAGCCTATGAGGGGTGAAGTGTGGGGTGAGGAGGAAAAAGATAGAGAAAAAAGAGGAAGAAGGAAAGAGAGAGGGAGAAGGAGTGGGGAGGGGAACAGAAGAATGGAAGAAGGGAAGGAATAAAGATAGGGAGAGGAGAAAGAGAAGAGAGAGAGGTAAAGAAAAGGGAGTTGAATAAGCAGTCATAGAATTAGAATATGAGAAACTTGTCTCAGAGGCAGGAGGTGATACTATCTATGTTATCTATGTGATCAGGGGCATTTTCTCCATCTAGGTCTGTTTTCCTGTTTGTAAAATGAATGAATCATCTTGATCTGGCCAGGTCCCACAAAAGAAGTATTTTCAGAGTTATTTGTTGAGGGCAGGAGGAAGAGGATTTCTCATTGTCTTGGCTCACAGCTTGTACCCAAGGAGACACCCTTGCTGTCTTTCCTCTACTCCCTTGCCCTCCAACAATATAATGGAACTGACTTTCTATGTGCTGGGCATGCACTGTTACTAATGAAAGTTTATTGAATTAGAAGAATAAAGGGCAGAAACCCTTGAATGAAACACCATCAGTCTTAAATATCCTTTAAGTCTAAATCTGCAGTTTCTGGTTGCAAATACAGAATTAGGTCTTCTCTGCCTGAGCAACCTATGAAGTCTTTGTTCCCAGGTCCTGGTTGTCTAACTGAGCTTTTGACTTAGTGGGAGTAACAAAGGGCAGAATAACTCCCTAGGGGTAGTTATATAGAGTAGTTTCACTCCTGGGGTTGCCCTCTGCTGCCCCCGGCTGGTTTACTCTTGGAATTGCTCTTCTGCTCATCAGCAAGACTGGAAGTGATAGCTCTCTATCATTTGCCATTTTCTGTCATCAAGGTAAGGGGAAGAAACCGTGAGTTGTCTCGTTGCCTGATAGGAATTATAGCTCTCCCTGATGTATGTGGCAACTCTAGCAACACAGTCTCACATCCAGCAGTATCTTTTTCCTGAAGCTGTGGCTTCCATAGAGATCACCATTGCTTCTGCCATTTCTGGGCAGACAGGCACTTCTCTTGAACAGAGAAGACTGTTGAGCTTTAGCTTTATGAGGGAATGGACAGTGACCAAAAACCCTTGGGACCTTCTTCCTCTAAACCCCTCTGGAAACCAGGATGGAGAATCTGCATGGAAGGGACCCAAATAATAGTTACTATAATAGTTAGATTTTTAAAGATCTTTTTAAGGTTTGCAAAGCATTATGCATGTTATCTCATTCAGTCCTCACAATAATCCTGGGGAGGATGTACTATTATTATCCCCATTTTACAGATGAGGAGAGGCTGAGACTGAGAGAGTCATTTGATTATTGTCTCAGATGGGATTTCAATGAAAGTCTCCCTGTCACCAAGTCCAGTGGCTTTCTCCATTTTAAAGTATCTCAATTTCATCATCATTTTGGCTTATTATTTTCATGATTATTATCACCAATAGCTCATAATAGAATAGTAGATCAATGGAATAGCTTAGGAAATCAATACTCTATAATTAATGACCATACTAACCTAGTGTTTGATAAACCCAAAGATCCATGTATTTGAGGAAGAATTAACTTTCTGGCAACATTTTGTAGCCCCCAGTGTAAGAGTGTACCCCAGATTGCAAGGCATCTAGAAATCATTAACTCTGAAGCAGTAAACCCATAGCTTTTCCCCTTAGCATGAACTGAAATCATTCCCCTTTAGCTTGAATACCCATTCTTCTCTCCAAGTTATCAGATGTCCTGCCAAAAAAACACTAGGGCAAGAATTTTATCAGGAGTCTGGGTAGGGAGTCACCCACTGAAGTACCAAACCTAGCTGGGCAATCATGCATTGACATATTGATCCATTACATATAGAAAACTTTTGTTTATGATCACTGAAGTAACCTATGTTCATCATCATTACCTTGTGAATCATTACCTATCATTGTTTCTGTATAAAGATTACCTAAGTCTTTTACCTACGTCATTTACCCTATAAATTGTATACCCCAACCCAATAAACTTTGCCACCCCTCTAAGAAACTGTCTGTCTACATAGTTCTTAGTTGGCACAGACCCTCCTGTAAACCCAACCCCCATGCTTCTTGCCCCAGCTTGATGACCTGTGAAATTATTCATAACAAAATTTTACAAAAGCCCCTTGGAAACTGGAAAACAATATGACAGAAACCTGGCATAGAACAATATTCACATTATACATCAAAACAAAGTCAAAATAGATACATAATCTAAAAATAAAGAATGATACCATAAACAAATTAGGGAACACAGAAAAGTTGACCTGTCAGACTTATAGATAAAAGAAGAATTTATGACCAAAACAGGCATAGAGAACACAATGAAAAGTGAAATAGATAATTTTGATTATATTAAATTTGAAAGTTTCTGTACCAAAACTACCAATGCAACCAATATTAAATAGAAACAAGAGACTGGGAAAAAAAAATTTTAACAACTGTCTTTGACAAAGGCCTCGCTTCTCAAATATATAGAGAACTGAGCCAAATATAAGAATATAAAACATTCTCCAACTGATTAATGGTCAAAGGATATGAGCAGGCAGTTCTCAGTGAAGAAATTAAGACTATCTAAATTCATATGAGGAAATGCTCCAAATCATTATTGAATAAAGAAATGCAAATTAAATCTGAAGTACCATTTCACTCCTATCAGAGTGGTTAATATGACCAAAAAAGAAAATGACATATGTTGGAAGGGATGTGGGAAAATTGGGACACTAATACACTGTTAGAAATGTGAACTGATACAACCATTCTGGAGAGCAATATGGAACCATATCCAAAGAGCCATGAAATTGTATATACCCTTTGATCCAGTAATACCTCTATTGGGTTTTTATTCCAAAGAGCTATAGGGGAAAAGGATCTACTGGTTCAAAAATATCTTTAGTATCTCTTTCTGCAATGACAAACAATTGGAAATGACGGGATGTCCATTAATTGGGGAATGGCTGAACAAACTGTGATATATGGTTACAATGGAAAACTAGTGCACCATAAGAAATTATAAAAAGAATGAGTCCAAGAAAAAAACTAGAAAGATTTATATGAACTAGTGCAAAGAAAAGTGAGCAGAACCTAGAGAATATAGCAACAAAAATATTGTATCATGATCAATTGTGAAAAACTAACCTATTTTCAGTAAAATGAGATTTCAAGATAACCCTAAGGGACTCATAATAATAATAATAATATTAAAAACCCACTATTCATAGCCAGAGAAGGAACTTTTGGAATCTAATTTTAGGTTAAAGTATTCCATCCTTCACTTTATTTTCTTCATGAGTTTGTGATATGTATCTCTAATCACAACATGTTGAATATGGAAATAAATATTGTGTTAAAGCACTGACATAACCTATACTTATCTTAGGGAGGTTTAGGAGGCAAGAAGGGAGAGAATTTGAATTGCAAATTTGCAGAAAAAATGATAAAAATTATTTCAATATATAATTTTTAAAAACAATTTTTTTTAAATTTTAAAATGCATACTACATTTCATATAGTCACTTTCTTTGTGTTCCTTCTGGTATTTCTTTTCTTCTGTGTATTTTTAACATTTTATTGATGTTCTTTCTTATTTTTCATCTCTATAATTCTCGCTAATTTACTATCCTTCAGAAGCTTTGCCATGTAACAAATACAGGTAAGCAAATGAGACTAATATATTGATCATGTCTAAAAATGTGAGTCATTCTGCACCTCAATCTTTTTTTTTTAAACCCTTACCTTCCATCTTGGAGTCAATACTGTGTATTGGCTCCAAGGCAGAAGAGTGGTAAGGGCTAGGCAATGGGGGTCAAGTGACTTGCCCAGGGTCACACAGCTGGGAAGTGTCTGAGGCCAGATTTGAACCTAGGACCTCCCATCTCTAGGTCTGGTTCTCAATCCACTGAGCTACCCAGCTACCCAGCTGCCCCCTCTGCACCTCAATCTTCTAGCCAAATGGAGAAGAGCATGGTCAGTCTTCTGAAGTCATGTTTGGTCACTGACTTAATAGGATCATTGGTCCAGAGCTGGAAGGAAACCTAGAGGCTCTCTTGACCACTTTCTACATTTTAAAGATGAGGAAACTGAGACCCAATGTAGGAAAGTGAATTTCTCAGACATGTAGTAAGTTACAAGAAACTTCTAAAGCCTTTTAACATTATTTACATTATTATGATTATTATGGTCATTTTTAAAATGGTTCTCTTGTTTCTGCTCAATTCTCTCTATATCAGTTTTCCTAAGGTTTTCTGTAATTGTAATACTGAACATTTATTACATTGCAATAGTATTCCATTACCTTCACATAAAGCACTTTGTGGAGTTATTCCCTAGCTGATGGATATATTTTGTGTTTCCAGTTCTTTGCTACAACAAAGGCATGGCTATTAATATTTCCAGTGTATTTTTACTCTACCATATTGTTTCTTTACCCAATTCACCCAAGGCTATTGATAATCTCTATTAGTTCCTGGTCTCCTCTAGTCTAATTCTGCTCAGATGCCACAGTGAGAGTGGAAGACAAGTTTAGTTAAATTCAGAGAGGCTGATTCCTATGTTAATGCAAGGTGATGGATTCTGGGGCCATAGAAACTGCAGAATATGGTTAGGAGGTCACACTCAGGAAACTGCAGGAACAAAGTTAATTGCTTGCCCCATGGAGGGGTTATAGCTTTATTACACTTTTTTAGGCTCATATCATTCTTTTGAATCACTTCAAGACAACAAAGCGAAGACTAAAAAGGTACCAGTGTTAGCTCCATTGGTTATACATCTTTATTTTGGTTGGTTTGTCTTTGTTTTCTAAGACGAGTTATCCCATGTTGCCTTTTTTTCTACTCACCAGGAGCAATTCAATAAAAAGACACTTTCTGATTCTTGCCTCCACTAGGGAGGTACCTAGTCCTGGGGCTAAATTCTGAGAGGATTGGTCTCTAAAGATGTATGGCTCCTATTTCAGTTGGGATTAACTGACTTGTTTCAGAGATGCTAAGGCCTGAGAATAATGAATGGGTTGGGTCACCATGTACTCCTTCAAGACTGCAGGGATTCATTCCAGGATTTTGTTTTAGAAATGGCTACAGCCTATAATTTGTTGATATATATATATATATATATATATATATATAAGCTTGCATCTGTATGGTTTATCATCATACATAATTTCTATTATGGGATAATGGGTTACATTTGCACACACACTATGCAGTTGGTTACCTGAGGAATGAAGTGTTGCTCAAAGGTAGAGGCAAAAAGATAAGCCAGGCATGCTCATATGGGACAATCCAGCATAGGTAATGCTTCCTGCAACCCAAAATGTATATTATACTGCAATATGTGGGTGTGGGTGGAAGGTGTGCAGAGGAAGACTCCCAATAGCAAATAAACAACAATGATGTTGAAACTCTGTAGAAATGAGCAATTATTCCTGGACCCAAATATCATTTGCCTGTTAATTATTGCCCTGGATCAGTATGCATCTGATCCTGAGCTGGAGGTGATCAAGAAAGCCAGAGGCCAGGCTCGTTTTTAATTGCAGCCTTGCTATTTTTATCTACAGGGATAAAATTATATATAATTATATACAATTATAAATTGGCATTTATACCATGATGGGATGATAACCTATTGCTCATAGACCTAGACCCATAGGTTGAATTTTTAGAGAAAGTTCTTCCTTCTTCTTCTCTTTGTTTTCTTTCCATCCCCTACCCCAGCTACCTTCTGAAATATTAAGTTTCTTTGTTCCCCTGAAGACAATTATCTGAAATGGAACTTCATGGCAATATTAATATTTTGCTTGCTTGAAGGGGTTTGGTGTTTTCATCCTCTTCTAAAAGCCCTGTCCAATAATACATCTTGATGTGAGGTGACCCTGACCTTCAGACCAGGATTCTGAACTGTTTTTGTTTCATAGAACCTTTTGGCACTCTTGGCAAATACTATGGACCTCTTCATGGAATAATGCTTTTAAATGTATAAGATAAATTACATGGGATTATAAAAGAAATGAATCATATTGAATATAATTCTCATTATGTATATATGCATAGTGATACATACATGTATATATGCTTATACTATATAATATCTCTATAGTATAGTAATAATAGTATCTAATAGCTAGGTCTAGATATCAATATATGTGTGTATATAGAGATAGATATTATTTTCATTAATCTCTAGCCTCTTGGACTTTTGGGTACTAGTTAAACCCCCATTTTCTTGCTGATTGTCCTATTGTTTTCTCTCTCTGTCTCTGTCTCTCCTTTTCTCTCTCTGTGTTTCTCTTTCTTCTTGTATTTCTGCTTCTGTTTCTCTGTAGCTCTTTCTCCGTCTCTATGAATCTGTCTTGCCTCTTCCCCTTCTCTATCTGAATTCCAATCCTGCAACTTACTGAGATTTTTATTTGGCCTTTGGAATTAGGAATTCTCTATCTGAATCCTTCTCTATCTGAATTCCAATCCTGCAACTTACTGAGATTTTTATTTGGCCTTTGGAATTAGGAATTCAGCCAGACATATTCAAGACAGGCACCCATATCCTAAAGGTCACTGTTGGGAATGCTAGGCTAATGACAATTCATTTAGCTGTCTGTCTTCCTCACTAGGGACCTGTCTCATCACCTAATTAGGTTAACTGTTTTGGAAATTAATTAGTTGTGCAAACAGAGGCTGTCCTTGGTAGCTAATGAACCAGTATGTTCTAGTTCATCAACTAGGGGAGAAAATCAGCAACTCATGCTGCTGTCATTGGCTTTACAGTCCAGACCTCATATCTCGGGGTGTCTGATGTGATAGGAAAACTACAGTCATTCCTTTTGTGATCTCCTAGCCATTTTGTGACAAGTAAGTCTGGGCTGCAATTTGCAAAGAAGAAAAATAAGGGGAGGTAAAAAGATTAATTTCAGCTTACCTTTACATTAAATAATTTTGCTGCATAGAATAAAAGAACGTTGAAGCAGATATTTATTATTCATTTTGTGTCTGAGAAATCAGACTCCAGAATGGCATGGGTAGAAAAGATGTTGTAATATGTACATCTGGAAGAAACTTTATGATATAGACTATCAGAGCTGGAAGAAACTTGAAATCAATGAACATAAAATGCTAGAGTTGGGGAAAACTCTAGATATGATCTAGTTCAATTTTTCCTTTCAGACAAGAGGAAACTTAGGTACCAACTGTCAAAGTGATTTGTTCAAGAGCATATAACTCATTAATGAAAGAGCTGAGAACGGCCATCAGGTCTCCTGCCTCAGTCCAAATCTAGTTTCATATATTTATTGTTTTTAAATTTATTTTTATTGTGAGCTTAATGATTAATAAATATTTCAATATACAAAGGAAAGCAAGAAAAATGTATTTTATAAGAAACTCAATTTGTATGATACATATAGGTGTTTAAAAATATATATGAGTATATATAATTTAGCAAAGCAGTTACAAAGTTGCTCTATTTATTTGCATTCCCTTCTATATATTTTTGTTCCCTTCTTTACTTTTTAAAACTGGTTTAGTGATATTTAAAAAAAATTCATCACTAACCACTATGCCTCTACCATACCCCATCCAAATATGTTGCTTTCAAGGAGCCAGTGACTGTGGGCAACATTATGGAGCAAATAGGAAGTTATAAAATCTGGGTGGTAGTCCTAATCTTCAATTGATTTAGCACTCTTTTCTTGTCATGTTATTTCCTCTCTCTGAGGTTCCATTTCCTCATCTCTGAAACAAGGGATTAGATGATTCCTCAGGACCTTTCTACCTCTGTCCTATATCTTCCCATGATCTCTCTAGTGTTCTAGCATGCTGGGTATATCAATTCTGAATCTCTCTTCTTTTCACTTACATTTTCTAGGCCACAGTAAAGAGTGGGAGAAAATTAGGTTCTCAAGCTGATCTGGTTCACCACAACTTCATCCTCTTCAACATCACCTGAGACTTTACTCTTGCTCAGTAATTCTTTTATTTCTTGTGATTTTTCTCACCACAGTGAATATTCCAACCCTTTTCTGTTATTCTCAATCCTCCTATTCCCATTCACTCATACTAGATGACCTTTCCTTCTACCTTATTGAAAAGATGGAGGCCTTCTAATGTGAAAGCCTTAATCTTCCCTTATTTAAATACCTTTGACTCTTAGCTATATTGTCCTGGGCAAGTTACTTAACCCTGTTTGCCTTCTGTCTTAGAGGAGAGATTGAGACACATAATAAGGGTTTAAAAAATTAGACACTTTTGACTCAACTCATCCTTTCTTACCTTCTGTATGATATACCATGGTTCTTCTTTCTAAAGCTAAGCACATCACCTATGTTTTCTCACCCATCTCTTACTCATTCTCTCAATTATCTTCTCATGCTCTTACATTTATGTCCATGGCTCCTTTCCCTTTGTCTTGAAATATGCCTTAGATTACACTACCTTAAAGAAACTTTCACTGAATCCTGCTATCCTTTGTAGCTACTGCCATGTTTGAGACCTCCCTTTCCCTGACATTTGTCTCCTTTCTTTTACCACAGTGTTTCTCTATCTAAACTCACCATCTCCACTTGGAATCAGACTTAGACTCTGCATGGATTTCAGAGATTAGAGAATTAGACCTATAACTGCAATATATCAGTTAAGTGCTCTTCTTTGAAAACCTTCAGTGATAGATGGAGAAGCTGGTACCAAGGCAACCTATTCCAGTTTTTTATAATCTTATGCCCTATGCCAACTTTTTCTTTAATTTCTCCTTCTTGTGCTGCTTCTATGATCATAGGCTTTAGAGCTAAAAGGGACCTTTTGGATCATATTCCAGCTTCATTTTATAGGAGTATGGAAACTGAGACCCAGAAAAGTTAAATAACCTCTGACTTGGGTCACAGAAGATATGAGCCTGGAATCAGGATTTGAACCATAATCCTCCGCATCAAATTCAGTGCTCTCTCTACTTCAGGAAAACCTGTTGTACTCAAAATGTCATATTATTTTTTCTGGAACTGACAGGGAAAAAATTAATCACTCTTTCATATGACAGACACACAAATATTGAATGACACATGCTTACTTCTTAACTTCTGGAAATTTGACTTTTACTCCTTTACTCTCCTGAAATTTCATTTTGAAAGGTCATCAATGACCTCATAATTATAAATCCAATTACCTTTCCAACAGTTCTTATCTATCCAGTTCTCTGCAGCACCTCTTCTTATGAGATGCTGGGCTTCTGTTTATTTTCTTACCTCTTTGACTGATCTTCCTCTGTATCCTTTCGCATCTCATATTCTTTCACCCACCTCTTAAATATGAGCATTCTTCTATGTTCTCCTATATGGCCTCTCTCCTTCTAAATACTTTTCTATCTCATGGATTCAGCTACCAATACTGTATCTTCAAATACCAGATCAGAGTAGAGCCATAGTAAGATTATATCAATGTAGACATCTGAACCGCTGATCTAGGAGATACTTATGTAAAAACTACTTAGGAATAGGACTGGTTCCAGAACTTGATAGGAATGATCCTACTTATAAGAGGAAATATCCCTGACTGCCAATGTTGGAGGGAAGAAGGTGCCAAACAGATGGCATCTCCTACTTCTGAATTTCTGTAGCACCTACTGTCTATCTATTCATCTATTAACTTGTACCATCTCTTGAGTTATTGTTTCAATATTGATATTTAAAACATGCTCCATTCATGAGGAGAAATGGTGGAATGAGCCATTGTTAGTTAACTGACCATTCATTTGTTCAACATGTTTAGATGCCTATTGCACTCACTCTAGACATATATTCAAAATTTAGGTAAGACCTGTCCCTCTCCACCTGGAGATCATTTTCTAATAGATGAATAAATCACAACCCAAATAGCCTTCATCATCAATATTAAGCACACTTGAGAGATAGTAAGCACTTAATAAATGCTTTTTGATTGATTGAGGTGTGAATATAATTCATGTGGGTATTATATTTGGATCCATCTCTACATTGCGTCCTTGGGATTCTGTTTTTTATTCTGTAGTGATGGCTCCTATATTTATATCAACTACAGATTTAATGGGAATTCCATATATAGAATGCCTTTATCACTGTCTTTGATTAAAAATGTTCAATAGAACAGGACCAAGAATAGATGCTTGTAACTCTCCACTGCAAATCTCTTTCCAAAGATGATAATGCTCCTAACTTTCATTTTGGGTGTCCTACATCTGTCTGGCAGACACAGGAAACACTTGGTGTTGACTTCAGACAACTTGGAAAACCAAGTTGGAGAGAAATTTTGAGTTGTTCAGTGTGCATTGTTAACAGGAGATTGTATTAAGTGCAGGAAAATTGGAAAGTGAGACCAAAGTATAAGGAAATGATACCTAGAGAGATTTCACAATTCCTAGCTAATTCATGAAAACTACATTTAGAATACAAGTTTTCAGTTTAGTTCAACATTTACTATATATTTCATAAGAAAGCATTGTATTCAGTGATCTCTATCTTGAGGATACAAAGTTGAAGTGACTTTATTCCTGCCCTCAGTGAGGTGGTGGTTTATGATATTTACACAAAAATCATATAGTACAAGGTAGACTGTGAAAGGAGAAGGGAATAAGCATTTATTAAGCAGCTACTAAGTGCCAGGCACTTTATAAATATTTTTTCATTTGATCTTCATAGCAATGCTGAGAGGCAGGTGCTATTATTATTCCCATGTTACAGTTGAGAAAACGGAAGCATATAAAGGTTAAGTAATTTGCCCAGGTCTGCATAGCTAATAAGTCTCTGATATGGATATGACAAACTCAAGGCTTCTTGACTCCAGTTTCATTGTGCTATCAAGATGTCTGACACAAAAGCAGTTTTTAAACAATTTGTACAAGTCCCTTAATTTCCCTGAACCTGAATTTCTTCACTTGTAAAATGAAGGGCTTGGCCTCTGAGATCCCTTCTTGTTCTCAATCAACAATCCTATGAGAAAATCACTTTCCAGTGGGGTCTGGGTCTGGGAAGCAGAAAAAGTTTCAAAGAGGAAGTAGTATATGAGAATGACCTGAAAATAACCGAAGCATTTCAGCAGGTGAATTTAAGGATGGAGAGCAGGCCAGGTGTGGAGGCTGACCTTTGTGAATGCAAGAAGGAAGTTGAGGGCAGGATGAGTTAGGTGAACAGTAAGTAGTCTGGTTTGGCTTGAAGATAGACTTGGTAAAGAAAATTAGCATGAAATAAGACTGGAGGGGCAGACTAGTGCCAAATTGGTGGGGGGTCTTGAATTCCCAGCAAAGAAGTTTGGATTTTTCCTATAGACCACAGAGTCATTACTTGTTTCTGAACAGGTAATGAACAGAGAAAAGATGTGTTCCCAATGGCAGAAATTCTGCCTTCTAGAGCTTTGCAGAGCAACTCCATGCCACTTCACTCAATAGGTATGCCTTATTATTATTATCAATTTTATTGAATTTTTCTTTCTTTGATTTAAGGAACTCCTGATGAGGAAACTCTCTATCAAAATAGATCATCAATTTTTGTGCATTTTAGAGAATCATTTAAAATAAGAAGAAATTAAATAATTTGCCCAGGGTCACTGACTGTACAGATATTGGTTAGGGGAGTGTCTTCAACCCAGACTTTCCTGACTCTCCATTCACTATGTCAGTGACTAAAAAAAACACACAGACAGAAACCATATATAAGAGCCCTGTGGCTCACATAATAACAAATATTGATATTTTCCATGTTTTATTATATTTGTAGTTTGTTAAATATTTCCCAATTATATTTTAAAAGCTCTTCTTTTCTAGCTTAGTATCAATTCTAAACAGAAGAGTGGAAAAGGTAGGCAAAGGGGGATAAAGACATGTCTAGGATCACACAGCAAGAAAATGTCTGAAGTCAGATTTGAACCCAGATTCTCCCAACTCAGTCCACTATGCTGTGTAGCTCTCCCCCTCCCCAATTACATTTTAATCTGATGTGGGCTCTACTTGGAATTGTAGAGATCTTTATGCAGGTCTAAAGCCATATGTTAGACACCTCTGCCCTATACTATGCTACCTGCCACCATAACCATCATCTTCAGCATGATCAATATTATTACTTTATTCTTAACTTTATGTTTTGATGAAATTCAGATAGAAATGGTCCCATGACTAGTTATTATCTTATTATAATTCTTTTACACTTAAAATTCAATGAACTATTACTCAGGAGGATAAAATGGAAGTCTGAAATTGAATAAAAGTATTGGGATGCAAGCCATCCCTCATGCCTTTATTGCTCTTCCCTTTCAACCCTGACTCTGAGCTTCCCTGGCTATATTCCCACCTCTGCCCTTATCCCCATTTCCCAGTGCCTTAAAACTGCCTATCCCATTAGAATGTGCCTTGTGTGCAGGGATCATCTCGTAGCTCCTCTTTGGATCTCCAGAGCTTAGCCCAGTGCCTGACACATAGTATTTAATTAATGCTCATTGATTGATTTCTTATTCCCACATGGTTGATCTCTGAATATTAAGAGATTTTTGTGCCATGTAGTTTGAAGGTTGGGAGTGTTTGATTATAGAAACATCTTTTAAAACTATTCTTAAATTGTTGTGGATCATCATTTTGTCTGGCAATTGTGGGTAATATTTTTGTCTGCAATAATGATCAATTCTAGGACTGTTTATTTGTTTAATTCTCAAAAATATTTTGAGGTTTGAAATTGTAGTATAGGAAGCTAGGTAGTGCAGTGGATAAAGTGTTAGAGTTGGAAAGAGATGAATTCAAATCCTGCCTTTGTACTTTGCCTGCCTCAGTCTCTTTTTCTTTAAAATTGAAATAATAGTAATACCTATTTTTTAAACCTTTATCATCCAATTTAGATAGAATGCCATGTATTTGTTCCAAGGAGGGCTAGACAATAGGAGTTAAGTGATTTGCCCAAGATCACATAGCTAACAAGTGTCTGAGGCCAGACTTGAACCTAGGATCTCTTGTCTCTAGGCCTGACTCTCAATCCAGTGAGCCATCCAGCTGTCTCCAAAAGTACCTATCTTAAAGGGTCTTTGTGGGGATAAATATTTGGAATATTACCTTGTAAACCTTAAAGTGCTATATTTGTTGTTGCTGTTCAGTTGTCCCAGCCATGTCCAATTCTTCATTACTTCATTTGGGGTTTGCTTGGCAAAGACCCTGGAATGGTTTGCTATTTCCTTGTCCAGCTTATTTTACAGATGAGAAAATAGGTTAAGTGACTTTCCCAGGGTGACACAGCCAGTAAGTATCTGAGGTCATATTTGAATTCAGTTCTTCCTGACTCTAAGCCTAGTTGCTCTATCCACTTTGCCACATAGCAGCCCTAAATTGCTACATAAATTGTTATTATCAATGGTAATTAAGTACATTATTATTATTAGTTATTATTAATAATTGTAATTAAATATCTGCTGTGTACTGGACCTCATGGAATTTACATTTTTCTTTTTAGGGAGAGAAGACTCAGACAGAAAGCAATAATTATATTATATGATTAACTGCATTAGAAAAGTTCAAGGGGGCAGATGGGTAGATCAGTGGATTGGGAGTCAGGTCTAGAGATGGGAGGTCCTGGGTTCAAATATGGCCTCAGACATTTCCTAGTTGTGTGACCCTGGGCAAGTCACTTAGCCCCCATTGCCTAGCCCTTCCCGCTCTTCTGCCTTAGATCCAATACACAGTATTGAATCTAAGACTGAAAGTAAGGGTTTTTTTTTTAATTCTTTGTGAGAGACAAGGGATGAGGAAGGGAGAGACTGTTAGTAGATAGAATGCTGAACTTGGAGAAGGAAAGGTCTTATATCAAATCTTCCTTCAGGCAACAATTAACCCTGTGACCCTAGGTAAGTCCCTCAAACAGTATCAGAAGTAGGACTTGAACTTAAATCTTCTTACATTCAATTCCAGCCTCTTGCTTCCCCCTTCATTTTAGCTGAATCTAGAGTATTGTTGTTATTGTTCAGTTGTTTCTGACTCTTTGTGACCCTATTTGGGGTTTTCTTGGCAAAGATATTGGAGTGGCTTACCAGCTTCTTCTCCAGCTCATTTTTACAAATGGGGGAATTGAGGCAAACAGGATTAAGTAACTTGCCCAGGGTCATACAGCTAATAAATATTTGCGACCAGATTTAAACTCGGGAAGATGAGTCTCCCAGATTCTAAGTATGGTGCTCTCTCCACCTGATGGATTTTTATTCCAATATCCTTGAACTTTTAAGGAAATCTGATAACTATTTCAGTGTATTTGTTTCCTTTGTAATCTCATCAATTTTCTTTTATACTTTTAAAAACTTTTTTTTTTTGAGAAATGGATCATAGGCTCTACCAGACTACCAAATTCTCTGCAACACGAAAAAGACCAAGAACGGCTGATCTAGAGCATATGTAATAAGGTTGGAAAGTAGGTTGATGCTGGCTTCACCCCTCTTTCCCTGGGGACAATCATTCTGATACTCGAAGACAACAGTCATCTCTCCTTGGAATAGTCTTTTTGTCAGGCTAAGCATCCTCTGCTTCTTCATTAAGATAAACCTTAGGCTCTGCCTCAATGAAGCAAAGGTGGGGGCTTCACTTCACTCTCAACCATTTGGGAACCTGCCCCAGCACAGTAATCACATAGGTGAATAATTGCAGGCATTAAATCAAAAGTGTTCCCTGCATCAACAAGCCACATGAACACTCAATAATACCTTCTGATTGGCCTGCAAGCAATAGTTAGGGAGAGGAAAGTATCATACTGAGACCAGAACAAGCTGGCTCCAGAGTGGAAACATTTTTTTAAATTTAAATTTCAAATAAGTAAGTGTTTGGGAAAAAAAATAGAAAATTAGGAAGGTATGTTAAGGCGTACCTAAAGAGCCACCATCTGCCTCATGGGATACTTGTGATAAAAGTACTATGGAATTAAATAGGAATCAAAGCATTTGTTATTATTACTAATATAGGGATAGGAAGTGGTCCTGTGGTTTCATTGGTATAGACAGAGCTTAAGTGAGAAAATTCCTTTTGTCAGTGAAAGTTGACACCTCTTCTGCCACTTACAGACTTAGAGAATTGCCTACAGTACAGAGAACTTAAGTGACACAGCTAACAAGGCAAGGGAGGGAATTGCCTGGGTCTTCCTGGCTGGCTCTCTCTTCACTGTGACACACTACCTTTCATTACTTGTATAGACATTTTTGATTCTAATGCAATTTCAATAATAATGCTACATTTCCTTTCAACTTTAAGAACTACAATTTAGGTTTTGAAACACTGAAGAATGAATAGTGTTTGAGGTCAGGATCAGCTAAGAGCAATTTAAAATATTCTGGAAATCTACCGAGCTCCTATATCTGTTCTCTCTTTTGAATTCCCTCTGTTTCTTCTCCATCCCAGGCTCTAATCATCTTATGTTTAGAATTTTGTTTTATATTTCTTTTTTTGTTGTTTTGCATTTATTTAGAATATTTTTCCGTGGTTACAAGATTCATGTTCTTTCCTCCTTCCCCTTTCCTGGAGCTGACATGCAATTCCACTGGGTTATACTGTATGTATGTATTGTATGTGTGTATATACAAATATATATATATTCCACTGGGTCAATGCTCAAAACCTGCTTCCATTATATTTAGAATATTGAAAGAGCCTCCTACTAGGTTTCCTTGCCTCTAGTCTTATCCTTTCTAATCCATCTTCAACCCTTTGGCTAACAAGAGTATTAGACTCTTTTTGGAAGAATGGATCTAAATCCCAGCTAAGTATGTGTGCTAAATCCTGAAAAATCACCTTTATCCTGTCTTGCTCTGTTACCCTCACAGTCAATCCTTTGAAGGCCAAAATAATTTTCCAGGAGACTTTGGTTTAAATCTCTGGCAGGAGCCGACTCACATGAGCTGTCAAGCTGATTGTGAAATTTTCATTGGGAGCATTTATACTTCAGAAACAGGTAAATGATACAAATCAGGATTTGATTGATTATTTTGTTGATTGTCTTGACTATAGAAGTGCTGGAGAAAATGTTAATGATATGGGTGAAATTTGAGTGATGTACAAAATGCTGATGAGCATTTATAAGTGTGTCATGCTTTTTGGGAGAGCTGGTTGTTCATCTCAATATACACTGTTCATCTCAGCCCTATAATCTGCTGTAGCAAATAGTCAATAGTATTGCAGTACCTTTATAGCCTTGAGCAAGTAACAGCTTCTCTGGTAGGGAGGTAATATATAAAATGAGAGGATATGGATTAGATGATCTCTTGGGAAACTTCCAGCTCAGCGTCTATGATCCTAGGCGATTCTCACTATTTTGTTATTGTCTTTCAGTCATTTCAGACATGCTTGACTCTTTGTGACTCCATTTGGAATTTTCTTGCCATAGATACTAGAGTGAATTGCCATTCCTTCTCCAGCTCATTTTAAAGTTGTAGAAACTGAGCCAAACAACTAGTATCTGTGAAGTCAGATCTGAATTCAGGAAGATGATTCTTCCTGATTCCAGACCAGGTGCTTTATCTACTGCATCACCTAGCTGCCCCACTACACTCCCTAACAATATTATTCCATTCCAGAATTTCAGTAGTAACAGAACAAACTCTAGAGTCAAATTCCCCTTCTGATACTTACTGCATATTTGACATTTGCCAAGTTGAGTCACTTATCTGCTATCGGACTTAGTTTCTTCATATGAAAAATAAAAGAGATAGATTTTGAGGTCCCTTTTAGCTCTAAATTATTGGATAAAAATTCTTTTCTTCTTTTCAATTTCTCCATCAGTTGATAGTCATATGTCTCACTAATCTTTAATCTATCCTTTTGTATTAGGTGCTTTCCTGCTGTCTACAAACATTTTCCCTTCTGTCTTTTATTTTTTAAACCCTTATTTTCTGTCTTAATATCAATTCTAAGACAAAAGGTAAATGGCTAGGAATTAGGGTTAAGTGACTTGCCCAAAGTAACACAGATAAGTATCCAAAGCCAGATTTGAACCCAGGTTCTCCCAATGCCAGGCCTGGCACTCTACCATTGAGCCACCTAGCAGCTCCCTTTTCTCCTTCATTCTTAAAAAAACAAAACAAAACAAAACAAACAAACAAACAAAAAACATTACTTGATTGCTTTTCCCCACCAGCTCACATCCTATATTTCTCCTCCCCTTCTTAAGTTATTTTAGAGTTGGTGCCTCAAATTCCTTGTCTTTCACTAGATTCTTAACTTTTAGTAATCTCACTTCCTATGTTATAATCCAACTGAAACTGTTTATTCAAAAGTTACCAATGATTTCTGATACCAAGTCTAATTTATTGACCTTTTCTGTATCCTTATCCTTCTTACCCTTTCTGCCACCTTTGAAACTTCTAATTTCTCTATTTTTCTCAATACTCTCTTCCCACTAAGTTTTTGTGACATTATTCTCACCTAGTTCTCCTCTAACCTGACTGATCACTTCTTCCCATCCTTCTTTGTTAGATCATTGTCCAGGTCATGCCCATGAACTTTGGGTGTCCCTCTTGGCCCTCTTCTCTTTCTTTATTCTCTCTTTCAGTGATTTTATTAGCTCCCATGGGTTCAGCTGTCACCTCTATGTCAATGAATCCCCAATTCTCTCTCAAGTTCTAATCTTGTATCACCAACTACCTCCTAGACAATTGGATGCCCTATAGACATCTCAAACTCAGTATATCTAAACTGTAACTGGTAAGTCTTTCCCTCTACACCTTTTCTTCCAAACTTATTATTGTCAACAACAGACATCACTATCTACCAAGTCACTCAGGCTCACAATTTTAGAGTTATTCTTGCCTTCTTACTTACACACACACACACACACACACACACACACACACACACACACACATATAAACAAACCCAGTCTACTGCCATGCTTTGTCATTTCTACCTTCACAATGTCTCGTATATAGGTCTTCCCATACCTCACCCTGGTACAGGTTCTTTTCCTGGACTATTGCAACAGTATGGTGGTTGGTCTTCTAGCTTCAATTCTCTCCCCAGTTCAATTTATCATTCCCTTCTCTGGCAAAGGGATTATCCTAAAGTGCAGGTCTGGCCATGTCAATAAACTCTAGTGACTTCTTATTACCTATATGCTCAAATATAAAATATACTTTTTGGCTTTTAAAGTAATTAACAAACTGGCACTTTCTTATATTTCCAATCTTCTTTCATTTATTCCCCTCAACATACCCTACAATATGGCAACACTGGCCTTCTTGTTTCCAGCAAATAATACTTTATCTCCAGGTTCTATGCTTTTCACTGCTTGTATTTCATGCTCTGGGCAGCTAGGTGCTTCAACGGAGAGAACACCAGGCTGGGAGTCAGCAAGTAGATAAAGAGCAAGGCTAGATGATGTTGTGTATAGAATGCCGGGGCTAAAGTCAGGAATAATCATCCCTGAGCTCAAATAAGGCCTCAGATACGTACTAGCTATATGACCCTTGGCAAGTCATTTAGCCTTATTTGTCTCAGTTCCTCATCTGTCAAATGAGTGGGAAAAGAAAATGGCAAAGCACTCTAGTACCTTTGCCAAGAAAACCCCAAACGGAGTTATGAAGAGTTGGACATGACTCAACAACAACAACCAAAACCACAAACCCCATGCCATGAAAGCTCTCTCTTCTGAGCTCTGACTTATGGTGTTCCTGGTTTCCTTCAAGACTCAGCTCAAACTCCACTTTCTATAGGAAATTCCAATCCTGCAAAGTAGATAGTATGAAGAAACCAAGGAAATCTGAGTTCAAATCTTCTCTCAGCCAATTACTGTGTGAGTTACCCCAGACAATCCATTTAAACTCAGTCAGCCCCAGTTTTCTTATCTGTAATACATGGATAATATTAGCATCTACCTCACAGAGTTGCTATGAAGTTCAACTGAGATAACTTGCCTGCTATGAAAAAACTTAAAAGCACCATATAAGTTCCTAGCTATCATCATCATCATCATCATCATCATCATTGTTATGACCTTTCATCACTTGTATATAATTACTTCCATATTACTCTCTCTCCATTAGATTGTGAGTTCCTTGAAGGTAAGGATCTTAAGTTTTTCCTTTCATTTTATCCAAATTATTTAGCATCACAATGTTTAAGTGTGAGAAAAGATGACTGAAATAATATGGGCGTCAGGAAAAAATTGAAAGAGTTGTTTGTTTGTTTGTTTTTTAATGAGTAACCCACAGGTAACCAAGATGTTCTTTCAAATATAAGAATGAGATTAAAATGCATATTTTGATAAGGTTAAGCTTGATAAGTTAAGGAAGCTGAGCTTGGTAGCCTCAAGGAATCTCTTGTAGGATCCAAGAGTGGATTAACCCAGGAACAAAGACACTGTGTCCTGCAATGAGTAATTTCATCTGAGTCTATGCCACTTTTGGAAGTCCACTGGATGGGACAAAGACTTTGTAGTACTCATGATAAGTTTCAGTCCATTCTTTTTAGAGACCAAGGTAGGAGAGGGAAGAATGTGCCCTGGTTTAGGACAATGCTTTTATACTTCTGTTCTTGATATATCTATATATATCTATATCTATATATACATATATATGTATGTATGTATATGCATATATATATATATATACATATATTTATTTATCAAAAACTAGTTGATGTCAATTGCTTATTGGTCATACTGGGGAAATACCAACAGTACTGGGCAATAAGAGTTGTAGAGAATACACACATGCCAGAATGGTGGATTGTGCCAATGTTATTATAAAAGTAGTTCTAATCTTTCAGGGGTGATCCTAGAACCCAATGAGAGAGATGTAAGGAGTTGTCTTCCACCGATCTGGTCTACTATTGCACATGTAAGTTAGGAAAATATGTCCACAGTCTTTTTATAATAAAAACATATATACATATTATTATAAAGAAACACATATTTAAGATATATATGTACACATATATCTAGTCCATCCTCCATTCAGCCATGAAAGTGATTTTCCTAGAGTGTGTATCTGACCATGCCACTTCTCTACTCAATAAACTCTAGTGGCTCCCTATTGGCTTCAGCATCAAATGCAAACTCCTCACCCCCTCCTACTTTTGAAGTCTTTTTATATATTACTCCTTGTCACTTCCTCTTCCATCCAGAGATACTGACCTTCTGGCTATTCCATGAATAAGATACTCCATATATCAGTTTTGAACATTTCCCCTTGCTATCCCTTATGCCTGAAAAGCTCTCTCTTTTCCACTTTGCCTCCTGACATTTCTGGCTTTCTTTAAGTCGAAAATAAAATCCCATCTTTCTCCAGGAAGACTTTCCTAAACCCTCTTAATTTTAGTACCTTCCTTATTTTTATTTTCTATTTATCCTATCTATAGTTTGTTTTTGTATATATTTGTTGGCATGTTGTCTCCTTGTTGACTGTAAGCTCCTTGAGGGAAGGGATTGCATTTTGCTCCTTTGCATATCCCCAAAGCATAGTATGATATGTGGAAACTAGTATGTGCTTAGTAAGTGTTTGCTGATTGATCAACATGTAGTATTTCTTGAGTTTAATATTTATACATATTGTTTTCTTTAATCCCCATGACAACCCTGTGAGGTAGGTCATGTTAGCATTATTAATTCATTTTCTCAATGAGGATACTAGTATCCAAAGAAATCGATTGACTTGGCTTGAATTGAGATGAAAGTGAACTGGACTGATCTAACTGAGCAAAGTGGATTGAAGTAATGTGAAAGCTGGAGGAGCTAAAAGAGGACAGAGAGCCTTTGCTTTCAGAATTGGGCTCCCTTAAAAGGTTTTGTATCTAGAAGCAATGAGGTGGTTGACTATTTTGGGGGACATGAGGAAGTGGACAGTAATATTCTTGCCTTAAAGTTCAGAACTCCTTTGAAGGGTGGAGGGGCTTTTGTATGCTGGAATCATGCTGCCTACCCCTGAACATTCTTTAACCTTCTGCCTTATACTGTGTATTTTTTCCAAGGCAAAAGAGTAGTAAGACTTAGGTAATGGGGGTTAAGTGACTTACCCAAGGTCACAGTTAGAAAGTTTATCTGAGGCCAAATTTGAATCCAGGACCTCCTGTCTCTGGGCTTTGCTCTCAATCCACTGAGCCACCTAGCTGTCCTCTGAACATTCTTTATCAGCAAAGTCATGCTTACCCCTTAGGAGAAGGTAGCCGGTATGAAGGCCTTTGATCTTCCATCCTGTTGCAGTATCATTTTATTTATTTTAATTGCTGTTATGGTCTCACATCCAGCAGAGATATTAGGGCCCCAGGGACTGAAATAATTCATGCCTCTTGCTCTGTGAACAAGAACATAATGTAAAACTCAGCCAGGGAGCAAGCTTAAAATAATCCTCAAGAAGCTTTGCCCCTGGGATTCTGCCTTAAATGTAGCTCCTGATTGCAGGACCCAGGGTGGAAAGCATGGGGCAGAGATAACATGTTCCAGGCACTCGGAGGCAGCTTATTAAAGGCATCTTGGACCAGCTACCCAGGAAGGCAGGAAGTACATATTTTGAAGAGACAGGAGGTATTCTCCCTGCCAATCTGTATCATCATCTCATCAGCATCATGGCACCTTATAAATGTGAGCTGTTGTGGTAGTCATCATTACCATTATCATCATCGCCATCATCATGTTCTTAATTTGGAAGGCAGCTAAGATTCAGGGAAGGGAGGGAGGGAGAAATTTCACTGGTAGCAGGATTGCTGTCCATTGCTCTTAGGGAAGGATTATATATTTTCTAAACCATGCTTTTTCCATATGTCACTTGCCATTATTCTAGCTTCTGCCTCTTTTGTCATGTCAATTCAATTAAATACAAATTTATCTAGTACCTAGTTGAGTACAATGCTAAGTGGTTGAGGGAGCTGGTGGTACAGTGGATTGAGCACTGGGCCTGGAGTCAGGAAGAACTGAATTCAAATGTGACCTTGGCCAAGTCACTTAATCTCTGTCTACCACAGTTTCCTCTACTGTAAAATGGGAATAATAATAATAGCACCTCTCTCCAAGGTAAATGTGAAGATCAAATGAAATAATATTTGTAAAAAGCACTTAGCCCAGTACCTGGCACATAGAAGATACTATATAAATGCGTATTCTCTTTTCTCCCCTTTTCTAGGCACTGGAGTGGATACAAAGTCTAAGTAAGATGCAGTTCCTACCTTCATGGAGCATAGTGTCTGGTTCTCCTGTTTTATCGGACTGAAGAAGCCAACATAATTGTAGACATCTCAGTATAGAAATGACCGACCCAATATAAGCAAAGAGTATTAATGAAAACAGGGTTTTACTTAGCTAGTAAGGATAAAATTATCCCACAGAAAGGAAGAATACAGGATGTTAGATCAGATCTCATTGTCTGTACCACGGTGAGGCTTGCTCATGATCCTGATCTCACAGGAGTCAGTAAAATGGAGTGAGGGTCTGGCTGGCCCGAGAAATAAAGATCTCCTCGCGATTGTCTTTATCTCCTAATGCTAGCTGGTACTTCAGCCTATGGGTTGATCAGAAAATAGTCAAGGTAGGATTTATATATGACTAGAGAACATTTATTTAAAATTTTCAAACTTTGTCTTTCTGACTCCCAATTCCTCAGGTTCTAGGACACCTCAAGCCATGTTTTTCCCCCTGTTCCTTTTTAATTAAATTCTTAATATATACTCTACCCTCAAAGCACTAATCAAAAATGAATAGGCAATGAGAATTACAGCAGGTCCTCTGGTGGAAGCCTACCACACTCTAACTCCTTAGAATGCCTTTTCTTCTCCCTTCTTGCTGCATAGCTGAGAAGTGAGATCAGGCCTCACACTACTTTCTAGAAATCTCCTTGCCATTTGATGGCTGCTCCAAGGCATCCCTTGCACACACACACACACACACTCTCCTTCTTCCTCCCTCCCTTCCTCCCCCCCTCAATCTCTCTCTCTGTCTCTCTCTGTCTCTCTTTCTCTCTGTCTCTCTGTCTCTCTCCATCCCTCTCTCTCTCCCTCCATCCCTCCCTCCCTCTCTCTCTCTTTCTCTCTCTTCCTCCCTCTCTCTCTCTCCTTCTCTCTCTCCCTTCCTCTCTCTCTATCTCTCTCCCTTCCTCTCTCTCTCTCTCTCTCTCTCTCTCTCTCTCTCTCTCTCTCTCTCTCTCTCTCTCTCTCTCTCTCTCTCTTTCTCTCTCTCTCTTTCTCTCTCTCTCTCTCTCTCTCTCTCTTTCTCTCTCTCTCTCTTTCTCTTCCTCCCTCTTTTCCACTCTACCTCCCTCCCTCTTCCATCCATATCCCTCTTCCTCCCCTCTCTCCTCTCCTCTCTGTCTGTCTGAATAATATATGTTGAAAGTTTCCACAGGATACCTCCAAGTTCATGTTCAATGAATGAACAAATAGATGTGAGATATATATAAAAAACCAAACTCCTCTCCAAAATGGCATCTTCATTTTCATATAGAATCTTTCAAAATAAGTACATGTATGTTGTTCTCATACTGTACCAGAACTATGCCATACATTATATGGGGAAATACAAAGAAAGCCAAAGCTGAGATTCATCAGGGAGGACAGATAGGTAAGTGACATAGGAACAAATGACCATTGTGGAGTCAGGAAGAAATGAATTTAAATCCTGCTCTTTCATCCTGAGCAAATCATTTCAGTTGTTTCAGTGTCCTCATCTGTAAAATGGGAATGATAAAGGTAGTCACCTCACAGAATGTTTGTGAGAATCCAATGAAATTATATATATATATGTGTATATATATATATATATATATACATATATCTGTAGCCCTAAGTAGATTTTCATGCATTATTCAAGTGCTGGCTATTATTTTTAGTTATTTTTAAACTTTTTTACATATATGTATAAAACTATGTCTTACCTATTTCTATTTATCAGTTCTATCTCTCTAAGTCATTCTTCAAAGAAGATTTCTGTTGCTGTATATAATATTCTCTTGGTTCTGCTCATTTCACTCTTCATAATTTCATGTAGGTCTTTCCATGTTTTCCCAAAATTAACCTGTTTTTCATTTCTTATGGCACAGTAGTATTCCAGCTAATTATTATTATTACAGTCTCAGTGGGGAGACAAGAAAAAATGAATCAATTAATAACAATAGAAAGGAGAGCAGTTTGGCATAGCAGGAAGATCCTGAACCATGAATCAGAGATGTGGGTTTGAATTTGTTCTCTCTTACTGCCATTTTATAGCTGTGTGACCTTATAGCCTTAGTCACTTATTATTTAGTCAATTAGTTGTATCTTCTCATGATCCTATTTAGGGTTTTCTTGGCAAAAATACTGTAGTGTTTTGCCATTCCTTCTTGACTTATTTGACAAATGAGAAAACTGAGACACAGGGTTAAATGGATTGACCAGAGTCACATAGCTAGGAGGTTTCTGAGGCCTGCTTTGAAGTCAGCTACTTCTGACTCTAGGGTCAGCATTCTATCCACTGAGCCATATAGCTACCCTTATGTGTCAGTTATCTCATCTATAAAATGGAGATAATACCTTGCCTGTCTCTGAAGGCAGTTGGACCAGATGATGTCATAAAGTCCATTCCAACTCTAAGATCCATAATTCTAAAATGCTGTAGCTATTACTATAATTCTATTACTAAAGACTATTAAAACTTAAGACTACACTAGGACTTTGGGAACACTGATGAACTTGAAGTATTACAAATCTTGCATAAAGGAAAGGAAACAATTCAAGCAAGCTGAAGTTGCCTATTGGAGTGCATCTGGGGAATGAGAGAGAGAGACAGAGAGACAGAGAGACAGAGAGAGACAGAGACACACACAGAGAGACAGAGAGACAGAGACAGAGAGGGAGATAGAGAAGGAGATGGAGAAGGAAAGGGAGAGGAGAGACTGTGGTCCTGTTTTCCCCTTTACCTATAATTTTGTGAAACTAAAGTTCGATTCTAGAAGGAGCCATAATTCATTACTAAGGGAAGGAACATCTGCATCTAAGTAACTTTTAAGAAATGATAAGTCTTCAGGTTTAATGTGACTGAGATGATGCTATTTAACCAATTTTATTCCTGTGGTGAGCAAATAATTGTCCATTTCTTTTCAGCAATTTATCATCATAACCATTCTAGTGTCATTTGCATCTGTGTATTCCATAAATACTTTAATTTTACATGTGACCAAAGATATCAGCTCATCTTTTAAAGTTTGCTTCTAGTGCCCCCTCTTTATTGAGCTTGAACAGAAACAGGAAAGGTAAAGGTTAATGTGCTTCTCCAGGGTTTTTTGAGTCTTGAATATTTGAGGTTGTTTAATGGGAGGGTTGAAAATAAATGTGACATACCATAATCATAGGATAATAAGTTCACAGGAGATCCTTAGAGGCCACTGAAACCACCTTCATTATTTTATAGATGAGGACACTGAAACACAGCAGAGGTTAAGGGACTTGCCCAAGGTCACATAGGCAGAAAGTGACAGAGGTAGAAGTGAGAACTCAGGTTCTCTGACTCCAAATTGAGTGATCTTTTCATTGAACCATTCTACCTCCCATTTCTGAAACTGGAGAAGGATAAAGAAAGAAATATAGCTCACGTTTACATAGAGCTTTCAAGTTTGCAAAGAGTTATTCATACTTGATCTTTGAAATAGCTCTGTAAGGCTGGTATTATTGCTATCTACATTTTATAGAAAGGAGTACTAAAGATTAAATAGGATAAGCAACATGCCCAGAGTCACAGACATGGAAAATGTCTGAGACAGGATTTCAACCCAGGCCTTTCTGAAATGTAGTCTTGAACCTGAGATCAAGGGATCAGGTCAGTTCTGAGGGCATCTGGCTACTAAAGAAGGCAACTCAGTCCTTTCTTGTTGTCTCTTGGTTTTTACATCTTCACTTCAGAGCTTAAATATATATAATATATAAAAATTATGACTTAAAACATATAACATGACCATAATTTATATTTTACCATTCTGGAAGCTTCATACTTAAAATATTAAGACTTGAAATGCTGAATGGAACTTTTGAGTGACCACATCCTCTTCACTTTGCTTTTGTACTAAATAACTCTTTCAAAATCCATGTATTCTGGCAGAACTCATCTTCACTGAAACAAAATTGCATAAAATTCCTACTGGTGTTGGTCAATTCTAACAGAGAACCCAAGAAATTCTTGTTCTTCTTGTCTACAGACTCCTGGGGCAGTCACTCCCAATAGGTTCACATCTCTCTTGGTCACTTTTTGGTCTTGGGAACTTAAGGAAAGAAATAAAAACAAAAGGTGCAGCAAGGGGCATAGGACTGAGGTTTATCTTATCTTGGCAGTATGTATCCTAACTTCTGTATGAGCAGCCATCAGAATTTTGGGACAAGTATTGGAGAACCATTTTCTCTTCCAAGAGAGCCTTGCAGAGTCCTTGCAATGCTTGGCAGATGGGAGAGTACTAACAGGACAGCCACCCCTTTTAATGTTTACTAAATAGATTGCTTTTTCTAACTCAGTTGTCAATCTTATTTTTATACACCACCCCATAATGACATAGAGGATAAAGCACATGGAGTATTATGTGACATTTAGAAAAGGGTCAAATCTCCTATTCTATCCCTCATAGGTTCAAAGCACAAGCTCCAATAGGAGTGCCTATATTAGAGTAGAATCACAGAATTAAAGAATCCAAAGCTTGGAAGCACCTCATATAGGAGCATGGATTTAGGGGTGGAAGGGTGGTCATTTAGTTTCATGCCTTTATTTTACACAAAGAGAAACTAAAGCCTAGACAGATGGAATGAGATGCTAAAGGTTACACAACTAATATTAATCTTATCTGAAGAAAAATCCACCTCTTTAAAACATTGCCAATAAGTGACCGGCAGAACCTCTAGTGATGGCCATTCTTTACCTATGGATGAAATTCTAATTATTATGTATTCATTCTGGTTACTGGTAAAAATATTGAATAGGGCAAGACCTAAGGAAGAGTTCTGTAGCACTCTACTAGACATCTACTTCCAGACTGACAATAGTTGATTGCCACCTTTGGCTGAAGTCCATTATTTTTGTCTGGACACCTAATTAGTTCCACATACACTGAACAATATAACTTTCTAGTCCTTCTCTATCTGGCTCCTGGATATTTGTAAGATTTTATCAAATATTTTGCTGAAATTCTGGTATGCTTTATTGACCACATCACTGTTATCTTACCTATCTAGTAACAGTGTCACCCAAGTAACTAAGGAAAGTCTGAGGTAACTTCCTAATTGTGTGATCTTGAGTAAGTCATTTAACTGTAATTACCTAGCCCTGTGTGATCTTGGGTAAATCTTTTAATTCCAATTACCTATCCCTTACCGTTCTTCTGCCTTGGAACCAACACATAGCATTGATTCTAAGATGAAAAATAGAAGTCTAAAAAAAGACACCAATTAGTGGCTAGGTATTAAGAATAAAATCTCTGTCCTCATGGAGGAAATTTTACTTAAAATATAATTACAGGAGGAAAGGGGGAAATACTTTAAGAGATGTTTTTATTCAGTTGGACACATTCTCTACTGATGTAGATTATAGCACCACTCCTCCTCCCCACAGTAACAACAACCAAAACCCCAAACCTTATCATATGGTCCTTATGAGTTGCTCTGGTTATCTCATCATTTCATAGACAACCAATTCTAATGAGTATTGACCAATTTAAAGAGATTCTTGCTAACATGATTCTGTCCCTGGGTTCATGTTTTAAAGTTACTCCAGATTGGCAAAACCTGATGGAACTTATGCTTTACTTTTATGGCTTTTGAGAACCCAGGTCGCCTCCATGGTACAATAAAGCACCAAATTAGCACTTCAGTGGATCAATCATTCACAAAATACTCCTTTGATAAAACATCCCAGAATTTTTCCAAGAATCAAGGTTAAGCTCACCAACTCATATATTGCTGAGTCCAACTTTTCTTAAAAAAAAAAAAAAAGAAAGAAAAGAGGACTGTTGTAAGGGTTAAATTAAGGAGTTCAACAAAGTGAGGAGAGCAGTTTAACAGAAACTTTGTTTAATTTAAGAAAGAAGTACAGATAGAAAGAGAGATTATTAAACTTATGCCATATAAATATACCCACAATTCCTAATAACTATCGAAAATTTCCCAAAACTATCTCTGTCTTCTCAGGATTGGCTCTTCTGCCTCACACACTAGTCCTAATCTACTCTATTCTATAAATTATTTACCAACTACATAACTCCCTAAAATAATAGACAGCCACCACTCACTCACTCCTTCAATCAGTTTTCTATAGCAGCCCAACTGTCAATAGCCAACTGCCAGTAGCCCCTTGCCTCAGAAACAGATCTTCTGCTCTCTCAAGATCCCAGAGGCAAAAGACCGCTAACTGTCAGTGGATGCTTCCTTTCCCCAGTCCTGGTCTTCCTGGTAACAGAATCTTCAGCTCTGGTTCACTGACTCCTGTCAGTTCTGATCTACTTCGAAACCCTGCTCTCCTGCCTCTTAAGGAGACAGAGGGAGAAATTAAGAAAATCCCTTTAACAGGACCTTTGTCTATTTAGGTCTGGAACACTTTTCACATTCTCTTAGCTCAGCAATCATAACTTAATGTTCTTTCAATACTCTGAAACGTAGCTTGTCTTGGGCTTGGCAATTTCAACTTATTAAGGGGAACTAAGCGCTCCCTAATCATCACTTCACTTGTGTGACAATTTAATTTTTATTCTTTCCTCTCCCTTCAAAATATTCATTCTGTTTAGTTTTAAAAAAGCAGAAGCAAAATTGAATTTGAGCAGTTCTGAAACTCTCAGCCAACCATCTATTATGGTACCTTCCATCCTAAGCAGAAATGCTATTACTTCATTTTCCCAATCAGAAAGGGAGTCCTTTTGTATATTACTCTTAACATGGATAGCAAACCTCAGTTCATATTGAGCTTTAAGATTACAAACATTGTTAAAAGGCCATTCTACTTTTTTTTCTGTTCATCTTGTCACATGTCCTTGCTTTCATGTTCTCTAGTCTGGTCCAGACTAGGTCTCCAAATGAAGATAAGGCAGCTGCCTCTAAAAAAAGCTAAGTGCCCTGTTGCATATTCTTGCTTCTGTTAAGGCAAAGTAAACCTTTTGTCAACTGTTCAGTGACTCATTAGTGTCTCATTCCATCCCTAAACTGAGCCTGAATAGAATACTATTCTATTCTATTAAGCCTGCCCCTAACAACCTTCCAAAGTTCATTCCTTTCCACTTAATGAACCAATTTCTCTTTTAGTCAATACCAGGTCCAGAAAAGCATTCCTGACTATTACCTCCTCTGCTTAGTTAGAGATGAAGTCATTTGCAAGGGAAATCAGTAATTTCTCAGATTCTCTGCTTTCAGCAGAGAGACCTCTAGCAGATATGCTGATAACTGGTCACCAATTAATACTACATTCAACTTTCTATACAACCTAGTTTGTGTGCATTTTGCAATTTGTCTTCTAACTTTTACATTTGTGCCAGTTCTGTTCTATCATGTACATAATCCATGTTTAACTTTGAGTGGAATTCCAACAGTGCTTCAAATATATGAAGATGACCATTATGTCCAGTTCATCCTCACTTTATTCAACCAGCCCACCTGGCATAATTTTTGACATCCTAGTTATCCTCCTCTAGACAACTTCAGCTCTTCAGCATCCCTCCCAGAATGATGCCCAGAACAAATCAGTGGTCCTATTGGAAGACTGTTCACTTATTCAAATGATATCCTCAAAGCTTAAAACATTTTTAGGGTTAATACTTTTGAAATTGCCTTCATATTTAGTTTGTAAAGGTCAATCATTTATTTCTTGTCATACCTCTGGTTTATTTGTTATTTTTTGTTTGATTTATAATCTTAACAGTTATGAAAGGAATATTTACTGGGGAGATATACCAAGAACAGAATCACAAATATTTCTCCTCAAACCCCAGGAACATTTTCTTTCCTATTTCACCTTGGTACCTGGGAAAAGTGGGTTCACATTTAAAGCAGGTCCTCTATAGCACATGTCCCCCACTAAATTAACTTCTGAAGATGATACAACCAATGAATGTCACTGTCACTCCTTCTTGGCTGCCTTTGAGTCACTTCCACGCTGGGCAAAGCAGGATGCTCTTCAAGGCTGCACTAGCTCATCACCAAGCTTAGTTTCTGACAAACTCCTCACCAGATCTGGCCATCTGCAAAACTTCAGCAAGGATTTCAGCTTCCATACTCCTGTGTGCCTCTGTATCCTAAACTTTCCAAGTTCACAAGATCATAGTCTAGTTTGACTATTACCAAAAATCAAATCTACTATCAGTTACAAACATTTGTTCCTGTTGAGGATGCTATAAAGAATGTTCCATAAGATCTAACGGTTCTCCTCAGCTGGAATCCTTCCCCAATATGCTTTGTAGGAACAATATCATTGGAACAGTATACTGCCACCTTTGGGTGCCATTCTGAAAATGATGACATCCATTTATATGCCTAAATCCTAGAGGTTTTGTAATAAAACCAATCTCATTACTAAAGTCACATCTCTTAATCCTACTTTGTTGCTGCTATTACAAAAATCCCCACCAGATTATTTTTGATTTCTTAGAGTCTAAAGTTATTTAGATTACATCAGTGCTTGAAAGTTTGCAAAACACCTTCGATACATGTTATTGGAGTCTCACAAAAAACACTGCAAAGGAATTAGGAATTAGAGGCTGAATGAGATAATAGGAATCTGACCTGGCATCTAGGAATAGTCCAAATTCAACTTCTGGCATGTACTTGCTGCAAGAACAGTCAGTATTTTCATTTTACCACTAAGGAAACAGAGATTAGAAAAAATAAGTGACTTACCTAAGGGCATACCACATAGCCAAGGTGAGTCTAAAAGTAAGGTCTATTGGCTAGGCTTAACTAGAAGGGAAAATATTTAATGATACTCTGAAGCACCAATGTGCATCAATTGACATATATTTTTGCATCTAAAAGGCAAAGTAAAGAAATGGTTTAATGGCATTTTTTTATTTAAAAATAAAATTATAATAAAATGTTTTATGCCAATCAATAACGAGGATTCTTCTGGTGTTAAGCTCAGTACTCCACTACTTGCCCTTCTTTCAACCACTTCTCTCTACTTAGACATGAAACTTGTTTCAAAAATATAAGATTTTTTTTAAAAAAGGGAGACAGGTCAGAAATTGAGTGTTCTGAGGTAAATGAGTTCCCTTTAGGAGGCTCCAAAGGGAGATAGATTTAGAGTTCATCCACAGCACAACATTCTTCAAGGACAAAAGGCCAAACAGAGCAAATGGGGTGGAGGGAAGTTAAAGGAGAGAGGAGTTTTCTAGAGCTTACAGGCCCCAAGTGGAGGAAAAAAAGAAATCTAGGTTGGGAATGTAGAAAGATATTCATAAGGCAGAAATAACTAAATGGCAACAAAGAAGAATCCTTTTTTAGCCATGGTCAAGGGCAGATGCCACATATCATTAGTGAGAGGATGGTATTGATTAATTCAGTCAAATGCTCTCTGCCTAGAGGATGACCCATGTGGCCTGCCAGTTGCTATTGATTACCTGATGAATGATTTTCCCTGCTGCAGAGGGAATAAAACCTTTTGTAAATGAGCCAGCATGTGAATTTTGTTTCACTGGGCTTTGCTCATTAATCCCCAAAGGCATATAGATGACACAGTGGATAATAAAGTCTGGCCTGGAGTCAGGAGGACTTGTTCAAATCCAGCCTCAGACACTTCCTAGTTGTGTGACCCCAGCTAAGTCATTTGATCCAGTTTGTTTCAGTTTCCTAATTTATACAATGAGCTGGAGAAGGAAAAAGCAAATCATTCTAGTATCTTTGCCAATAAGACTCCAAATGGGGTCACAATGAATCAGACACAATTGAAATTACTAAATAGCAACAAAGTCAAGCAAGATGACTAACAGATAGGTTTGATGTTACCCAAGAGTATTAGTAAGTTATACGAATGGACTGAATTCTAAGTGTGAGGATTAGGGAAAAAGAGGTTACGGAGCTTTTCTTTTTTCTTTCTTTGTGTTTTCTTTCCTGATGTGTAGCTGAGACTCAACAGACAATACAGTAAGAAGAAAATAGCTATGAATTGGGGGGTCGGAGCCTCCCAATAGTTTCAACTCCCAGTTCCAAGACTTAATAACTCTTTAATATCAAGAAAATTACAACATCTATGAAGCAATTTCCTTATATGAAAAATGGGAATGATAACACATGTGCTTCGTACATCACAGGGCTTTCCTGAAAGGCACTTTGTGAAGCTTATGAATTGGAAACAAAAGCAAAACTTTAGAAGTAATCTTTATTCAGTCATAAGTCTATCATATATATATATATATATATATATATATATATATATATATATATATATCCCTCTTTCCCCTAGTTCCTTGTTTAACATTCATTTGCCTTTTGCCATTATCTTCTTCTTCACCTCTGCCTCACATGAAGAGGTGGCTCATCTTGCCAAAAATCCTCAACATGTGATTCTGCTTCATTCCGTCTTCTCCAGTAGACTGAGATTGCTCCTTCTATCATCCCTGCTTTCACTTATCTTCAATCTCTCCTTGTCTACTGGCCATTTTTCTGTTGCTTACTAACAAGTCCATATAGCTTTCTGCACTAGATCCTCTAGATCCATTCATATTTTCTAGTTTCCATCCTCTATCTCTCCTTTCTGTGTCTAAATTCCTCAAAAAATGCTATCTGCCATCAATGCTTCCACTTCCTTTTCTCTCATACTCTTTTTAATTCTCTTCAGTCTGGCTTCTGATCTCATCACTCAATTGAAAATTCTCTCTCCAAAGTTATCAATGGGCTGTCTCTTCATTGCCAAACCTAATGCCCTTCTCAGTCTTCCTTATTTTTGATAGCTCCCAAGACTTTGACATTGTATATCACCTTTTCCTTAACCTTTCTTCTCTCTAGATTTCCACAACACTTCTCTCTCCTCATTCTCTTCCTACTTGTCTGACCTTTTCTTTCTTCTCTCCTTCATCTAGATCATGTGTGTTAACTGTAAGTCTCTCCTGGACTCTTTTCTCTTCTCCCTTTATACTATTTTACTTAGTGATTTCAACTCCCATATTCACAATTATCATTTCTATGCTGATGATCTACTTGTTCAGTCCTAACCTATTCTCTAATCTAACTGTCAGTCTCATATCTCCAATGCCGATTTGTCATCCCAAACTGAATTTTCTCTAAACATTTAAAACTCAATATGTCCAGAATTTAACTCATCTTTTCCTCAAGCCCTCTTCTCTTCTTGATTTTCCTATTACTATCAAGGACTTCACTATCTTCTCAGGCACTAAGACTCAACTAAATGCTAGCCTAGACTTCCCCAACCCTGTGTGTGTGTGTGTGTGTGTGTGTGTGTGTGTGTGAGTGTGTGTCTCTCTATTTCTCTTTTTTTTGTCTCTCTCTGTCTCTGTCTACTTCTCTCTATCACTCACAGTCTCTCCCACTCACATATAATCTGTTGCTAAATTCTGTTGAAGCTATCTTCATAACATTTTTGATTTATCTACCCTTCCCTCTTTGGACACTGCCACTACCCTAATGCAAGCTCTAATCCCCTTATGCCTGGCTTATTAATAGCCTGCTTCAAATCTCTTCTCAATCTAGTCCATCTTCTTCCACTCAGCTATCAAATTGATCTTCCTAAAGCACAGATCTTACTGAAGAGAATGAGAATCCCTGACCTCTTTAAATAAGATCCCAGATATAAAAATCAATCAGTATTTAGCCAAAGGAAGTGATTAATATGGGATAATTATTGACTACTAATTAATAGAATTATAACATCTATGTTTTATAATAATAATTTTATATTAGGCAAAGGGAATTTAACATATTTCCATGTTGCTTCTGTAAGCTTGTTTCTGTAACTTTCCTATAAGCTAGCATTTTTCAATAGGATGTGGCCCCATTCAGGGGAAGGGCTTGTGTACATGTGTCTCATTAATGGGAAGATAAGCATCCTCTAAGCAGAAGGTCTACCAACCATATGAGACATATCCAAAGGAGGTAATGACCTAACATATTAGCTTAAGGACCATCCTAACTAATTAGGATTCAATAAGAAGCTGAGACACTTCATCAAGAAGTCAGCACCCACCCAATAGAAGAAAATGTATATCCACCAATTTGCAAAAACATATCACAGTATGTCAGAAAATACATTCCTCATCCATTGTCACAAAACTGTTGCTCTTATCTCTTTAGAAGAAGCTGTATCTTCCTACCCATTGCCAGGAAAAGATATCCTGATGTAATGTAATTTTAGGGTATATAAGCAAGGGAAAACTCTGGCTGAGGGTCTTTAAGGTGAAAAAGCCTATTGACCCAGTTTTGCTGAGAAACCATGTTTTTTCTCAATAAACCCATTATTGACTTGGAACTTTGCCTCTTTGTTTTCTTTCAAAGTGGCTGAAAAGTATTCATCATCTTACCATGTTACTTCCTTATTTAACAAATACTGGAGGTTCTCCATTATATCCAGGATCAAATCTAAGTCCTCTATTATTTTATTTTTATAAGCCTTTACCTTTATCTTAGAATCAATAGTGATTATTGGTTCCAAGGCAAAAGAGTGGTAAGGGCTAGGTCCATGTTGGTGAACCTATGGCATGTGTACTGGAAGAGACTGCTCCCTTCTCCCTCTCCACCTCAAAGGACATTTCTCCCATCAACTTCCCCCCTGCCCAGTAGTCCAATGGGAGATCTTCCTCCCTCCCTTGTCTGGGGTAAAGGAAGAGGGCTCATATGTGGTATGAGGGTGCAGTTTGGGCACTTGGTCTCTAAATGTTGACCATCATTCAGTAGGCCACTGGGGTTAAGCAACTTGCCAAGTGTCACAGAACTAGAAAGTGTCTCAGGCAAATATGAATCCAGAATCTGTAGGCCTGCTCATTATCAGCTAAGACACCTAGCTATGCATTCTCTAGTATTTTAAAGCCCTACCTAACCTAGGCCCTTTCTACATTTTCATCCTATTATACTTTACTCTATGTGATCCAGTGACTTTAACCTTTTTGCTGTTCCTTACATGATGTGTACTTCCTGAGTTCAAAACTATCCTCATCAATGGAATTCTCTCCCTCCTCATTTGTACCTCTTGTCTTCCCTGGTCTTCTTCACATCTCAGTTAAAATCCACATTCTATAGAAAACCTTTCCAAATTTCCCTTAATGCTAGTACCTACCCTTTGAAATCATCTCAAATTTATCCTGTATATGACTATCTTATACATAACTGTTTATTGTTTCCCCCATTATTTCATGAATTCCTTGAGAGCAAGGAGTAGGTTTTGCTTCCCTTTTTTTATTCCCAGTGCTTAGAAAAGTACCTGGCATATGGTAGGAACTTAATAAAAATGCTTATTAACTTTTAAAAATTTAATTGAATTGAAATGACACACAAATATTCATCTTCAAGTGTTTGATGACCCACAGCACCCAAGCACCCTAAATTCCACAAGAAAAAGGTCTTGACCCCACCAATCCGGTGACTTATATGGAGTTCCCAGTTCTCAAAAAATGCACTAAAACCTTAATTGTCTTTATATTGGCCAACTTCAGTTAAATGTTCAACTGAAAGGATTTGTCGGTGTGATAAAGAGCAGAGACCTTGCTTATTAAAGATTAATGCTTCAATAAAAGACTGTGTGATAAAATGATATTTTAGGTGAAGGAATTAGAAATAATAGGTGGGCCTCATTTTTACCTCCTGAGATAGGGACTTTTGCTAACTCCAGAATGGGGAAAGTGAATGGGTTGTCAAAAAAATGTGGGCACAAAAATCACTTGGATTCAAAAATATCTGTTGCATAAGATGGGAAGACAGATAGCAGTTTGTGTGATAGTAGCCTGAAGGATTTAGTGGACTACAAACTTGATGGGTCCAGAGTATGACATGAGAGCCAAAAGAGCTAAAGTAAATGTATAATCAATAATTCAAGGATCTGGGATTTAGTTAGCATGGGTATTCCTTTAACTAACATTGATTGTATGTTTATAGCCACATATATGATCTACTAGAGATATTACTGCCAAGAAATTAATCACAGTCAAACTAGTAATGAACCTCTGTGGATTAAATTAAGCTTGTCCTTAGAAAATGGACATGTAATCCATCACTGAGACCATGCTTAAAGCTTTTACAAAATTGTCAGACTTGCAAATACCAGTGGTCTACTGGCAAAACCTTCAAGAAACCACAGTCATATCCATGATGAGACATTAGAGGAAGACTTTAAAGGGGGAATATGATCTTAAGCCATAATGGAAGAGACATAGAACTCAGAATGAAGGATGTGATAATGCCATTCTAATTGTCACATCTGGAGTACATTCAGTGGTGGGCATCATGTTTTAGGAAGGAGCATATTTGTGTGGGGGTAACCAGAGTGGCAAGAGACCCAAATCTACAACAAAGAAGAATAGTTGAAGGAATGATGAGTATTTCAATGATAAAAGAGGCAATTTGGGAAGGTGTAGGTCTTAGTAACTATCTTCCAATATTTGGTAGAATGTAAAAGAAAGATTTTTCTAATTTTGCTTAGCTACAGAAATAGTAGCAAATAGGCAGAAGGGAAAAGGAAAAACTTCCTTACAATTTAATCCATGTAATTGGAACCAAATGAGCTCCCTCTAGAAGTAGGTATTTTCTCCACTTAGGGGAGCCTTCTAAAAGATTTGGCTTATTAGTTGTCAGTCAGTCAAGAACCATTTATTAAGGACCAGTTATATGCTAGACACTGTGGTAAGTGCTAGGGACACAAAAAGGGGCAAAAATCAGTCCCTGCTCTCCAGGAGCTCACAAATGACTGGGAAAGCAAACAAGCAAACACTTATATACAAACATGCTATATATAGGATAAATGGCAAATAATTGACAAGAAGGCACTAGAATTAAGAGAGATTAGGAAAAGTTTCTTAGAGAAAATGGCATTTTAGTTGGGAATTAAAGGAAGTCAGAGAAGCCAGTAGGAGAGGATGAGGAAGAATATTCCAGGCATGGAAGACAACCAGAGAAAATGCCTGAAACCAAGAGATAGAATATATTATTTGTGAAACAGATGGGAGGCCAATGTAATTAGATGTAAGTGTATAGTGAGGAGTAAGGCATAAGAAGACTGGAAAGTTAGAAGGGAACTATCATAAAGAGCTTTGAATGCCAACAGAAGATTTTTTTAATTTGATCCTGGACACAATAGGGGAACTTTTGGAATTTATTGAGTGGGGGATGAGAGGTAACATAACTGGATGTGCATTCTAGGAAGATAACTTTGGTGACTGAATAGAGGAGAGATAAGGAGTAGGAAAAGAAAAAAAGAGACAGGAAGATCCATCAGCAAGCTATTGCAACAGTTTAAGCAGTGATGAGGAACAGTACCAGAGTGGTGGCAGTGTCACAGAAGAGAAGGAAATATGTTTGAGAGATATATTAAAAAGGTAAAATCAACAGGTCTTGGAAACATTACAGTTAAGATGTGGATATGGATTTTAGTTGGGACTTAAATGATATGAAAGATGAGAGTTAGTGAAGAACCAAGAATGATCCTGGAGGACTGGGAGGACAGTCTTGTCCTCTACAGTAATAGTCATGGTAGGAAGAAAAGAGGGTTTAGGCACAAAAATAATGGTTTGTTTGAGGTATGTTTAGTTTAAGATGTCTAGTACACATTCAATTTGAGATATATGACAGAAAGTTGGAAATGCAATATTTTTTGTCAAAGGAGAGGTTAGCAGGATAAAAAAGGTTTAAGAATTGCTGATGAAATTGTAGATGGACTTCTTGTTTGGGTACATGTTGGACTTGATAGCCCTCAGTGAACTAACTTTGCAATTAGCATAGTCAAGTTAGTAGGAATAAAAGATGGTGAGTAGCCTGAATAGAATGGTCTCCAACACTTACAGAACCATAGAACTAAGTGTATTCTCTAAATTTCTTTTGTAGGTTTCCATTGACAGTGCCAAGGGACAGAAAACAAGGGGAGAACTAGAGATGGAGACAAAGAACATAGGACATAGAACTGGAATAATAACAATAATAATTATAATAATAGCCACAACTAGTATTCATATTGTCCTTTAATAATGCTTTATAAATATTATATAATTTGTTACCAGAAGGAACTTTATGGACCATCTAATCCAATGTTCTTTTTTCACATGAGGATATTAGGGCTCAGAGATGTTAAGCAATCTTTCTATGAGAAGGAGGATGGGGAAGGGGGAAAAATCAGTTTTAGGGGGCAGCTAGATGGCTCTGTGAATTGAGAGCCAGGCGCAGAGATGGGAGATTCTGGGTTAAAATATGGTCTCAGACATTCCCTACCTATGAAACTCTGGGCAAGTTACTTAATTCCCATATCCTAGGCTTTATCACTCTTTTGCCTTTGAACCAATACACAGTATTGATTCTAAGACAGGTGAGGATTTTTTAAACCTTTTATAGAGTATCAGGTAGTATTCCTTTTTTTCATTGTAAATTATTTATTAAGTCATTTTAGAAAACTATTCCTTGGTTACAAAAATTATATTCTTTCCCTCCCTTGCCTCTCCCTATCCTTCCCTTAGCTGACACACAATTCCACTTGGTATTACATGTGTCCTTGATCAAAATCTATTTCCACATTGTTGGGCTTTACATTAGGATGTTCATTTAGAGTCTACATCCCCAATCATATCCCCTCGACCCATGTAATCAAGCAGTTGTTTTTTTTCTGTGTTTCTACTCCCACAGTTTTTTCTCTGAATGTGGATACTGTTCTTTGTCATAGATCCCTCCGAGTTGTTCAAGATCACTGCACTGACACTAATGGAGAAGTCCATTATATTCTATTGTACCACAATATATCAGTTTCTGTGTACAATGTTCTTCTGGTTCTGCTCCTTTCACTCTGCATCAGTTCCTGGAGGTTGTTCCAGTTCCCATCGAATTCCTCCACTTTATTATTCCTTAGAGTACAATAGTATTCCATCTCCAACATATACCACAATTTTTTCAGCCATTCCCCAATTGAAGGGCAACCAATCATTTTCCAATTTTTTTTTTTGCCAGCACAAAGAGCACAGCTATGAATATTCTTGTACAAGTCTTTTTCCTTATGATCCCTTTGGGGTACAAACCCAGCAGTACTATGGCTGAATCAAAGAGCAGACAGTCTTTTAGCGCCTTTTGGGCATAGGTACAAATTGCCCTCCAGAATGATTGGATCAATTAACAACTCCACTAGCAATGCATTAACATCCCAACTTTGTCACATTCCCTCCAGCATTCATTACTTTCCTTTGCTGTTATGTTGGCCAATCTGCTAGGTGTGAGGTGATACCTCAGAGTTGTTTTTATTTGCATCTCTCTGATTATAAGAGATTTAGAACACTTCTTCATGTGCTTATTAATAGTTTTGATTTCTTAACAGAAAATTGCCTATTCATGTCCCTTGCCCATTTATCAATTGGAGAATGGCTTGATTTTTTTGTACAATTGATTTAGCTTTTATAAATTTGAGTACTTAGACTTTTGTCAGAGGTTTTTGTTATGAAGATTTTTTCCCCAATTTGTTGCTTCCCTTCTAATTTTGGTTGCATTGGTTTTGTTTGAACAATAACTTTTTGATTTGATGTGATCAAAATTATTGATTTTAAACTTTGTGATATTTTCTAGCTCTTGCTTGATTTTAAAATCTTTCCTTTCCCAAAGATCTGACAAGTATACTATTCTGTGTTCATCTAATTTACTTGTATATAATTATATATAATTTACTTCTTTATATTCAAGTCATTCACACATTCTGAGTTTATCTTGGTGTAGGGTGTGAGATGTTGATCCAAACCTAATCACTCCCACACTGTCTTCTAATTTTCCGAGCAGTTTTTATCAGATAGTAGATTTTGGTCCCAAAAACTGGGATCTTTGGGCTTATCTATGACTGTCTTGCTGAGGTCACTTACCCCAGTCTATTCCATTGATCCTCTTTTCTGTCTCTTAGCCAGTACCAAAATTGTTTTGATGATCACTGCTTTATAGTATAGTTTGAGATCTGGGACTGCAAGGCCTCATTCCTTCACATTTTTTTTCATGATTTCCCTCAATATCCTTGATCTTTTTTTCTTCCAAATGAACTTTATGTTTTTTTTCTAATTCAGTAAAAAAAGTTTTTTGCTAGTTCAATGGGTGTGGCACTAAATAAGTAAATTAATTTGGGTATATTTGTCATTTTTATTATGTTAGATGGTCCTACCCATGAGTAATTGATATTTTTCCAATTGTTTAGATCTGGTTTTAATTGTGTGGAGAGTGTTTTGTAGTTGTGTTCATATAGTTCCTATGTTTGTCTTGGCAGATAGATTCCTAAGTATTTTATATTTTCTAAGGTGATTTTAAATGGAATTTCTCTTTCTAATTCTTGGTGCTGAGATGTGTTGGAGATATATAGAAATGCTTATGACTTATGTGGGTTTATTTTGTATCCTACAACTTTGCTAAAGTTGATGACTATTTCAACTAGCTTTTTGGTTGATTCTCTAGGATTCTTTAAGTAGACCATCATATCATCTGCAAAGAGTGATATCTTGGTCTCCTCATTGCCAATTCAAATACCTTCAATTTCTTTTTCTTCTCTAATTGCTGTAGCTAGTGTTTTTAATACAATGTTAAATAATAGAGGTGATAATGGGCATCTTTGTTTCACTCCTGATCTTATTGGTAATGCATCTAGTTTATCCCCGTTGCAGATGGTGTTGGCTGATGGTTTTAGATAGATACTGTTTATTATTTTTAGGAAAGATTCTTCTATTCCTAGACTTTCTAGTGTTTTCAATAGGAATGGGTGTCATATTTTGTCAAAGATTTTTTCTGCATCTATGGAGATAATCATGTGATTTTCATTGGTTTGCTTGATGATTTGGTCAATTATGTGGATGGTTTTTCTGATATTGAACCATCCTTGCATCCCTGGTATTCATCCATATCACCTAGATTGGCATATTTATTGCCATATAATTGGGCATAATAATTTTTAATGATTGCCTTAATTTCCTCTTCTTTAGAGGTGAGGTCTCCCTTTTCATCTTGGATACTGTCAATTTGGTTTTCTTCTTTCTTTCTTTTAATTACATTGACCAATACTTTGTCTATTTTATTTGTTTTTTCAAAGTAGCAGCTTCTAGTCTTATGTATTAAGTTAATAGTTCTTTAATTTTCAATTTTATTAATTTATCCTTTGATTTTTAGGATCTCTAATTTAGTCTTCATCCATCTGAGGATTTTTAATTTGATCACTTTCTAGTTTTTTAATTAGCATGCCTAATTCATTGATCTCTTCCCTCTCTAATTTGTTAATATATGAACTCAAGTATATGAATTTACCCCTGAATACTGCTTTGGATGCATCCCATAGATTTTGAAAGGATGTCTCATCATTGTTATTTTCTTCAATGAAATTATTAATTGTTTCTATGATTGTTTTTTTTAACTAACTGATTTTGGAGAATCATATTGTTTAATTTACAATTAAATTTTGATTTACCTCTCTATGTATCCTAACTAAGTATTATTTTCATTGCATTGTGATATGAGAAGTTTGCATTTATTATTTCTGCTCTTTTGTACTTGTTTGCAATGCTTTTATGCCCTAACCATAATCAGTCTTTGTGAATATATCATGTGCTACTGAAAAGAAAGTGTATTCTTTTTGTCCCTATTTATTTTTCTCCACATATCTACTAGCTCTATTTTTTCTAAGGTTTCATTCACTTCTCTTACCTCTTTCTTATTTATTTTTTGGTTTGTTTCATCTAGTTCTGAAAGAGGAAGGTTCATGTCTTCCACTGTATAGTTTTTTCTATCTATTTCATCCTTGAGCTCTACTAGTTTGTCCTTTAGAAATTTGGATGCTCTCTCACCATTTGGTGCATACATGTTGAGTACATATATTTTCTTATTGTCTATACAGCCTTTTATCAGGATGTAATTACCTTTCCTATCTCTTTTGACTAGATCTTTTTTTTTTTACTTTGGCTTTTTTAGATATCATGATTGAGACTCCTGCCTTCTTTTTATCAGTTGATGCCCAATAGATTTGGCTCCATCCTCTTACTTTTACCCTATGCATGTCTACCTTCCTCATTTGTGTTTCTTGTAGGCAGCATATGGTAGGGTTTTGGTTTCTAATCCACTCTGCTATTCACTTGTGTTTCATGGGTGAGTTCATTCCATTCACATTCAGAGGTATGATTATCAGTTGTTTATTTCCCAGCATTTTGATTTCCATTTCTAGTCCCACCTTTTCTTCTTTCACTATTTCTTTCTATACCAATGTTTAGTTTTTAATCAGTCCCCCTTATTCCCATCCTTATTTTACTTCTCTTTCCACCTCCCTTCTTATTGTCCTCTTATTTTCTTTAGAGTCCTTTTATACTACCCCCCTTGTACTGCTTCCCTCCCCACCAGTCCATTTGTTAGCCTTCTACTTCCCTAGAGGGAGCAAATCAATTCTCTGCCCCAATGTTTTTTATTGTTCTTCTCTCTTTGAGTCAATTTCAATGCACCTAAGAGTTGAGTATTCCTATCTCCAACCTCTTTACCCTTCCAGTGTATTGATGTTCTCCCCCCTCCCACCATGAATTTCTTTGTGACATAAATTTATCCCATTTTGTTTCTTTTTCCATTTCTTTTAGTATTAACCTCTTTTTTAGCTCTTGTTGTATATATATGTGTGTGTGTGTGTTTATACATACATATATATGTATTTATGCATACATATATCTATATACTGGTTATGGGGTGCTCAGAGGTAGTATCTCTGGTATGGAGGGCTTGTCGTGCCCTCCTAGGGCAGCTCTCCAGCCTCTGACCCCCACCTGACCCCCAGCTCTCACTTGTGGCTCCTAGTAGCTGCTAGCATGTGGCAGCAACCACACCCTGGGCAACGGCTTCGACAGGGTGGCTAAACCTTGTGAGGGTAGCCATCGGGTCATAGACCCCTGGTGAACCAAGGCTTTGCTCACCCAGCATGTGAAGACTACTTTGGCTGAACAGATGGAAGAAACCAATAAGAAGGTTCAACGGCTGAGATGGCGACGCAGCAAAGCACTGTGTAGTGCTTAGGGCATGTTGGAGCACAAAGGACAACACAGCCATCCAATGCAGCTGAGGAAGTCTCCAGGTGTAACGATTTTTCATGCCAATGGATCCAGGCTTCCAACGCCTAGAGAGTGGGACTGTCTCTGTGCAACAACTTTTCCACTTAAATCTCCTTCATGCACAAGTGTCTTTGTGCACACTCATCTATACACCATAGATGAAAACGCACAAAGACAATCATCATCCTCGGTTACCGAGAGACTACTACTATATCTATATACATATTTATGTCTTGGCATTTTGTCCTATAGAGTTTGTCACTGTTCCCTCTATGTATAATTCTTCTAGCTGCCCAGGTGATAATAGCAATTATTAAGAGTTATGAATGACCTCTTTTCTTATAGGGATACATATCATTTTAACTTATTGGGTGTCTTTCAAAAAAGTTGTGTTTTTTGGGGGCTTGTTTTTCTTTTTTCCCTCTTTCTTAATTACCTTTTGATGATTCTCTTGAGTTCTGTTTTTGGGCATAAAATTTTCTGTTCAGGTCTTGTCTTTTCTTTACAAATGCTTGGAATTCCTTTATTTTGTTAAATGACCACACTATCCCCTGTAAGAATATAGTCAGTTTTGCTGGATAGTTGATTCTTGGTTGTAGATCTAGTTCTCTTGCTTTCTGGAATATCATATTCCATGCCTTTCAGTCCTTCAGCATAGATTCAGCCAGATCTTGTGTTATCCTCACTGTAGTTCCATGCTATCTGAATGACTTCTTCTTAGCAACTTATAATATTTTTTCCCTTGGTCCGATAGTTCTTGAATTTGGCTATAATATTCTTGGGTATTGTCAGTTGGGTATTAAGTACAGGAGGTGATCTGTGGATTCTTTTAATCTCCACTTTACCCTCTTGTTCTAGAATATCGGGGCAGTTTTCTTGGATAATTTCCTGTAGTGTTATGCCCAGGCTTTTTCTTTTGTCATGGTCTTTCAGTAGACCAATGATTCTTAAGTTGTCTCTCCTAGAACAATTTTCTAAATCTTCTGTTTTGTGAATGAGGTGCTTCATATTTTCCTCAAATTTTTCATTCTTTTGATTTGGTTTTATAGTGTCCTGCTGCCTTGTGAGGTCACTTGCTTCTAATTGTTTTATTCTTGTTTTTAAAGACTGGATTTCATCCCTGGCTTTTGGTCATCTTTCTCCTTCTGATCTTTCATCTCCTTTGCTTCATTTTCAAGCTGATTAATTTTTTACTTTCATGACACTGTTTTCTGTTTCCAGATGACTTGTCTTGCTTTTTAAGTTCTCTTCCCAGTTGTCTTCAGCCTTTCTTAATTGTGTTTTGAATTGTATTTTGAGTTCTTCCAAAGCCTGTATCCAATTCGCTGGAGTTTCTGTTTTTGTTTTGTTTTGTTTTTTTTCTGCTTGGTGTTCCCTCATCCTTCTTTGTTCTATTTGCTGTGAATTTCAAAACTACTCAACCCTATTCAGACCATTCTTTAGAAGATGGGATTTAGCTATTTCCTGATCAATAACAATAGAGATACTTGGAATAACAGAATTAGGTCTTGGAAACTACAATCTCCACCCTACTCAGGGTAACAAGATTTAGGAAGGGCTGCAGCAAAACTCAAGATTTAATTATTTGAGAATATGGCCTTCAAAAGATATGTGCAAAAAGGACAGACCTCTGGGTGGTCCTAGGTTAAGCTAGAGCCACCATTGGTACAGGTGAGACACAGGAAGTGAGGTAGAGGACAGCTCAGGAGTTCTGGGGACTTCCTGTATGGAGGGAGAAGGTGGTGGTGGGAGCCTGGTGCTTGGTGTGGAGGAGCCCTGAGACTGTTTCTCCATTTTGGTCACGTGAGTGATAGGGACTGATCTCTTTTCTTTACCTCGGCTATCCAGGGCCTTGTGCCTTTGGCTCAGCTTAAACAGAGTGGGTATTTAAGCCCTATTTCCTTCTTTCCCCTTTCCCTCTCTCTCTCTCTCCATCTAATACTTTTCTTCCTCCTGTTTGTAATTAAAACACCATAAAAAGGTTGACCGCTGACTTGAATTTTCATTTAGGAATTACATAGCTGAATTCCTTGGCGACCTTAAATTAATATATATCAGTCTAGATAGAAGCTGTCAATTGTAATTTCTTTTTTCTTTTTCTGTTGTTTGCTCATATTTACCGCCTTCTTTACTTTCTGTAGTTGCCTGTACTTTTGTTCCTTTCATTTTGTGTTGGATCTCTGGTTTTCAGTTTTTCTGTCAGTCTTCACCCTTGGAGCTTTGTCAGCAATTCTCTCAGGGCAGTCTATGGGGGAAGGGATGTTGGAGCTTGAGCTTCCCTGCCCTCTGAAGGCTTTGATGAGATTAAGGCCAGACAAGTTGCAGAGCTGGATGTGCCCTAAGGCCAAAACCTTCAGAAGGGGGGGGGGGCAATATGGAGTGTCTCCACTGCTGCATCCAGACTGCCCACTCTGCACTTCTTCTCCAACTGCTTCCCCACCACCTGTGTTTGACATTCTGAACCTAGCACAGCTTTGCCCACAAGGTACTCCCTCTAGACCAGCACCCATGCCAGACCAGTGATTCCAGCTACCACTAGAGGCTCAGTTCTCTAGGTGGGGGAGTAGTTCTGGGACCTTCCTTCTTCCTTCTCCTTAATCCTGAGTGTTCTCAAATTCAGGCTTTTGGAGGGCATACCTTTTAAGTTGAGTCAAGCAGGAGTGTTCCTTGGCTCTGTCCTATTGTTAGGTTTGATTTTCAGTCTCCTAGGAGCATTTAGTTTGTAATCAGTAAGGAAGGGTTTTCAGAGTCTGAACTTTCACTGCCTCTAAGCCTCCATCTTGACTCTGCCTCCTTATCAGGCACTATTCTAAACATTTTACAAACATTGTCATTTGAAACAATGGTTGCACAAAAAGTAAGTGATCTTACAAAAAGTAAGAGATACTTTTCTCTAAGCAATAAAGACAGGATTTACACTTAGGTCCTTTGAATACAAATCTAGTGCTTATTGTATTTTAATATGATGATCTACCACCTGACATCTTATCTCCATCATTATCAATATCTTTCTCTGATGATTATAACCTCTAGCCCTATTCTATGCAGATTTGATCAGTCAACTAAAGTAAGTAGAGAGGAAGGTAATCAGAATGGTGACAAGACTTAGAATCATAGGATCTGAAGCTGGAAGAGATTGTGGAGATCATGTAAGTCTGGCCTTGCCATATTTCACATTATGAAACCAAAACCAAAAAAGGTACAGTCAGAGTCAGGTCTTCTGATTCCTGGATCAGTGCTCCATATAAATCTTTGACATACAGATATCAGTCAAAGGACCTGAGGGTGTTTAGCATGGAGTAGAAAGCAATTGAATGGAAGAGAGGCAGGCTTTGGGGCACTTTCACTTGAGGATTCAACATTTCCAAGTTCCATCCCAGTTTACAACTAGACTATCTAGAGATTTCTCTACCAAATAACTTGGATTGAGAAGTGAAAAACAATGAGTAAATAAAGTGAGGGTGAGAAACATAACTGACCTGATAAGAAATCATAGAAAACCACAACCTCTGAAGGGAGGGTAGTCATTTTTCAATTGAGAAATAGTTCCAGTGATCTAAGGATGATTAGAATAAGGCTTGTTAAGCCAGAGTGAAATTGTGCTCTGGGTAGAGCAAGCATGGCAGGGTCTTTCTACAGCTTCCAGCCCTGCTGAGCCCCAGGAAATGAGTTACAGATTGATAAGGGTGAGTGAACCAGTTCAGTTAAAAATAAGAACTTGGCCTGACATTCACCTATCTTTTGAACTTTTTTTGGTACTTAATTTAAGATTGGGCAGTGATTCCCTGAACGTGCTTTGTTTTAAAATTCTGCATCCTCCCGTTGTAGCCATGCTCCCATGTCTCTTTCTCACGACCCCACTACATAAGTTGCATGATTGTAGAATTATACAGATAGGAAGACCCTTAAGAGTCTAGTGCCTGCCTGAAGCACAGCCTCATTCTCAACATCTCCTGGGACAAGAAACTTAATATCACTGGAGGCAAAATATTTCACTTCTGGATATTTCAGACTACAAGTATAGAAAATGTTAGAAAGTTCCTACAGATTAGTTATCTAGAAAATGTTAGAAAATGTCCACCTACATTGAGCTGAATTATGAGCTTCTATCAATTGCTCATAAAGTCTTTTCTTTGGGGATAATTAATGAACATAATTTCTCTACTACATGGCCATTCTTCACCTTCTTCATGCAACTGAGATGTGCTGGAGCTAGCTCACCTCAAAAACAATTGTTAATTTCTTTTCATTTTTAAATATATTTTTTTTCAGTTCCAAATTCCTTCTTTCCATACCCCTCAGTTTCCTCATCTTTAAAATGTCCAGGAGACATTCCTGAGGGATTTATGAGAAAGATGCTATCCACATTGAGAGAAAGAACTATGGGAATAGAAATGCAAAGTAAAAAGTTATCACTTAACACTTGTTAATATGAATATATGATTTGGAGCTTGGGCTTTAAAAGACTGCCCTGTGATAAAAATGAATAATGTGGAAATGGGTATCAAATGATAACATTTGTACAATCCAGTGGAACTGCTTGTTGGTTCTGGGAAGGGGGAAGGAAAAGAAGAGGGAAAGAAAAGGAATCATGTAAACATGGAATTTTTTAAAATTAAAAATATTCATAAAGGTTGAATAATATACTTTGCTAGAATATCATAATGCAAAATTTAACTCATTAAGACATAACAATATGTCCCCCTACATAAACAGAATAAAATGTCCTGGAGAAAAAATAGCAAGCCCAATCAGTATATTTACCAAGAACACCCCAGTAGAGTCACGATGAGTTTGACACAAGTGAAAAAATAAGTGAGCAAAAGAAATAGGAACAATTTCCTGACTCTAGGCCTAGCTGTCTAGCTACTACACCACCTAGTTGCCAAAAGTCAGAAGTGAAGGTGTGCAGGATTCAAGAATAGGAGATAAACCTAACATGTATGAAAGCACAGGAATGGAAAAAAGGAATTTCAGACATGGATAACAGCAACCTAGCCAGTTTGTCTGGAATATAGAATATTTGCAGGAAGGAGTGAGGTAGCAAAATCATTGCGGAAATATGGGTGGAATTCAGTTTGCAAAGGGTTTCAAATGCCAATCAGAGAAGTATATAATTTTCTCTTTAATCTTTAAGGAACTACTGACACTTTTTAAGCTGGTAGGATTTTATCACTAATCACCTGGAATTTAATTTGTACTTATTTAGGATTTTTAATATCTGCATTTATGTTGTTTCCCCCCAATAGAATATACTCATTGAGGTATTTCACATTTGCTTTTGTTTCCCCAGTTCTTAGCACATAGTGGGTATATAAATGTTTAATGAATGAAGCAGCACACGAATGAATTTTTTTCATCCTTGTATTCTTACTCTTAGAAGAATAAATATAGCAAGTACTTGAATATGCTAAATATTTACAAGAATGGTTATCAAATAAATGTTTGTGGAAATGACAACTTCCCAGTAGAATCTGACCAGGGAGATTTCACTCTGATTGTAATGATTAGGATGATCCCTTTTATCATTATATGAGGACAGATTTTAAGAGATCAAAGTAATAGTGTAAATATGCCATGTGGGCAGCATGGAAATACCAGAATACTAGAATTTGAATCAATATGACCCAGATAGAACAAGTTGCATAGCCTTTCTTTGTCTGAGTTACCTCATCTATAATAAGAAAAATGCATAAACTAGAATATCTCTAAATTTCTTTCTAGCTCTTAATCATATTACCATAAAGAGATCAGTCAGCCCCAGAGTAGCTGGGAAGGCTTCTTGGAAGAGATAGGACTTATGTTTGGATCTGAGGGGGAAAAGAAGACTTCTTACCAACAGAGATATTCAGGAAGGGCCTTAAATGATAGTCCATTAACAAAGGAAGGGATGGGGAAGAGAAATTATGTTCTGATTAAGGATTTGGATTCAGCATATAAGCATACCAATTTTTGAGAAAGGGTGCAGCTTTTGTACTTTTGTACTTCCAGAAAGTTGTTCTAGTTTTTGAGATGATAGAATATACACTATTAATTATTCTTCCTATCCTCCTCTCTCCATTTATTTTGGGTAGAAGGACAACTATTTCATATAAGGAATTATTGATTAATAATAGGTGAAAAAAATAGCATGTAATCTAAAGTCTTCTTGATTGGCTGACAATGAGTTTGGGATTGTGGAATGGACCTCAATCTGTAATGTTTGAACAGGTCAGTAAATCCCCCAAAGCACAAAAAGTCTAGGCTTAACAGGAGATTTAAGGGAAGCAAACACTGAGACTGAGAGAATTAGAAAGGGCTAAGTTAGTCCTGATAAGTATAACTTGGGGAGAATAGTTTGGAAGTTAAATACCACATGGTTGGGTGGTTGATTAGTTGTTTTTTGTACTTGAAGAGTGTAGGGATGATATTAGAAAATAAGTATTGTTTTATTAGTTTAGAGATAAAAAGTAAAGTACTGGCTTGAGAAAAGAACTGGAATTTGAAGCAGAGCTAAGAGAGCATGTTAATTTCAGATGTGATAGTTATAACCATTTTTCTATGTCAATTACTCTCTCTGGCAATTGGGAGCTGCTCTCTGGAAGTTGGCAGAAACACTCAGAGACTCTCTCAGGGCTGGAGGAGGTAACATCTTTGCCTCTCTCTCTGTCTGAGGGAAAGATCTGAGGGAGCTCAGTGTTTTCCTTTCTCAACTTGGGAAACACTATTGAATATCTATTGTGGTTTTATAGATTGTTTAGCTTTGAGAAGACCAAAGAAAAACCTGGTCTTTCGTTTGGACTCTGAATCTGTTAAGACTCAGAGTCCTAACTTGATTCTTGTTGAGACTCAACCAGCTAGCCTTTGCTATTTTATCATTTGAAGACGAAGTTAAGATTTATAAGGATAATAGTAGTAGTTTTTATTTAGATAGTATAAATTTGGGTAAGTTAGATCAGGGAGGATTAATGTATCCTGTGAAACACAGGAGAAGTGGTTCCTTGTGGAACATGGGAGTTTATTTGGATGGATTTAGAATCCCTTAGAATTAGAAATCCTTTATTTATCCTTCTATATTTCAATAAACATTTCATGTTTATAATAAGAGTCTCTTTAGCATCCTTTTGCCTGGCTCTGAAGGTAAGTTCACATTTGAGCTTCATTTCATTACTGAGGATACTTTTGATTACCTCTATCAAAAGTATCTGAACAGTTTGAACCTGATTGGTGAGTTAAACAATTTTGAAAAGTTTTGAACCTATATTGGAACAGTTTTTCCAATCTAAATATTTTATTTTTATAACTCACAAAATTTATTTTTACAAGAGGACCAAAATGACATCACTTTGTTAGGTTCAAAGTGTAGGACATTGGACTGTAATTGACCAGACCAATATGAACTGGGAGGGCAGCCTGTATGAACATTTGGATGGATGCCTCTAAAATTATATATCTCATGTTTCTTTTGAGCTACTGCAATTCTACTTTGTTCATAGAGCACAGTGCCTTCTTTGATGCAGGGACTCCATGCTGGATAGTTCTGTGCCAGTGACTTTTAAGTCTCACAGTCTATAAAAAAGTTCTTTGGTAAAACCTTGACTTACAAAAAACTATGAGTATTATTTCCAAATATTGTAAGAGAGGAAACTTAGACTTAATCTGCCAGAGGAACAAGTACAACAGATTTATCATGCTGGAAGACTATCTTGAGCAGAGGAAGGACAGGAAGGAGAGAAAATTCCAAAGAAGGAACAGAAAAACTGAGAAGATCCAAACAGTTGAACTCACTTCTCTTTGGGAAGCCCACTAGAGAACTTGATCTGAGTAAACCTCTGAGCCCGGAGCATTTTCTTGTGGAACCAGACCCCAGTATCCAGTGAAGACAAACCAGAGTGAATAGGACTTTGCCAGAAAGCTATTCATCACCAGAAGATTTCTTCTAAATACTTCTAATAATCCTTAAACTTGATAATAGCTAGGACAGCTAGGAGTCAGGACAAGTCTCACAATTGACCTCAGGTGGTGAGGTGGGCAAAGTCTGACACTGCAAGATTTGAGGGGAAAAGGGGTTCAATTATTAGTGTTAGGGACTTCCTATTCTCCACCTTCCCAACACCTTATCCCACAATTCACTTGTCCTACCTTTCATGTGTTCCTTAGAATAAATAGCCATTTACTAAATCAGGTGCCTACTTCACAGTGTTCAAGAAAGAAGATTTGGTGTTGGGGGGGCGGGGTTACATTCCCTCTTCAAGGAGAAAGGAGCTGTCTTTCTTATATTTCAAACAAGTTTCTGAAGGAACAGTAACCTGTGATTTGAAGGCAACCAGAGTGGGGATTACCAGGGAAAGAGAGGGAAAAGTCAATCTATCACTTCTCTTCATCCCTTGGCTACATTCTATCTCTATCACACTCTGGTCCTGAAGTTAGTGGTGGGAGACTCCATTTCTCTTCCTCCATTACAATAGATATGCTCTTTGTCTTACAAATAAAGATTAGAAAATAGGCTACTGTGCCCTGGAGTGTGTGGAAAGAGAGAGTAGAAGGGAAAGATGGAATAAAGTCCAGATAAGAGCATTCAGTTATTGCAGCATGGATTGAGTACAACAAAACTCTTAGCTCAGAGAATCAAGAAAGCTCAGGAAACTAAGGAAGGTTCATTGTCTCTAGTTTAGATTCACATATCAAAGAAAATTTAAAAAGTAGTCAAAGAGGAAAGTCATAGAAGAAAAGATAGAGTTCTCCTAGACTAGAGAGAAACTCTGATACCAGAGGAAGCTGACTCAATTCAGCAAGTCTTCAATAACTTGTCACATGACCTTATAAGTCTAAACCATGAATGTTATTAGTTCTTCCTCAAGTCCTGCATAATAAAAAAAGACCCCATATTGTAAGTAAATCAATGAATTGGCTCTAAATGAAGTCATCCATTTTGGTGGAACAATCATATCTACTTTTTTAGTAACCAAAATGTTATGGTTATTGCTAATACAATCAGGCAGAGCTACTGCATTTAGCACCTGATTAGCAAAAATTAAAAAAAAAATCCCTAATTAAAACAGGAAGCCTCTAGCTACTCAAGGCAACCATAATTCAGGTAAATTCTCCTGAGCCTGGCCCTGTCCTCTATATTCTGGGGCCAGTCTTTTCAGCAGTGGCCTTTGAGAATATGGGACCCTGTGTCCTGAAGTGTGAGATCTCCCTCTCCCCAGTTATTCCCTACTCTCTACACATAACTTAGTTTAGCTTTAAAACGTTTTTAAAGAGGGGACTTTTTGTTGATTACCTTAGATGCACTTTATGACTTAGTTATCAAAATTATAAGTTGTGGCTCTGGATATATGTCTATGACCACCTATCATTGCCCCCAGGGGCTTAATAAACTATTTTTATACAACCCTTTAGGCATTAGGCTTGTGAAGATGAATGACTGAACCCTAGATTATTAGGAAGAACATGATAATTTAAAGATCTTCCCATAGTAAGAGAGTAGGAGTTTGAAGTAGGGAAGAAAGATTTATCACCCCAACCCAGTTATTCTTTACTTAATAACCAATAAACACTTATCAAACATCTATTTATTTCTAGGAGCTATGCTAAGCACTGGAAATGTGAAAAATCTTTGTTCTTAAGGAGCTAATAATCTTTTGGGAGTAAAATGCAAAAATAAGAGATCTAAGGTACCTTCCACTCTAAGATTATAATTCTGGGAGATTCCCTACTTTTTATTGCCGTGATTCAGTCATTGTTTTTCAGTTGACTCTTCATTACCTAATTTGGGGCCTCTTGACAAATATTTGGAATGATTTGACATGTCCTTGTTTTATGGATGAGAAAAATGAGGCAAATAAGGTTAAGCGATTTGCCTGGCGTCACATGGTTACTAAGGGTCTGAGGCCAGATTTGAACCCATGAAGTTGAGTCTTCTGATTTCAGGCCCTGTGCTCTATTTATTGCCTCATTTATCTGTTCCTTCTAGTGACAGGGAATTCACAATATTATGAGTCAACACATTCCGTTTCTAAGTAGCTCTAATTGTTCAAAAGTGTATCCCTATGGAGGTGGAGGGCTAAAATTTGCCTCCCTGTCTACTTCCACCTATTAATATTAGTTCTGTCTACAATGAATAAATCCATTCCTACTTCATGTGATAGCCTTTTTATATTCAAATATTGTTATGATATTTGATCTTTTCTTGGCTAAATTTTCCCATTTCCTTTATATTTTTCTTAACATGGCATGGTTTCATATTTTCCATCATGAGAGCAATAAGCCAAGAGTTTCTGCAACTGGAGCAACCAACAAAAACATGCTTAAAATAAGTGGGACAAAATGAGATCTCATCTAGAACAAAGGAGAAATTGGGGGATAAAGGAAACCATCATGAAGTCACTTCTGGGAAGGTCACCACATTAGAGAGAAGGATGGAGCAGAGTCCAACACCCTTGTCAATATTATAGGGACTTCCTATTTTAACTAAGCATTTTTTCAAAAGTTACAGTTTTGGCATTCTGTGGCAAAGTTCCAGTCATTCTTTCCAATTACATATTTTCTCACCATTCTACTTATTTTCAACTGCATATATCCCAGTTTGCCAAAGGTTTTTTTTTTTTCTTTAAATCTTAGGTCCTTATAGCTTCTGATGGCTAGTGTTGTGTTTCTTGCTGGATGAACTAAAAGTTGAGTCCCTATATGATTTGTAGACTCTAAAGATCTGTAAATATGAGAGTTTTCTTCCTCTCCTTCCTTATCTCCCTAAGGTGCTTTTATGAAACCTAAACCTTACATATTTAGGGCATGTAATCAATATTTCTTGAGCCTGGCCTTGAAGAATAGAGAGAATTCCACTTAGTTGAGATGACAAAAAGAGGGAGACCTTTCTAGGCTTAAGGAACTGTATGAGCAAAGATGTGCAGGTAAAAAATATGGAAAATGATGAAGGGCTTGGGAATAATCCAGCATGACTGATGTATACAATATATGGCAGATAGAAATGATAAAAGAATATTTTGAGATCATTGTTTATAAAGATTCAGTAAAATGCTTTTAAATTAATTTATTTAGTCAATTTAAAACATTATTCCTTGGTTACAAGAATCATATTATTTCCCTCCCTCCCTTGCCCCCACCCTCCCCATAGCTGATACACAATTTCATTGGGTATTACATGTGTCATTGATCAGAACCTATTTCCATGTTGTTGGTGTTTGCATTAGAATGTTCATTTAGAGTCTACAACCCCAACCGCATCCCTTCGACCCATGTATTCAAACAGTTGTTTTTCTTCTGTGTTTATACTCCCACAGTTTTTCCTCTGAATGTGGATAGTTTTTGTTTTTTTTTTTTTTATCTTGTAGATACCTTCAAGTTGTTCAGGATCACTGCATTGCCACTAATGGAGAAGTCCATTACATTCGATTGTACCACAGTGTATCAGTCTCTGTGTATGATGTTCTCCTGGTTCTGCTCCTTTCACTATGCATCACTTCCTGTTGGTTGTTCCAGTTCCTGTGGAATTCCTCCACTTTATTATTCCTTTGAGTACAATAGTATGACATCGCCAACATATATTTGTTCAGTCATTCCCCAATTGAAGGGCATCCCCCAACTTTCCAATTTTTTGCCAGCACAAAGAGTGCAGCTATGAATATTCCTGTACAAGTCTTATTTCTTATTATCTTTTTGGGGTACAAACACAGCAGTGCTATGTATGGCTGGATCAAAGGGCAGACAGACTTTTACCCTTTGGGCATAGTTCCAAATTGCCCTCCAGAATGGTTGGATCAATTCACAACTCCACTAGCAATGCATTAATGTCCCAACTTTGCCACATCCCCTCCAGCATTCATTTCTTTCCATTGCTATCGTGTTAGCCAATCTGCTAGGTGTGAGGTGATACCACAGAGTTGTTTTGATTTACATTTCTCTGATTATCAGAGATTTAGAACACTTTTTCATGTGCTTATTAATAGTTTTGATTTCTTTAACTGAAAATTGCCTATTCATGTCCCTTGCCCATTTATCAATTGGAGAAAGGCTTGTTTTTTTTTTTTATACAATTGGTTTAGATCTTTATAAATTTGAGTAATTAGACCTTTGTCAGAGGTTTATGTTATGAAGATTTTCCCCAATTTGTAGCTTCCCTTCTAATTTTGGTTGCATTGGTTTTGTTTGTGCAAAAACTTTTTAATTTGAAGTAATTGAAATTATTGATTTTACATTTTGTGATTTTTTTCTAGCTCTTGCTTGGTTTTAAAGTCTTCCCTTTCCCAAAGATCTGAAAAGTATACTATTCTGTGTTTGCCTAATTTATTTATAGTTTCCTTCTTTATATTCAAGTCATTCACCCATTCTGAGTTTATCTTGGTGTAGGGTGTGAGATGTTGATCCAAACCCAATTTATCCAATACTGCCTTCCAATTTTCCCAGCAATTTTTGGATTTTGCTCCCAAAAGCTGGCATCTTTCATCTTATCATAGATTGACTTGATGAGGTCACTTACCCCAAGTCTGTTTCATTGATCCTCCTTTCTGTCTCTTAGCCAGTACCAATTTTTTTTTTGATGATCTGCGACTGCAAGGCCTCCTTCCTTGGCATTTCTTTTTCATGATTTCCCTGGATTTCCTTGATCTTTTGTTCTTTCAAATTAACTTTGTTATGGTTTTTTCTAATTCAGTAAATTTTTTTTTTCAGTAATTCAATGGGTATGGCACTAAATAAGTAAATTAATTTGGGTAGGATTGTCATTTTTATTATGTTAGCTCATTCTACCCATGAGCAATCAATGTTTTTCCAATTGTTTAGATCTAGTTTTAATTGTGTGGAGAGTGTTTTGTAGTTGTGTTCATATAATTCCTGTGTTTGTCTTTTTGCTAGTATCCTATTTAAGATTTTTGCATCTATATTAATTAAGGAGATTGGTCTATTGTATTCCTTCTCTGTTTTTGCCCTACCTGGCTTTGGAATCAGTACCATATTTGTGTCAAAAAAAAAGGAATTTCATAGAACTCCTTCTTGGCTTATTCTGTCAAATAGTTTGTATAATACTAGGATTAGTTGTTCTTTCAATGTTTGATAGAATTCATTTGTATATCTATCTAGACCTGGAGATTTTTTCTTAGGGAGTTCTTTGATGGCTTGTTCAATTTCTTTTTCTGATATGGGGTTTTTAGGTAGTCTATTTCTTCCTCTGTTGGTCTAGGCAATTTATATTTTTGTAAATATTCATCAATATCACCTAGATTGTCATATTTATTTCCTTATAATTGGATATAATGAGGCCTCCCTTTTCATCTTGGATACTGTCAATTTGTTTTTTTCCTTTCCTTTTTAAATTAGATTGACCAGTACTTTGTCTATTTTATTTTTTTCAAAGTAGTAGCTTCTAATCTTATTTATTAAACCAATAGTTCTTTGAATTTCAATTTTATTAATTTATCCTTTGATTTTTAGGATCTCTAATTTAGTATTCATCTGAGGATTTTTAATTTGATCACTTTCTAGTTTTTTAATTAGCATGCCTAATTCATTGATCTCTTCCCCCTCTAATTTGTTAATATGTGAACTCAAGGATATGAATTTACCCCTGAGTACTGCTTTGGCTGCATCCCATAGATTTTGAAAGGATGTCTCATCATTATCATTTTCTTTAATAAAATTATTAATTGTTTCTATGATTGGTTTTTTAACTAACAGATTTTGGAGAATCATATTGTTTAATTTCCAATTAATTTTTGGTTTGCCTCTCCATGTACCCTTACTAATTATTATTTTCATTGCATTGTGATATGAGAAGTTTGCATTTATTATTTCTGCTCTTTTGCACTTGTTTGCAATGTTTTTATGTCCACATACATGGTCAATCTTTGTGAATGTACCATGTGCTGCAGAGAAGAAGGTGTATTCTTTTTGTCTCTATTTATTTTTCTCCACATATCTACTATATTTAATTTTTCTAAGATTTCATTCACTTCTCTTACCTCTTTCTTATTTATTTTTGGTTTGATTTATCTAATTCTGAAAGAGGAAGGTTCAGGTCTCCCACTAGTATAGTTTTTCTATCTATTTCATCCTTGAGCTTTACTAGTTTCTCCTTTAGAAATTTGGATGCTTTGCCATTTGGTGCATACATGTTGAATACTGATATTTCCTCATTGTCTATACTTCCTTTTATCAGGATGTAATTACCTTCCCTATCTCTTTTAACTAGATCTATTTTTACTTTGGCTTTGTCAGATATCATGGTTGAGACTCCTGACTTCTTTTTATCAGTTGATGTCCAATAGATGTCCTACCTTTCTCATGTGTGATTCTTGTAGACAGCATATAGTAGGGTTTGGGTTTCTAATCCACTCTGCTTCTTGCTTGTGTTTTAGGGGTAAGTTCATTCCATTCACATTCAGAGTTATGATTATCAGTTGTGTATTTCCCAGCATTTTGATTTCCACTCCTAGTCCTGCCTTTTCTTCTTTCACTATTTCCTTCTACACCAATGTTTTGTTTTTAATCAATCCCCCTCATTCCCACCCTTATTTTACTTCCCTTTCTACCCCCTCCCTCATTATTCCTCTCTTATTTTCTTTAGTCTTTTTATACTACCTCTACCCTCTCCCTCCCTTGTACTGTTTCCCTCCCCACCAGTCCATTTGTTAGCCTTCTACTTCCCTATAGGGTGCAAATCAATTCTTTGCCCCAAAGTTTTTTATTGTTCTTCCCTCTTTGAGTCAATTTCAATGCACCTACGAGTTGAGTATTCCTATCTCCAACCTCTTTACCCTTCCAGTGTATTGATGTTCTCCCCCCTTCCACCATGAACTTCTTTGTGACATATAAATTTATCCCATTTTGTTTCTTTTCCCATTTCTTTTAGTATTAACCTGTTTTTTTAGCTCTAGTTGTATATATATATATATGTGTGTGTGTGTGTGTTTATACATACATATATATGTATTTATGCATACATATATCTATATACATACTTATGTCTTGGCATTTCATCCTATAGAGTTCATCACTATTCCATCTATGTATAATTCTTCTAGCTGCCCAGGTGATAATAACAATTTTTAAGAGTTACCAATGATCTCTTTTTTTTTTTTTTTAAACCCTTACCTTCCGTCTTGGAGTCAATACTGTGTATTGGCTCCAAGGCAGAAGAGTGGTAAGGGCTAGGCAATGGGGGTCAAGTGACTTGCCCAGGGTCACACAGCTGGGAAGTGGCTGAGGCCAGATTTGAACCTAGGACCTCCCGTCTCTAGGACTGGCTCTTAATCCACTGAGCTACCCAGCTGCCCCCAATGATCTCTTTTCTTATAGGGATACATATCATTTTAACTTACTGGGTCTCTTGAAAAGAAAGTTGGGTTTCTTTGGTTTTGTTTTTCTTTTTCCCCTCTTTTTTAATTACCTTTTGATGATTCTCTTGAGTTCTGTGTTTGGGCATCAAATTTTCTGTTCATGTCTGGTCTTTTCTTTACAAATGCTTGGAATTCTTCTATTTTGTTAAATGACCATACTATCCCCTGTAAGAATATAGTCAGTTTTACTGGGTAGTTGATTCTTGGTTGTAGACCTAGTTCCCTTACCAGAATATCATAGTCCATGCCCTTCAGCCCTTCAGTGTAGATGCAGCTGAGGGAGCAGGAACTGCCGAGCCTTGGAAATTAATATGTCAAAGATCCCAGCAGTGGGTACCAGATAACTTAGGGGCCTGATTAGAAACTACTGGACCTTGGAAGTTAATATGTCAAAGGTCCTAGCAGTAGGTAGGTCCCAGATAAGAACTTAGGGACCATAAATGCTGGCAGACATTCCAACAATGGTATGTACCATATAGGGACTGGGGGTGGCCATGCATACTTGAGGGCATATATATCCCAGCATTCCCAGACTACAATTGGAACTCTCTGGCGGAGCTCCCCTGGGGTGTGCTGCTGGTGCACACCAGTTCAATAAACGGCTCTCTTGCTAATTGCATTGTCTATTGGTCTTCCATGGTGGTGGGCAAAAACCCGGACCCTAGCACAGCCAGATCCTGTGTTATCCTCACTTGAGTTCCATGGTATCTGAATGACTTCTTTTTAGCAACTTGTAATATTTTTTCCTTGATCTGATAGTTCTTGAATTTCGTTATAACATTCCTGGGTGTTGTCAGTTGGGGGTGAAGTATAGGAAGTGATCTGTGGATTCTTTCAATCTCTACTTTTCCCTCTTGTTCTAGAATATCATGGCAGTTTTCTTGGATAATTTCCTGTAGTATAATGTCCAGGATTTTTCTTTTGTCATGGTCTTTCAGTAGACCAATGTCTCTCCTGGCACAATTTTCTAAATCTTCTGTTTTGTGAATGAGGTGCTTCATATTTTCCTCAATATTTTCATTCTTTTGATTTTGTTTTATAGTGTTCTTCTACCTTGTGAAGTTGCTCATTTCTAGTTGTATTCTGGTTCTTAACGACTTGATTTCATCCCACTGCCTGTGTTGGACTCTTTGAGTCTGGCACAGCTTTTCCTGCAAGATACTCCCTCCAGACCAGGGCCTTTGCCTGCCCAGAGGTTCCAGCTGATTAGTGCTCTAGGTGGGGTAGGGGTCCTGGGATCTTCCTTCTTCCTTACCCTTAACATGGAGTGTTCTTGAATTCCAACTTTTGAGGGTGTACCTTTTAAGTTGAGTCCAGAAAGAGGGTTCCTTGGCTCTGTCTTGTTGTTAGGTTTGATTTTCAATCCCCTAGGAGCATTTAGTTTGTAATCGTTAAGGAAGGGTTTTCAGAGGTCTGAACTTTTGCTGCCTCTACACTGCCATCTTGACTATGCCCCAAGATTAAGTAAAATTAAATGAAAATTTATTAAGACAGGATTGTGTGAAGATTAATTCTTAGAGAAATACAGAAATTAAATAAGAATGTATGTTTCTTCCTTTTGAGAATACATCTGCAAAGAATTTTGATATATGCTAAGTGCCTAAAAAATATAAGCAAAGTTCTATGAGAAGTCCAAGGAGATAAAGATCACTATCTAATGTAGGGTACAGGGATCTGAGATTAAGGGAGACTTCACAGGGAATGTGACCATTGAGCATGGCCTTGAGGAATGGGGAGAATGCCAGTTAGTTGAGATATCAATAAGTGGGAGACCTTTTTAAGCTTCAGGAACATTATGAGCAAAGATGTACAGGCAGAAAATACAGAATATGATCAAAGGCTTGTGAGTAATCCAGCTTGGCTGAAGCATAAAATATATGAAATGGAGTAGTGTGAAATGAGTCTGAGAAGGTAGGATGGAACTAGACTGTGGGGAGTCTGGAATGTAAGTCCAAGGATTTTAGTCTCAGCTCAAAGCATAAAATACATGATTTGAAAAACATGACTGATTTTATAATTTTCTATGTGATGTGATGTAGAAAGGAAACCATTTAATATTTTCTCAAGATTTAATTAGTTATTATAGACAGATTGGATTTATGGTCAATTTTCATGAGAACTGTATGAAAAGGTTGAACACTGCAGAAGCAGGAATCATCTAGGAGTGAGATACTGACAGGGTATGGTATTTTACAACAAACAAAGAACCCTTCAACCCACTAAAATGAGTGGTTTCATTAAATGTAATGTAAAAATGTGCATTCCTCCTGGGAATAGTGCCTGGAGATGGATCATTTTCAGAAACATAAGCCACATTCAGAGGCAGCAAGGTAGTGTAGAGCATAAACTTCTGGGCCTAGAGTCAGAGAGACCTAAGTTTAAATTCTTACTCAAATACTTAGTAGCTGTACAACCCTTGGCAAGTCAGTTAATGTCTGCCTGATTCAGTTTCCTCTACTGTAAAATGGGGGATTATAATGGTACCTCCTTCTTTTCCTTTCCTTTCCTCTGTGTGACCCATGGTATGTACACATACATCACAGTAGCAGGTTTGAGGGGCTGTGCTAATGATATTTTGCAGTTGAACAGTAAGAATTATGTATTCAGTAGACTATGAAGGAAAGAACTTCTGCTTTATCTCTCTCTTTCCTGAATGGGTCTCTGATAGATATTCCTTAAACTCCCCGAGAGTTGTTAAGAAGATTTTTCTCCCTTTCCTCTAAACAGCTAAAGTGACTGCTCCTTCACAGAAGCAAGAACTAGGTGAGTTTGAGATTGGGTCCCAAAGCCCAGATATTCTCTTCTACTTTATATTTCTTTCCCTGAGTATAAATGATTGTTCAATCATTTAAACAGTTCTGAGATGGGTTCTTCTAGCTCTAATGGCAACCTCCTGAGTTTGGGAAATGACTGAGCTTTTGGGTCCATGGTGTTGGTTTCCTAGTAAGAAGTGAACTCTAAAACAAGTTCTTGAAGATGACCACTTACCTTGAAAAAGACCACAAGGAAGGGAACATCAATATTTTTTTTAAAAGCTTCAGATTTTGAACAATTTTCTAAGATATATTATTGCATAAAATCTCCTGGTGTTGTGAAATGCTAAATGAGAAAAAGACAGATTGGCTAATGTGCTTTTAATCACCTGAGAAGAGAATATATTATGTCTAGACACTTGATGTAAAATGTTTCTTATACTGTGTCCTGCATAATAAATGCACAGAGAGAGAAAAGGCAGCAGCAATTCCCACCTTCGATGTTCACTTCCAATATATTATCAGAACAGATTAATGCGCTGGTATCAGTAAAAACAGTCACATGATGTCAATTCAATCACATAACAAAGTTTTACTTTCATTTCTTTGCATTAGGTTTTAATTAGACTATGCATGGCTTGAAATAGCCAAGGTATTTATATTTCTGTAAGACATAAAATTTTCTTTACAACTTCAAAATGGGATTTGATGTGTAACTGTAGTAGTGAAGGCAAACCTTTTAGAGATGTAGTGCTGAGCCCCACCCCCACCCAACCCCCCAGACTGAGTGCCATGCTGTGCCTACCCCTGTGACATGCCAGATATGCCCCACTTCCCTCTTACCCCATACAGTGGAGGGAGAAAGTGCTCCCAATGGTCTGCTGGGAAGAGGGTGGGTGACATGCCATAGTTTTGCCATCACTGAACTATAGAATGACACCTTTTATGTATAGTCATATAATTTATATTTTCCTACAAGTTATGTTTCTTTTCTTGGAACCCAGTAGATTTACTTTAATGTCTTTGTACTGAATTCCCACAATGGGACCAGTATTTCCTATGATTTATATTAACTTCCCAGAAATGTTGGTTAACAATATCCATTGTTTGACAAGAAACTAGATATGACAAGTAAAGAGTCTTGTATCTATAAAGTACTTGCCACCCAGCCTTCCTGTAACAGTCTCAGAAGGAAGGGTCTCTGTGTATGTCCTTTAGAAGAGTTTAGCACTTTTGCAAATGTCTCCATGGTTTATGCCTATGCTCACATTGAGGAGCAAATTGAACTCAACAAATTTGATTCACAGGGTTTAAAACTAGACTAGACCTAGAAACCGACTCCTTCATTGTACAGATTAAAATATGAATAGAATCACCAGGAGAGGTGATGTGATTTGCTTATCATCCTGCTATATTAAATAGCAGAGTTGATGTTTCAATTTAGGACCTTTGACTCAAAATACAGTGTTCTTTCCATTAAAATATAGTACAATACAACAATCACATATTAAATGTCCAGGGCACTCTCACGGATACCAGAGGAGAAGCAAAGTTTAAATAGTACACACAGACACTGTTCTAGTGGAGCTAGCAGTCTAGTAAGGAGAAAAGACACTTACAGAGGGAGAAAATGGCAATATCCCATAGGACATGATCAAAGGACATACAAAAAGTGGTATGTGAAATCAGAGAGGGATTCATGAAAAAGGTAGCATGTGAATTGAGCTTTATTTAAATGGTAGGTGAGATATGGGAGGAAAGAGTCCAGGAATAGTAAACAGATCAAGCAAAGATATGATGGTAAAAATGTACAGCTTTAAAAAAATGAACAGAAAATAAGACAACTTGGCTAAAACTTGTTTGAAAAAATGTAATTTATTATAAAACTGAAAAAATAAGGTGATGCTAGATTGGAGAGAGTTTTAAATTTAAGAAAATGGGTTTGAATTCTGCTTGATAGTATAAGGATGATATTAGAAAATAAGTATTGTTTTATTAGTTTAGAGATAAGAAGTAAAGTGCTGGCTGGAAAAAAGAACTGGAGTTTTAAGCAGAGCTGAGAGAGCATGTTAATTTCAGATGTGACAGTTATAATCGTTTTTCTATGTCAATTGGCAGAGACACTCTCAGATATTCTCTCTCAGGGATCGAGGAAGTAACATCTTTGCCTCTCTCTCTGTCTGAGGGAAAGATCTGAGGGAGCTCAGTGTTTTCCTTTCCCAACTTGGGAAACACTATTGAATATCTATTGTGGTTTTATAGATTGTTTAACTTTGAGAAGACCAAAGAAAAACCTGGTCTTTCGTTTGGACTCTGAATCTGTTAAGACTCAGAGTCCTAACTTGATTCTTGTTGAGACTCAACCAGCTAGCCTTTGCTATTTTATCATTTGAAGACGAAGTTAAGATTTATAAGGATAATAGTGGTAGTTTTTATTTAGATAGTATAAATTTGGGTAAGTTAGATCAGGGAGGATTAATGTATCCTGTGAAACACGGGAGAAGTGGTTCCTTGAGGAACCTGGGAGTTTATTTGGATGGATTTAGAATCCCTTAGAATTAGAAATCCTTTATTTATCCTTCTATATTTCAATAAACATTTCATGTTTAATAGGAGTCTCTTTAGTGTCCTTTTGCCTGGCTCTGAAGGTAAGTTTACATTTGAGCTTCACTTCATTACTGAGGATACTTTTACCTCTATCAAAAGTATCTGAATAGTTTGAACCTGATTGGTGAGTTAAACAGTTTTGAACAGTTTTTCCATCTAAATATTTTATTTTATATAGCTAACAAAATTTTATTTTTACAATTTGGCAAGCTAAATAGGACAAAGAACCTAACTGTCTGATTTTAAGGATCCAATTGTCAACTTAGGCAGTTGGAGCCATTATCTCAGCAAGAGGTCTATGGAAGCAATTAGAAATGAGCTATGATAACAGTGAGCTGAACTCTAGTTGGCTACAGTCAACTTGATACAAAGACTCTACTCTCAGAAAACCTGGTGAATTGGCTACATAGAATCACCATGGGATTTCCTCTATTATATATGACTTCTATCATTTTCACCATTGTACCAGAATTTACACAAATTGTAATTGCCTGTGGCTTTTTAATGCCAGTACTCTCACGGACACTACTACAACTAATCTCTTATGTCCCTGTGCTACTATTGTCTATCATGTGCTTTTACATGATGATCAAATCTTTGACAGTTGTGTTTAAACATTTAAAAGCAAGCATCAAACAAGCTACTGCAAAAAGTGATCTAATGTTAAAAGTGAACGATCTAGAGACTAAACTATATAGAATGCAAACTCAATATGAGAAATTACTCAAGGCTAAAAGGACAATGGCAGAAACTAAAGAACATGACACAACTAAATTAGAGGATGCAACTAAATCAGATAATCCAACTAAATTAGAAATGGAAACTAAAGCATTAGAAAGCAAACCAGATCATATGTTTCCTCTAAGGGAGGTACTATAGTGAATCTCATGTGCCACAAAAAGTTTACACAGGTTGACATAGACAGTTTAAAGAAAAATATTCCATCATATGAAGAAGAACCCACGGGTGTTGTAAAGCAGTTCAAGCATTTAGTTAAGCTTTACAATCCTTCTTATATGGACTTTGACATCTTTATGGATGAATTATTAATGAAAAGAGAGAAACAGCAGATTATATAAGACACTAATAATAACCCCCTAATTGCTGATTGGCCAACTTGAGGTCCTGGTTGGGAATATAACTCTTTTGGGGGAGACTTAACTACAGCCAGGGAGGCAATAATTGAAACTATGAGGCAAAATTCCAGATGCCCAGGAACCTGATCTAAATTTGAGCACCTAAAGCAGGAAGTGGGAGAGACTCTCTCCACTTTCCTCAATAGAATTATTGACTGTGCAGAAAAATGAATTGGGTTGGAAACTTTAACAGATGAGAATGTAAATCACATTCAAAGGCAGTTTGTAAAAAATGCATGCCCTGTGGTCTGAAATTATTTTTGGAGTAACTGCCCAAATTGGTTTGAGATGGGTCTTGATGAAATTAGGAGAATTACAAACTATGTTTTCCAAGATAAGAAAGATAGAAGAGGAAAATGATATAATTGATAACTTAACCAAAGAAATTAGAGAGTTTAAACAAAAACTGAAATGTAATGAAGTGCAGGAAAAAAGAGTAGCTGCACTAAGAACTTATAGACAACCCAGAAATAATTACAACCCCAGACAATACAGACAAACCCCAAGATGTTTTCTTTGTAACAGACCTGGTCACCTCACTTGTTCCTGTTTCTCATTCTCTAATTCTTCATTGATATCTCCTGTACTAATTTCCCATGTTTTTAAAATCTCTTTGTTGTTTTCATTAGTTTTTATTCCATTGCCCATACTTCCTAGTCCATTTTCTCCATATACTATATTTGTTAACTGTATAGGCCTTGGCACACTTTCATAATGAAGTGACACCTTTTTGCATATCAAGTTTTTGGTTTGAATTTTGCTTGCTAGACAATTGAACACTTTTTTGATATGTTGGTTAGTTTTGCTTTAGTCTTTTTCTTTTTAAATCTTTACTATAAATATTTTATTATAAAAATTTGGCAGGAGGCAGCTGGGTACCACAGTAGGTTGAGAGCCAGGTCTAGAGACAGGATGTCCTAGGTTCAAATCTGGTCTCAGACATTTCCTAGCTGTGTGGCCCTAGGCAAATCACTTAATCCCCATTTTCTAGCCCTTACCATTCTTCCTTGGAACCAATGCATAGTGTTGATTCTAAAGCGGAAGGTAAAGGTTTTTTGTTTTGTTTTGTTTTTTTAAGTAAAGATTTAAGTAGCAAGGAGGAGATATAGATTGAATAGATAATAAAAAATGGCACATCAATATTTTTTTTTAAATAACAACTTCTAGGAATGATATGAAGGATGGATTTGAGGGGTAAGAAAATGGAAGCCAGAGTACTTTGGTGTAATAAATTTTAGTTTACAATAGTTTTGAGATGGTTAAATCGAAGTGGGTAAAATAAAGGTCTATTTGAGGGTGGTGAGCAAAGAGGGGGAAGATATGAGATATGAATTAGATAAAGAACTGCAAGTCTTGCCAACAAATAAGGGAGGCAGCAAGGTTTCAAATATGGGAGGTCATTGAAGTGATGAAAATAATGAAGTCAGATGAAGAAGCAGGCTTGAGAGAAAACTCTCCCATTCTCCCCAACTGTTCAGCTGTCACTGAAAGTGGTTCAGTTGTCATATATGGCAGTTCTTCCAATACTCTGAAACTGTAATTCATTTGGATCAGGTATTTTGAACCCATCAGGGCAACTTGGTACTCTCTTAGTATCCCCATATTGATTGTGAGATTTAAAATGGTTGAGGTCTTAAACTGTAGTGAGTTAAAATGGTGGAAGATATAAATTGTGATAGATATAAGAGAGGGTGAGTAAATTTTGACCGCAGAAATATGTTTCACTACAGTGTCTTGGGTTTTAAATCAAATGTAAGGTGGTCACCAGGGAAATATTCCCAATTATTCAAATACCCAAGTCAATTGGGTTTTATAGAGATTTTAATGAACAATACAATGAGTAATCAAAGAAGAGAGAGAGAGTAAGAAAGGAATAAGTACGAAGGGCCTCAAGCCAATATGGCCTAGACCTGAGTCTTAAAAGAGAAATCAGTCAGTTTTTTAACACTCACCACAAGGTCTGACTAAACAAGGATTCTAGTAACACCAGGCCAGCTCCATCTCAGCTGACTTCACCCAGAAAGCCTTCCAGCCAGAGACTGTTCCAAAAGGCCTCTCTCAAGAGATTCTTCCCAAGCGGTCCTCATCAGAGATCCTCCAAAAGGCTTTCTCCAAAAGGATATCTCCAAAAGGATATCTCTCCTCAAGAGATTCTGCTTTTTCTTATATAGGGGTTTTTCTCCCATGTCACCTCCCCTAAGTCCTTACATCTACCAATCACTGTAGACGCTTTTCAAAGGACTGCCCATCTGAATTTCTGCTAAGTCGACAAATCTCCTCAGTAAGTCTGAATCAGAAAAAATGCTGCTGTGTCGACCAAGATCCTCAGTAAGTCTGAACTAGAGAAAACACAGCTGAGTCAACTAATCTCATCAAGAGAAAACTTGCCCAACCCTTTTAGGTACCTAGCATCCCATTGTATCAATTCTAAAAACAGGCCTTGCTCAAAGAACTCCTTACCCCACCATAAACATGGATCCAAGTACTTTCTTTGTTTAGCAAGGAGTTTTTTTCCCCTAAAACAGTCTTAAGTATGGTTGGAGTAGAGGTCCTCCCATTTCTGATCCTGGCGAGTTCTCACATCAAAATGGGAAATGTTTCTCAGTAGGGAATTTGTTCCAATTAAGAATTCCCTGATGGGGAAATTTTTAACATTCACAAGTCTGAGAGATTTCAAGATTTACATGATCTTTGGCATGATGTCTTTATTAGCTACATTTGTTTAGAATTCAAATAGGGCCTCAGACACTTGCTATATGACTCTGAAAAGTCATTTAACCTCTTTTTGCTTCAGTTTTCTTATCTATAAAATGGGAATAATAATAATAATAGCTATATCCCACTGGAGACTGGAGGATAAAATGATATAATATTTGTAAAGTGATTTGAAAATCATAAAGTGCTATGTTAATGCTATTATTGCTGTTATTATTATTAACTTTTATATGATTTTCATCTGTAGAATGGACATAATAATAGCCCCGAGTTCCTGGAGTAGTTGTAAGGACAAAATGCAATAGTATTTATAAAACACCTTGAAAACTTCAAAGTGCTACATAATTGATTGCTAGTATTATTTTTATTGTTATTTCCAGTCTAAAACTGATTTGCTTTCAGAGCAAGTCATGCTAAGATAAGATCTGAACAGGTCCACCTTCTTTTGCCAGTTTTTATTGCCCCATCCAACCTAAGTAAAAGATCTTTCCCCCAATGTAGCTTTAGTGCTCTTGATACTACTCTTTTTTTTTTTTAACCACTACCTTCTATTTTAGAATTGATACTAAGTATTAGTTCCAAAGTAGAAGAGTGGTAAGTCTTGGCAATTGGTGTTAAGTGACTTGCTGAGGGTCAAACAGGTAAGAAGTTTCTGAATCTGGATTTGAACCTAGGTCCTTCCATCTCCAGGCCTCCCTCTCTATCTACTGAGCCTCTTAGCTTGCCTCTCTTGACCCTATTCTTAAAGTATTATTTCATGTGATCCAGCCTTACTCTTCTCTTTTATACATCTTTTAAAAATCTAAGTTTGTTGATGAGTACTATGAACCTATATTAGTGTTTTCAGAGAAAACAGTTTTTGGTTCTCAGATTTCCATTTAGGTCTTCAAAATTTCAATGTTGAGAGTTTCTCATTTCTCTTGGCCTCACTTATTGTGTGGAATGTTAGTATATATAATCCAAAATAGTCTTCCTTTGGACTCGTTAGAATTATTCTTACAAAATCTAGAGTTTATGCCAGATTATTTCTAGTTTTCCTCTCTTTCTGTATCACAAACTTGATAGGGAATGATTACTCTTCCTGTCCACCTCCAATGATTCCCATAATTTCCATATCAAACAATCTCTGCCTTTTGGTTAGACTCAGATCTCAAATATAATCCTCCCATGTTGATTCCTTTATCTTTCAAAGGATGGAATTATCATTAATTCCATCAAGTTAAGTTAAGCTATCCTTCTTTTGACACAGAGCATCCTAACAAATGTCTGAACATCATGTTTTTAATCACTTTTTCTGTTCTACTCATCTATTTCCTTTTTTTTTGTTTGTTTGTTTGTTTTTAAGGGATAGGCAATGGGGGTCAAGTGACTTGTCAAGGGTCAACCAGCTAGGAAGTGTCTGAGGTCAGATTTGAATTTAGGACCTCCCATTCCTAGACTTGACTCTCAATACACTGAGCTATCCAGCTGCCCCCCACTCTATTTCTTCTTTCTGATCAGGAAGCTTGTGGTATGTGCTAGTGCCAAAAGTACCTCTATTTACACTTTCCTTAAGCTTCATGAGCATTTCTTTTTCAGATCCAAGGTTATCACTCTTTTTTACCTCTCCTCCTTCTTTTGAATAAGGTATATTTATTCAGAGCCATATTTCAGTCAAGGTCTTTATGAGTGAGCCTCAATGATGCTTATGGGATCAGGTTTGCTTTCTCTTATTGACTATATTTTGTGCATTTGTATATAGACATTTGAGCCCTTAGGTATTATGCCTTCATACTTTCTTCAGTTTTATTCCTTTTGAGCTTCTGAGTATTTCAAACTGCTGTTCTTTTTTTTTTTCTCCTCTCTTTACAACTTCTCTCTTGCATCTTACTTGATACTGGGGTATCTTTTCCCTCCATCTTCCTTTTCAATTTAATTAATCTGTTTAGTTTTAAAAGACTCCAAACAAATATTTTTAATTTAGTAGGTAATACTGGCTAGAAAGTATCTACTGAATGTCAGTCCAGAAATGCAGGTTCTATTCTCTTAATCACCTGAAAATCATGCCTAATTTCCTACCTTATGCTCACTAATTTCTTCATGTCACCAATTAGTTTTACTTATTTCTTTCATAAAATCAGAGTTTCATAGATTGGAGGCTATAAAGGACAAACTCATTTTATAGATGAGGAGACTCAAGCCCCAAAAGGTTAGGTTGACTTGCTCAGCGTCACACACAGTTAATATATCTGAGGCAGGATTCAAACTCACATTTTCTCAAATCCATGTTTAGAACTCTCCCCACTTTATCAATTACTTTCTCTTTCTCTATTTGAATGTCAATATCATGAAGTCAGGGGCAGATTTTTTTATATTTTTATTTCTAGTGCCTTGGACAATATTAAGGTTGGTTAAATGTATCTCCTCTTTTGGATGTTCTTTTCAAATTTTCTCCTTTAGAATGAGCCTTTCCTCTCTTTCAGCTTGACTCATTTACTTCAAATTTCCCCTGCTTTCCAACGTTCTCCTACAAAATTTTTCTTACAATTTTAAAACTTCTCTCAAATAACTTGTTTCTTCTTCTCAATGAATTTATGTCCTTCAGAAGCTCTTTTGTGACAGAAATATCTCCTTTGTAAATAAGATTTAGAATGAAATGTAATGGGGGAGTGAAGAAATTCCTAAGACACACACACACACACACACACACATATATATAAAATAAAAAACTCATGATGGAAATTTCCATCATGAAAGATGGAAGTGAAAGTGAGCTTTAAAATGCAATCAGATTCTAACAGTTCCTTCTTTGGCTATGGATAGTATTATTTATCATGAATCTACTGGATTTATCTTGGAACCTTGTTTTATTGATAATAGTTTAGTATTTCATATTTGACCATCATGCAATATTTCTATTCTTCTCCTGGTTCTGTTCACTTCCCTTTGCATCGCTTCATATAAGTCTTCCCTGGTTTTTCTGAACTCGTCCTATTTATCATTTCTTATGGTACAATAGTTTTCCATTACAACCATATGCCACAACTTGTTTAGCCATTGTCCAACTGATGGACACCCCCCTCAGTTTCCAATTCTTTGTCACTACAAAAACAACTGCTAAAAATATTTTTGTCCACGTAGGTTCTTTTCCCTATTGTTGATCTCTTTGTAATATAGACCCCTTAGTTGTATTTCTCAGTTCAAGGGTATCCATAGTTTTAGGGATCTTTGGGCATGATTCCATATTGTTCTTCAGAATGGTTGTATTAGTTCAAAGTTCCACAAACAATATATTAGTATCCCAATTTTCCCACATCCCTGACACCATTTATCATTTTCCTTTTTGGTCATGTTAGTTAATCTATCTGATAGGTGTCAACTGGTACATCAGAATTGTTTCAATTTCTGTTTCTCTTATCAGTAGTGATATGAAGCATATTTTCATACAACTAGAGATTCTTTTAATTTCTTCACTGAGAACTGTCTATTCATATACTTTAAACATTTGTCAGTTGTGTAGTGCTCTGCATTCTTATAAATTTTACTCAGTTTGTTATGTATTTGAGAAATGAATACTTTGTCAGAGCTACTTACTATAATATTTTCCTCAAAATTTGTTTCCCTTATAATCTTGGTTGCACTGGTTTTGTTTGTACAGTAACTTTTTAATTTAATGTTATAAAATTATACATTTCATTTTTTATAATGTTCTTGTGTGTTCATAAATTCTTCCCTTATCCATAAGTCTGAAAGATAAACTTTTCCATGTTCCTCTAATTTGTTTATGACATCACCCTTTATTTCTAGATCAAGTATGTGTTTTGACTCTATTTTGGTGCATAGTGTGAGATGTTGGTCTAAGCCTAGTTTCTACCACATTATTTTCCAATTTTCCCAGGAATTTTTGTCAAATAATTAACTTTTCCTTCAAAACCTTGGTTTTTTGGGTTTATCAAACATTATGTTACTATGGTCATTAACTACTGTGTTTTTATTTCACAGCCTATTTTATTGATCCACCATATTTCTTAGCCATTTGATGATTATGGCTTAATAATACAGTTCATGATCTGGTACTACTAAGCCACCTTCCTTTATATTTTTGTTCATTAATTCCCTTAATACTATTGATCTTTTGTCCTTCCAGATGAATTTTATTATAATTTTTTCTAGTTCTAGGAAATATTTTGGAGAGAGTTTGATTTCTATGGCACTAAATAGGTAAATTAATTTCAGTATAATTATGATTTTTATTGTATTTCCTTGGTCTATTCCATGAGCAACTAATATTTTTCCAATTGTTTAGGTCTAACTTTATTTGTGTAAAAAGTACATTGTAATTATACTCATATAGTTGCTTAATTTCTTTTGGTAAGTATACCCATAGTTTTTTTATATTGTCCATAGATTTTTTTTCCAATGGATTTTACTTTTCTATCTCTTGCTGTTAAACTTTGTTGGTGGTAAATAGAAATCCTTATGATTCATGTGGGTTTATTTTGTAATCTGAAACTTTGCTAAAGTTGTTTATTATTTCTATTAGTTTTTGTTGATTTTCCCGAATTTTCTATTTATACCATTATATCATCTGCAAAGATTAATAGTTGTATTTCCTCAATGCCTAATCTAATCCCTTCAATTTCTTTTTCTGCTCTTATTGCTATTGTTTATTGTTAGTATTTCTAGAACAATACTGAATAGTAATGGTAATGGTAATGATTGTCATTCTTACTTCACCCCTGATCTTATTGGAAAGGACTCTTACAGATAATGTTTTTGTGTGGTTTTAGATAGATGCCCTTTATCACTTTAAAGAAAGCTCATTTTATTCCATTGTTTTCTAATGTTTTTTATAAGGGATGGTATTGTATTTTTTAAAAAGATTAAGATAATAATATGGTTTCTATTGATTTTATTATTGAGGTAGTCAATTATGTTGGTAGCTTTCCTAATTCTGAACCATCTCCACATTCTTTATATAAATTCCACCTCCACAGTCATGGTGAATGATCCGTGCAATATAATACTATAATCTCTTTGCTAGCATTCTATTTAGAATTTTTGCCTCAATATTCATTAGGGATATTGATCTATAATTATCTTTATCTGTTTTAACTCTTCATGGTTTGGGGATCACTACCATATTTTTATCATAAAATAATTGGAAGAATTGCTTCTTCCCCTATTTTTCAAAATAATTTATGTAGTATTGGAGTTCATTGTTCTTTGAATGCTTGGTAGAATTAACTTGCGAATCCATCTGGCCCTGGGATCTTTTTCTTAGAGTATTCTTTGATTGTTTGTTCAATATCTTTTTCTGTGGTATGGTTGCTTAAATCATGCATACTTTTCTTAAAAAACTCTATGAAGTTGGTGGTATGGAATTTATTTTATAGCTTTTTATAACAAGAAAAGCTGGACTTGAGAGAGATGAAGGAATAGTCAACAGTGTGCAGCTATCAAGTCTGGGAGTTCATTTAAAGCCAGGTTTTTGGATTCTAAGTTTTTGCATTGGCCCACCCCATTTAAATTAAGGCTGAGAGTCCCACAGTCAGATACTTCCTAGCTGTGTGACTTAGGGGAAGTCTCTCTACTTTAATCTTTCTCTACTTTAGCTTCTCCTTTCATAAAATGAGGGGGATAGATGTGATGGTTCCTGTGGTCCCTTCCATCTCTAAATCTATCCATCTATGGTCTTATTATCTCAATTGTATGTATGACATAGTCAAAGAACATAGGATTTGGAGTCAGAGGATTAGGGCTATATCCTGGTTCTGCTTCCTTTCTCTTGCCTCAATTCTTCTCTTTCTTAGAATCTCCATTTTGGGGAAGGACCCCAACAAGTTCTCTCTAACTCTGCTCTGGGAGTCACTTCTCCCATTGGGGAGTTCTTCCAGAACCTCCATTTTTGGAAAGGACATAGACCAGTCATTTCTGATACTCCAGATTTAACCATCATGCCTCCCCTTGTATGGCCTACCAAACTCTGCCCCATTTCAACTTTCCTTTTCTATGTTGTTTTCTAAAAGAATATAAGCTACTTGAAAGTAAAAGCTATCTTTTTGTTTGTATCTGTATCTCTAGCTCAGCACATAGTGTGTGCTTAATAAATGTTAATTAACTAACTGACTCCTCAATCATAAAATAAAGGGATTAGAATAGATGTTCTCTTAGGACTTGTCTAGCTCTTAATGTTTTGATCCTATCATTTCCCCCTTGTCTTTCCTGATTAATCAGTACAAATTATCTTCCCTAAGGTGCTAGTCTTTCTCCTCCCAACTATCCTCCATCCCTCTGACTATTTCACTTGTGCTCCTTCATTGGGGTTTTTTTTTCTTTTCTATTATGACTTGTAATGGAGAAAGGTTTGGGGTGATAAAAGAAACAGGATCTAGGAGAGACAGCAGAAAATCTTATCCAGCCCTCCCTCTTCAGCTTCTCCAAACTGAGAGACTAACTGCTCTTTAGAAGGGAACCTTCTACTCCTCAAGATTCTGCTTCCTGGGGTCCCTCCCCTATTGAGGTGATCAGATCCACACACACTCTTCATCCCTAGCACTTTTCCCCTAGTGTGAGCCTCTGTCACAAACCCCTGTCAGGTGAATGAGCAAACAGCCCAGCCTTCAGTTTTCCTGCTGAAGTTTCTGTTACTTGGGACAAATACCTGATTTTAAAAATCTTTTGCTCAAAAAGGACAGTACAAAACACATAACCTTATAATTGCCTTTTTCTCACTAAGAACATAATGATCTTGTTTTAGCTCTCCAACTACCATAATAGAGAATTTTAGGCAATTTTCACTGTTTCTGTGGATTATAAGTTCACTGAACATCAGAACCCAGAATTAACCTTAGAAATCATTTAGGTCAACCCCATCATTTGTTTCAGACACAATTTTGCTGTTCCCAGGAATTTGAGAAACCTCAGATTCCTGAGAAACATTTGTGATCATTAGCACAGTCATTAAGCCTTGTCTGGCAAATGTAATCTAATCTTGTTGCATATCAAAAGATATTAATTGAGTAAATCCCAGTCCTGTCACTTCCACTTAGCACAGCCTCTCTTTGACAGGATCCTCCACTTAATTAGAGTAAGATCTCAGGAACCAAGTCTCTGAATTCACATGAATCAAGTGTTCCCATTCATTGGGTTTTTCTTTCATTTTTGAAAAATTGCTTTAGTCAACAATTATGGACAATTAGCTATTAACAAAAATGGGAGGGGGTGGTGTGAATCTTAAAAACTACTCAGACTGTACCTTAGAAGATTTGATTTAAACTATTTTCTTATTGTAACAATGGAGATATTTGTTCTAACAAGAATCAAGAATGTATTGGGAACTTTTAAAATTACTCCACCCTACTCAGACAGTGCCTTAGGGCTGTTGTATATATATAAAGTTGTAAACTCCTGATTGAACAATGAAAGTCCCTAATTCATACCTTATAGTAAAGCTAGAACTTTAACATAGGTCTATTTTTAGATCTAATACAAAAAGGTGTTAAGTACCTGTAAAGGTTAAATTAATCACAAAAGGGTCAAATAACTTACAAAAGGCAAGCTTAACAAAGATGTGTGAAGTACTCAGAAAATATAATCTAACCAGAGAAGGTTAGAACCAAAGAAGATGAGAACTAAGAATGGGCAGTCCTGGAAAAAAGCATATACTGTGATTGGTAGTCGTGAAAATGTAGGGGTGGTGACAGAAAATTTCTTTAAAAGGAAGGGGTAAAAAGTCAGTTGAGGTAATTCAGTTTGGAGAGCAATTCAGTTTGGAGTGGAGGGAGATTCTGAATTGGAGTTCAGGAGATTCAGTGGAAGACTGGAGCTTGCTTGGAGACGGTCTTGTGAGTAATAAAGACTGACTCGCTCTCTCTTAGGCTCAGGGAGGCCACTTTGGCCTAGGCCTTTAACTACTTCTTGGCTCAGTTTGAGCCAGAGCAGTTTAAATTAATTCTCTCTCTCCTTCCCTAATTACTTCATTTAAATTAATTAAAATACCCATAAATCCCCAGCTGACTTGGATATTTTCATATTTGGGAATTTCCCATGGTGACCACTTATTTTAGATTGTATGTCAAAACACTAAAAATTATCCTTACAGTTTTGGCATTTACAGTGGACAGAGCCAATATGGCAGAGAAGTTACACAGAACCACGTGATCCCTACCATTAATCTCTAAAAAACTATGATATAACTCATCCAATTGAATTTTGGAGTAGCAAAAACCCCCAAAAGATGGGGTAAAACAAATTTTCAGCCCAAAATAACTTAGAAGACTGGCACAAAAGATATAGTGCAGTAGGGTGGAAGTGGAGCTCAAAGCAGTACACCAAGACAGATCCCACAATGGCAACATGCCTTATGGACCACTGAATCAGCAACAAAGCCTTCTGGAATTCTCAGTTACAAATGGTAATGGGGGAATGAGGGTGGACAACTGCTTAGGAAAGGATTTAGGAGTCCCTTTGCTGGCTTTGTGTGCAAGAGTCTTGTTGCATTGCCTATCCAAAAAGCCAGGTAGCAATATGAGGGCATAATATGAGAGTAAGGAGAAGTACTAGCATATACCAGCACTCATAGTCACTGGGGACCAGGGGACCCTGCTCACAGTTCCAAGGGGAAAATAATATGCTTGTGCAACTCACAGATCATAGCAAATACTGGGGAAAAAATGAAAGCAGATAAATCCCCAGAGTCATCTCTAAAGGCAGGTGCTACACAAATAACCTGAAGCTTGGAACAATGATCCCTTTACCACAGTAATAGAACCCAACTTTAAAAGTTTTTTTTTTTTAAGTTAAAGAAAAGAAAATGGCTGGAAAATGTGCCAACAACAACAACGAAAAGAAATTCAACATAAAAAGTTATTTTGGTTATAAGAAAGACCAAAATGCAAACTCAGAAGAAGATGACCAAGTCAATATTCCTGCATTTAAAGACTCCAAAGAAAAATATGAATTGCTTTTGATCCCAAAAAGAATTAATTGAGGAGGTCAAAAACGATTTTAAAAATCAAATAAGAAAAGTAGAAGAAAAAAATCAGGGAAAAAATGAAAGCAATACATGAAAATAATGAAAAAGACTCAATAACTTAGTAAAGGAGGCCAAAAATACTTAAGAAAATAATATCTTAAAAAACAGAATAAGTAAATTGGTAAAAGAGGCACAAAAATCCAATGAAGGGAACTCTTTAAAAAACTGAGTTGAACAAATGGAAAAACACACACACACACACACACACACACACACACACACACACACACACACACATATATACATATATATATAAATGCACTGAAGAGAGCTGCCTAAAAAGGCAGAATTAACAATATGGGGAAAGTGGTACAAAAATTCCCTGAGGAAAAGAACTCTTTACAAAGTAAAATTGGCCAAATGGAAAAGGAAGTACAAAAGCTCACTGAAGAAAAAACATGTCTTAAAAATTAGAATTCAGCAAGGGGAAGGTAATGCCTCCATGAAACATCAAGAAACAATCAAATAAAGTCAAAAGAATGAAAAAATGGAAGAAAATGAGAAATATCTTATTAAAAAAACAACAACTGACTTGGAAAACAAATTCAGGAGAGATAATATAAGAATTATTGGACTACCTGAAAGCCATGATCCAAAAAAGGAGCTTAGATAACATTTTTCAAGAAATTAGTAAAGAAAACTGCCCTAATATTCTAGAACTGGAGGGCAAAACAAAAATTGAAAGAATCCATCAATCACCTCCCATAGGAGATCCTAAAAGGATAGCTCCTGGGAATATTATCACCAAATTCCAGAACTCCCAGGTCAAGGAGAAAATATTACAACCAGCCAAAAAGAAGAAATTCAAATATTGTGGAGCCATAGTCAGAATTACACAAGATTTTGCAGCTTCTACATTAAAGGATCAGAGGGCCTAAAAAGGAATGAGGAGTTTAATAAAGAATAATTTACTCGGGCAAAAAAATGGAAAATGAGGGGCTGTCTCTTGATTGGGAAATGGCAGAACAAATTGTGGTATTTGATGGTCATGGAATACTATTGTGCTATAAGGAATGATGAATTGGATGATTTCTTTAAGAACTGGAAAGATCTATATGAACTGATGCAAAGTGAAAAAAGCAGAACCATGAGAACATTATACACAGTAACTGAAACACTGTGAGATGATCAAATGAATAGACTTTGCTACTAATAGCAATGCTATTATACAGGACAATTCTGAGGGACTTATGAAAAGGATGCTACTTACATCTAGAGAAAGACATGTTGGAATGGAAATGCAGAAGAAAACATGATTTATCACTTGATTATATGGGTACATGATTTGGGGTTTTGGCTATGAAAGATTACTCTGTTACAAAGATGAATAATATGGAAATAGGTTTTGAGAGATAATGCATATCTAACTCAGTGGAATTGCTTGTCAACTCTGGGAGTAGAGAGGGAAGAGGGGAGGAAGACAACATGAATAATGTAACAATGGAAAAAAATAAAAAGTAAATAAATTAAAAATTATAAAAACAAAAGTAATTGTTTACCCAGAAAAACTGAACATAATTCTTCAGGTGAAAAAAAATGGGTATTCAATGAAATAGACGACTTTCAAACATTCCTGAGGAAAAGATCAGAGTTGAACGAAAAATTGGTCTCTAAAATACAAGACACAAAAGAAGCATAAAGACGTACACAGGAAAGAGAAATCAAAAGACATTCAGTAAGATTAAGTTGCATTTATTCCAATGTGGGAAGATGATTCTTATAACTCCTAAGGACTTTATCATTTTAGGGTACTTAGGAGGAGGAAATATAGATAGAGGGAAAGAGTATGAGTTGAATATGATGGAATGATAAAAAAAATAAAATTAAAGCATGAGAAAAAGGAATGCATTAGAAATGGGAAAGGGGGAAATGGGGTAAATGACCTCACATAAAAAGGCATGAAAGAGCTTTTACAGTGGAGGTAAAAATGGGGGATGTCAGGAAGAAAATATGTGAGCCTTAGTCTAATCAGAATTGGCTCAATGACGAAAAAAATACATAAAAAATAGGGTATATAAATCTTTCTTACCCTTTCAGGAAGGTGGGAGGGAAAGGGAATAAGTGAAGGGGAAAGAGGGTTATTAGAAAAGAGGGCAAATTGGGGGAGATGGCAGTAAGATACCAAAAAGAGGGAAATGGGATAGAAATATTGTGACTGACATTCTCTGGAGACTATATATTAATTTATAATTAGTTATTAAATAGTGAAAAGTGAGTCAAAGAAAGAAAAGGCTCATACATGATCAGTCACATAGATAATCTAACTCCAATGTTCACCTTGCATCTCCATTCACTCCTGCTATTTGGCCAGAACAGAACCACGAACTTCTTTGACCCATAACTTATATTCCCTATAACATCACTTTTTCAGGGCCTTCTGATTGGACATACTTGACCTCAGTTTGGGTCAAAGGCCAGTCTTCCAAATGCAAGGACTCATGTGGGCCAAGAGGCCAGCATCTTTCCAGATGCCAGGGAACCATGAGGTTTCTGATATCCTCCCAGATGTGTCCCCCTTATACAGATAAGCCTAGGGCTTTGTTTTTAATCCAATCAAGGGATGGGGGCTCAACAGGAACCCAGTTTACCAGAACAGTGATGGCAAATCTTTTAGAGACCAAGTGCCATGCCCCTCTTCCTGAAACCAAGTGCTACATCCCCCTCTCCCTATCACCCTACCCCAAATAGGGGAGGGAGGAAGCACTCCCATTGGGCTGCTGGGAAGAGGGGCAGGTGAAGTGAGGAATGTCCTCAGGTATAGTGGAGAGGGAAAACAGAGAAGCTCAGCCCCTGAGTCCCTCTAGCTTTTTAGTAACAAAGTCTGTTGGGTAATGGTGCATGTGCAAACTCTTTTTATGGGGACAAAGATTGGGAAAGTGAGGGGATAGTCATCAATTGGGGAATGATTAAATAAGTCATAGAATATGATTGGACTGTAAGAAATGATGAGCAGGATGGGTTTAGAAAATACTAGAAAGACATACCAACTGAAGTAGAGTGAAATAAGCAGGGCCAGAAGAACATTGTACACAATGACAGGGATACTATACAATGAACAACTATGAACAATTTAGCAATTCTTAACAATACAATGCTACAAAACAGTGCCGAAGGACTCATGATGAAAAATGCCATCTGCATCCAGAGAAAGAATGGATGGAATCTGAATCCAGACCAAAGCACACTTTTTTCCCACTTTCTTTCTTTTTTTTTGTTTCCTTCCATAAAAGGATTTATATGGAAAGATGTTTTACATCATTGCATGTGTAAAATTGATATGAGATTGCTTGCCATCTTAGCATAGGAGGTGTTTGGTAGTGGGGAGGGAGGCAAAGAGGGAGATAATTCAAGATTTAATATTGTTTGAAAAGTATTAGAAAGTTTTTACATGTAACAGTAGGAAAAAATTAAAGTTAAAAAAATCTATTTAATTTAAGCTTCAGTTAGGAATCATGCTACAGAGGACCTTTATCTCTATTTCATACATAGTTCAAATATTGTTATTCCCAATTTATAGAAAGGGAAACTGAAGCTAAGAGAAGTAACATATAATGTCACAGCAAAGAATGTCAGAGAAAGGATTTGAACCCAAAATTGGTGGTCTTTGTACTATAAAATATTGCTTCTAGATCCTGCCATTGCAATAGAATAAAGAGAAGAAAGAGAAGCCTTGTACAATCAGAGAATCTTGGAGGTTGAAAGGCCATCAGATCATGCTGGGTGAAGGCAGTTCTTTCTACCTCTGAACAATTGTAATTTTTAAGATGTTTCAACCCTTAGATTGTATCTAAATCTTTGTCTCTGCAACTTCTGCCAAACTCCATTGCCTTTTATTCAAGGCCTTCCACAAGTTCATACATACTTTCCCAGTTTTTTCTTATCATTTCTCATAACATCATTTCCTTTGAAGCTTTACAAAGCAGAATCCCTAAGATTCAATTTAATTTAGTACTTCTTTATTAAATACTTAGTATGTTCTATGAACTGGGTTGCACTTGAGGATACAGACATTTCTAGTTATAGCAGTAAGTCTACATTTTATCAAATATTCCCTATTTAGTCAGTTTGTGTCCACACTTATCATTCTATTGAAATTGTTCTCTTAAAAAGCTGGAAAGACCTATGTGAAATGACGTCTAGTGAAATAAGCAGAACCAGAACATTGTACACAGTAACTGCAATATTGTGGAATGATCAAATGTGATAGACTTTGCTACTACCAGAAATCCAATGATTCAGAACAGTTCTGAGACCAAAAATGCAATCCACCTCCAAAGAAAGAACTGTTGGAATTAAAATGTAGTTGAATACATAAGAGTTATCACTTGTTTATTTGGATATATGTTTGGTGGTTTTTGGTTTTATAAGATTATTCAGTTACAAAAATGAGTAATATCAAAATATGTTTTGTGTGATAATACATGTATAATGCAGATTGAATTGCTTGTCAGTTCTGAGAGGGGGAAGGAAGAAGGAAGAGAGACAACAAGGATCATATGACTTTGGAAAACTTAGGTGGAAATTTATTAAAATAATAAATAAGTAAATTGTTCTTCTAAAGTCACTAAGGACTTTGGATTTGCCCACATAATCCAATTATTTTTGTTCAGATCTAATCTCTTTTGAGCCCTATGCAGCTTTTAAGGCTGCTGACCACCCCATCCTAAAAAAGAAAGAAGGAACAAGCAATTATTAACCTGGTGTTGTGCTATGTGTTTACAAATAGCTCATCTGATCTTCACAACTCTGTGACATAGGCTCTGTTATTATCTCCATTTTACAGTTAAGGAAACTGAGACAAATAAGTTAAATTACTTGCCTAGGGTTATATAACTAGTAAATATGAGGCTGGATTTCAATTCAGATCTTCCTGATGCCATACCCTGTATTCTATCTACTAGGATACTTAGCTGCCTACTAGATACTCTCTTATTTTTTTGCTTCAGAAATATCACACTCTCCTGACTCTCCTTCCTCCTTTACTGATTTCTTATTATCTTCCTGATGCTTTAAATTGAGTGTTCACTACAAACTCTGTTTTGATTTCTTTTCTTTCTCCTTAAAATTTCTCCCTTGGTTTATTTATTTATAATTTATTTACATGCTTTCTGTGTAGTTGACTAAGGCTTCCTATGTACTCCACACTTACATCTCCTATGGTACATAGTACATCTCCATTTGAATGTCTTTATCTGAACCCAAACATGTCCCTAACTAAACATATTTTCTTTTCCCTACTCCATAATGTCAGTCATAGCTATCTCCTTCCTTATTCTCAGTACTAACAATATAATAAAGGTACTCCTAATTACCTACCTGGATTATTCTATGGGCTCATAGATTTAGCTCAGTAATCTTCCAACAGCTGCTCTTGCTTCTCTTCCCTCCCTGGGTCATACCACTATCACACTAACTTACCTTATGCAAAGATCCACTGATGTCACTTCAATGGTTTCCCATTGCCCACGAAGTAAAATTCAAACGCCTTTGCTTTTCATTCGAGACCTTCTACAGGTTGATATACTTTCCCAGTTTTTCTCATATCATTTCTAGAACATAATTTCCTTTGAAGTTTTACAAAGTAGAATTCCTGAGATTCAATTTCATTTATAAGCATTTATTAAAAACTGTATGTTTTATGAACTGGATGGCATTTGAGGATACAAAGAGAAAAATACAAAAAGTTTATACTCTCAAATATTGTAGCTTTTGTTTTGCTAAGAGTATGGTGTGCAGTGGCGGTAGTGAGGTCTATAAAAACAAATACACAGCTACGTACTATTACTACTAATGATATTAATGTATGCATACACACAGAGAATAAATGCAGAGTAATTTCAGGTAGGTAGGGGAAGCACTACCATTGTGGGGAACAGGAAAGAACTTGTGTAGAATGTAAGAATTGAACTAAGTTGGAAAGGAAGTTAAGGATTCCCAGGAAAAGCATTTCAGTTTTAGCCACGAGAGTCTGTGCCATGATACAATGGATGGTGATGGAATGTTGTACATGGGGAATAGTGAGCTGGCTAGTTTGCCTAAAGAGGGAAGAGTATGAGGGAGAAAAGCTTGAAATTAGTCTGAAAAGATAGGGTGCAATCATATTGTGAAAGACTTTATATGCTACATATGAATTTGTATTTTATCCTAGAGGCATCAGGGAACCTTAAAGGTATTTGAACAAGAAGTGAATGAGCACAACTGTGCTTTGGGAAAATCAACTGAGTAGCTCTGTGAAGGATGGTATGGTATTTTAGCCTTCCTTTTGGAGATAATTCCAGATTGTTCTTATTTATCTGTTAACAATACTTTCTGCAGTGGACCAGTTTTGGTTGTCCTCTTGATCTTCTAGCCTAATTCCTGCAAAGAATCTGAAAAGAAATAAAGATGCTCTTAAGGTGATGAGTTTACAAATGCAAATCTGGAAAATGAGAATAGTCATCAAAGTGGGTCAAAATCCATACCCTTTTATCTCTAATTTCCATTGGCCTGATTGGACTACCACTGTATATGTTCTGGGAGAATAGTTATTCTCTATGGTTTCGTCTTTAGATGTGTACCTCAGATATTTTCATTCACTTTTATATATATATATTTATTAAATATATATATATATATATATATATATATATATATTTAAAAGGCAATATTGAAGCCCTGGCAAACCAAGTGATGGCCCAAGGTGGCATATAATTAGATGTCAAAGTTATCTCTCTTCAAGAAAGAGGTTAATTAAATGAACCCATTTTTACATTTCCAACAATCTTAGGCAAACCTCAGGGTTGGATACTTCATAGGTCAAATATAGCATCGATGGTGCCACCTTGCAGTTGCCCTTTCCCCACCCCTTCCAAGCCATGGAACCACCTGGTAGTCTATCCCTCCTATTTCTTGTACAGGTGAGATCTAACTCTCCTGCAACAAAAGCACTCACCCCCTAAGGATTTGTACCCCAGGTGAAAGATAAAATTCTTGTTTATGACTCTAGGCAACTCTGATGAAAGATAAAGCTTCTATTCTCTTCTTTTAATATGATGCTTCCAAAACTACTAATTTATTTTTATCTAGCTGGTATTCATATGTCCTTTTAGAGGCTTCATGGCCCTTAGCAGGATAAACTAATTTTCTTTGGCTTCAGGGAAAGTTATTAGCAGTAAGACTAACTGCGGATGTATTTATATGGCCCTTGTAAAGGATCTGGCCCTGGGCCTTAGACCTTGCTAATTGAGGTTAGCTTCCTGGGAATTTCAGCTCCTTCACCCCCAAAACTGCCCTGTAGATTTATTTTTTCCACTAGGTTATTATAAACTTCCCTAAACACAAAACTCCAATTACTGGGACCCAAATCTCTGACCTTTGCTGTCCCTAACTCTGCCTAGCTTCTTGGGTTCAGAGATCTGTTGCAGCTTATTCAAGGTTTCTAATAATATTTCTTCCTTCTTTTAACCATAATTATATGATTGAATCTGGTATTTATTTATTTCCTATTCCTATTCTTCCCTCTGCCAACTTTTACTGCAAATCATCAGACTGTGGTTTTTTTGTTATTTATTCACAAAGGGAAAAAAAATCACATCAAATGCAGAAATAATACACCAGAAAAGGTTACTGGAAGGATGTATAAAGCATGTAAAGAGTTGATTAGACTTCCTTAATTAACACATAATAATATAAACACTTTGTTTATAACCAATCTCCACTGCAGGTATAGATATACTCATTAGCATCTTTTTAAGAGCAAGGAAAGACCTTCATGAATAAATTCTAGTGCTTCTGGCTGAATTGAGACAAATCAATTGGTTTGGCGTTATCACTTAGGTCAGTGGTGGTGAGCCTTTTAGAGGAACATATGATATGAGAAATGTCCTCAGATCCCCATGGAGAGGGGGAGGGGAGCAGCCTGGTCCCATGTCCCTCTGAATTTCTAGAAAGGAGTTCTGGTGAACTCTGTGCTGGGGTGATGACATACACTTGTCAACAGTGAGGGCTCTGAGTACCCCCTATGGCATACATGCCATAGGTTCAACATCATGGCCATAGGTCTTCCTAAGGTTAGAGATAGGAGCTACTCATAAGATAAATTAGTTGGCTCTGAAGCTTGGGAAGATAGACTCTATTGGGAGAAATCTATCCCTTTTGTGGCCAAAGAGAGGAATTCTTGAAGAATATTATTTCTGAATGTCTCCATCCTGGTCAGAGAAATGTGATTTCCTAGGCAATGTTACCCTAGGATTTGATCTTCTAGCCAAACAGGAGAAATTTCTTAGTCAACATCAACTTTCAAGATTGTTCCAACTCTAACTTCAAGACTTAAAAGAGTAGGACTTCCAAGATAATGCTTTACCCTATAGGAAAAGTGCTATTACTGAGTAGCATGTATCTTAGAGGTAGAAAAAGATTATTCTTCTAGCTGGAGGGTAGTTAGTAATAGTGTGCCGGCAAATGTTTAACAACCAGGTCTCTGGAAAACAAAATGTACATAACACAGTTTTAAGTTTAATCTACATTACTAACATTTTTTAAGTCTAGAAAATCAGCAAAGGAATGAATCAAGCCTTGATTTTTAGTCTCTGCCACTCTCCTGATGTGTGAAGATTAATACTGAAAATTTGATATTTGGTTATAGAGAGTTGTTTCAAGCTGACTCCAGTACACTTATGGCAATGAGAGTTAAACCTTTACTAAGGTTTAAGGGGATTAGAAAATCTGTACTTTACTTCCCACTCCTTCAACATTCTTTTGAGTTAAAACTACAGGCTTATTGAAAGAGAATTGTCTGTCCAGGAGCCCCAAAATGTGATTGTCTTCTTGGGAAATATAAATCACAAATTGTCTTGGTCTTGAAAAAAGACTGTGTAGGACTATGTGGAAAGAAGGATCTATCCAGAATCTCTGCTATATAGCAACCCAATATGTATTTCTGGATATGTTTTAAAGGTGAAATGAAGGCTGTCCTGTATCTAATATACATTTGTTACTTTGTGTGTTTATGTAAGAGCTGGGGACCCCATTGGCAATATTAATGGGAGAAAGAAATTTTCTTTGAGATTTTCTAAGTATTGTCTCACCAGGGACACAATTAAAGTGGCTCCTAATGTATTTAGTCCATGGCAGCTCAGAACTTGGAGGCTCTGTGCCACAAGGTACAATTATAAGCAACAAGGAATCCCAGCTGAGGTAATTCCTAAAAGTTCTAAGCTGTTAAATCTAGCTACAATTTACTGGACCTTGTGGTTGACAATGCTCTCTAAAAATATGTATCCTGCCCCACATTACCTCTATGTTCATTCAAAATTTGGAATTATTTCATTTGAGTGCTCATTGATCCAGTCTACAATCTCATGCTCATTCTCAGTCAATCAGAAAATTTCCATTCATGTGGTAGCGTATTGGGGTGGGGGGGAGGTTTTTCATCCCATTTTGATCTCTCTATTTTCTCTTTTTCTCCAACCAAGAAAAATCCAAGAAATTACAAAAAGATACAGACTTTATTTCTATCACTTCTAACAAAATAATTCAACCTTACACACTAATCACTCCCAAACATCACAAAAGACAACCACTTACTTTTCAGGGACATATTGGGTCCTTTATTATACTCTTTTGTCTCTGAAGGTAAAAGGGTAAAAAGTCAGTGTGCTATACTAAAAAGAGTACTGGAATTGGAATCAGATAAAATTGATTCCAAATCCAGTTCTTCATCTTGCCATTTAGCAGCTTGAAACTTCAGTCTTCTCATCTTTAAAATGAGGAAGTTAGATAATATAGAGAGATAGATGAATAGGTAGACAGATTATAAATAGACAAATAGATAAGATTAATATGCAGATAGAAGAATGATAGGTAGATAGAGGGATGAATAAGTAGATAGAACATGAATATATAAATAGAAATACATAGGCAGGTAGGTAGATAGATGGATGGATAGATAGATAGATAGATAGAGAGAGAGAGAGATAGAGAGAGAGATAAAGAGATAGATGAAAAAATAGATTTTATAAGCTTTAAAGGTCTTGACCTCAACTTCTACTCATACTGATGAGTTATGTCTCTCATATCTAGGCTACCATATATAAGGGTGTGGTCCTTTATTTTGGATTATAAAAGAAAGATATCATTTGGGATGTTGGTCCCTTTTGCCTCCTTTTCTCTTTTCAATTTTTTGGAATATAGATAAAATTCAGAAGAGTATACCTAAACATTTTAGAGGAGAAGGTCTTCTGTGGGCTACCAATGACTACTTTGGCAATAGGTAATAGGCATATTAAATATGTTTTTAACCACATGAAGTCTAAGAATTTTTCTGTGTTCAGTTTCTGGTTTAAGACTTGGAGAAGCAATGGTATACCCTTGGGCAGTGATCCAAGAGACAACAGTTACAGAGAAGGAATCCATGTATTCAAACTAAACACCAGTTCTCTAAAAAGAAGAGGGAGGAATTTCTGGGTAGCACCTTACCCCAGAATCTTGAAAAGCCCTAGCCTTTGGCATTGTTTCTCTGTCAACTTCAGGTTCATAAGTCTTGGAATCTTCTAATGAGAGAAGGAGAATTTCCTGAGCAGCCCAAGCTTCTGGAAGGGAAAAGAGAGTTCATGGACCCTAAAGATACTGGAATAACACTTCAGTGGAGCAGGTTGTAAATTCTGATTTAGGGAAACAAAAGAACATAGACTTGGCCCTTTACTATCACCGTAAGTTAATCAGTTGTATAAATCCTATGGGAAACAATTGTTCTGTTAGTATCCCCAATTTAATTTCCTTCTGAGGAGAGTTCATACACTCTGCAAATACCATAAGATTAGATATCTATATGAGTCTTTGGGATGAAATTCTATAGAGTGGAATGATAAGTGTCTGACCCATCAACAACCTAAATTTCATTTTCTTTCCTTGGGGATCTAAACTAAAAAGCATAATATTATGAATTTGGAGGAATTTAGGTTCTTGTGGAATAATATGGCTCACTGGAAAGGGAAGAAAATTTTATCAATTATAAATGGATACTATTAATTCATTATTTGTTTTTTATATTTTATGTAGAGTGTAATAATGACTGTCTAATACCTAATATAGTCATTGTTAACAGAAGGGCTTGCAAAAGAACTGGGAATTTTTTTTATATCTATCAGTGGAGACTTTAGAAGCAAGCTATATTCAGAGTTTCTAGACTCAGGAATTCAGGGATATTCTTCCTGTTACTTGAGTTAATGCTAATTGGGGAAAATACAAAGAAAAAATAATGTAAGTGGGCCATGAATTATGTCTAAATATTATTGTGAATAATAAAATACCAATATATTTTAATATATTTAATACATATTAAATATTGCTAAATTATTTTTTTTACTTTCTTCATTACTAATCAAAGGATACTACTAGTAAAACTGCTAGCATATGGATTCCCACAAGCTTTTAAAAAATTACTAACTCTCTGGGGTTAGCTAAGTAGTTCAGTGGATAAAGAACTAAATCTGGAGGTGGGAGATCCTAGGTCCAAATTTGGCCCCAGTAATGTCCTAGCTGTATGACTCTAAGCAAGTCACTTAATGCCAGTTGCCTAGGCTTTACCAGTCCCCTGCCTTGGAATCAATACTTAGTTTCAAATCCAAGAGAGAAGGTAAGGGTTTTTTTAAAAAGGCTGTCCTCATACTTCCAAAGATTAGGGACTGGAGATCAAGTCTAAACTCTAAGACCTTCTCCAGTTCTCAATCTACATTCCTACTATTCTGGAATAAGTTAGCCAACTCAAAAGAAATCTGATCCTCCAATCATAGCATGGATTAGAGAGATCAGTATCTTAATGTTTTTATTGAAATGCAACCTCCCTGACTACTTTATTCCATCATAATTTTTCCCTTCTATCATTTGTCTTCCAAAATATATTGGCTGATTATATTCAGTGATTATTCATATAAGATCTTTGACAATTTCCCAATTGATATCTTGAACCATTATTTAAAACTTTTCTTGTTTGATTTTTTCACCCAAATATAGCCATAGCCACACCATATATACATGCCCATATACATGCACATACTACTACATGCATATGTAGACACAAATACATATGTGTATATGCATACACATATATATCATATTAATTTAACTAAAATGTTTTCTTGAGTTGGTATATTTTTTGTTTTTTGTATTCCTGTCAGAATTAAGTATCAGGAATGCATCATAGGGATTCAGTAAATGGCTATAGATTTGACTATTTTAGAAACAGTAGACTGAGGTCACCAGGAGGCAGGTTTCACCTCAATCTAAGGAAAACTTTTATAACAAGCAGCACCATATAAAGGAGCAATAGACTGCTTCCAGTACAGAATGTTTGATCTGCCAGCTGGAGAAGGCTGGATAGCCACTTCTCAGGGGTGTTATAAAAAGGAGTCCTATTGAGGGACGAGTGGACTAGATGAATTCTGAAGCTCCTTCCCATTCTGAAGTTCTATTATTGTATGAATATAGTATAGTTCTTTGCTCTATATGTGAGTTCTATTTTATTCTTCCTTATCTTGGCTCCCCAACAATGCATCTAAAACTTAGTAGATAAATCTTCTGGAGTAGTAGTGTCATCCTCAAATCCCTGCAAGGCTATATATTGACAACCACAAACTAATATTCTTTTTATTTTGTTAAACGCTTTCCAATTGCATTTTACTTGGAAATTTTGAGGACCACATGGAGTTTAACACCTTTATTGTGGAGTTTCCTGAGGCAAAGAGGTTGTGATTTGTCTAAAGATACAAAGAGGATTTGAATCCAAATCTTCCTAACTACAAGTCTAGGACCTTTGCCTCTATACTATGCTATTTCTCTCTCAGATGAAATATTTGTAAAGGGCTTAGCATAGAACAGGCATATAGTAAATGCTTAATTAATGCTGTCCCATCCATTCCTTGAATATATTTGTTCAGTCAGGCAGTCATGTCCATGACCCATAGACCATTGCACACCAATTGTGATCTGTCCAAAGGGAATTCTTGTCAAAGACATGGGAATGATTTGATGTTCATTGAAACATTATTTAGGAACACCTTCATGCTGGAAGGTAAGGCAACAGTGACAGAAAAGCATAGAGCAAAGAATTCTGAGGCAAAGAATTTGAGTTCAGATATTCCTTCTGCTGCCATCTATGAGACTTCATGCCAGTCAAGGAACCTCCCTAGGTCTTACATTCCTTATCTCTAAAATGAGCCATTTGGATGATATGGTCTTAAGGATCCCTTCAAGCTCTCCATCTACAATTCTGTGATCTAAAGTTAGTTTTAGTGGTGTGATCCCAATCTTACAGACCTAATATCCAGCTTCAGTTTCAAGGAGCCTATATTAATACTCAGTTAAAAAAATGTTTGTGTGTATGTGTGTGTGTGTGTGTGTGTGAGAGAGAGAGAGAGAGAGAGAGAGAGAGAGAGAGAGAGAGAGAGAGAGAGAAAGAGAGAGCTGCATATTATCTTAGAAGATTTTAACAAACTGATAATGAGGAAATCTTATTGCTGGATTCAATGTGATGAATAAATAAAACATAAAGTCATCATCAGCTCATACTCCCCACACGGTTTGCCCTAGGGGGCAGCTCTCTGACATTGTTCATAAACAGAATGGAGAGGTCATTATAGGCTTGAAAAACATAACAACATATCTAATTATAGGTTTGAAATTGCAGAGCCAAGCAGTAACCACAGGGCATGCTGGGTTTAGTTACTTCTGGACAAGCTTTACTGCTTTGCTTGGGTAAATCAATGCCCCTACTGAATAAGCTATGTAGTTTTTCATCATTCTTAGAACAGCCATGAAATCAGTATCCTGAGACAGAAATTATGGTTCTGTGGAGCTTTTGAAGTGTCCTCTTTAATTCTGTTGAATAGGGAAGTCATCCATGAGCCAACCTTTGCCAAAAGCTATCATTGGGCATATCTTATCTGGTCTGGATTAAAAGTAAAAATTCCAGCATACTTACAACCCCTCTCATCATGGGAGGGGATTAGATGAGGGTGTGCAGAGAAGGTGGATAATGACTCAATTGGTAAGGGAACTAGAAATCATAGCATTGAAGGATCATTTAAAGGAATCGTAATCTCTAGTAAGAAAAACATTTTAGTGATGCAGAGCGAAAGGAGCAGAACCAGGAAAACATTGTACACGGAGACTGACACACTGTGGTACAATCGAACGTAATGGACTTCTCCATTAGTGTCAATGCAATGTCCCTGAACAATCTGCAGGGATCTAGGAGAAAAAAACACTATCCACAAGCAGAGGACAAACTGTGGGAGTAAAAACACTGAGGAAAACCAATTGCTAGACTATAGGGGTTGAGGGGATATGACTGAGGAGAGACTCTAAAAGAACACTCTGGTGCAAATATCAACAACATGGAAATGGGTTAGAATGAAGAACACTTGTGATACCCAATGGAATCGCCCGTCGGCTACAGGATAGGTTGGGGGGGAGGAGAAAAAGGGCTTTGTCTCCAATGAATAATGTTTGGAAATGACCAAATAAAATAATGTTTTTTAAAAAAAAAGAAAAACATTTTAGTGGAACATGTATATTATTTCAAGTGTTTGAAAAGTAGTCATGTGCAATGGTCATTAGAACTGATTTGACTGACTCCAGAAAGCAAAATGAGGCATAATGAGTAGAAGTAGTATGGTGGAAATTAATGTATCTTTGAAATCAGAGGACCTGGGTTTAAATACTAACCTGTTACTTATAACTTTGGCTAAGAAACTTCTCTGTTCCTCAGTTTCCTCATTTATAAAATGAGGTCGTTGAACTAGGTGGCCTCAAAGGTCCCCAGAAGCTCTAAATATATTATCCTAAATTCTTATCAACTGGTTATAAAGAAACATTTTTGAAGAGTTACATGAATCCACAAAGAGGAATGAGCCATCTCATGAAGCAATGAATCTCCTCTTATTGAAGATCTTTAATAAAAAACTAGAGGGTGATCTAGAAAGATATTGTTTAGGGGACTCTTGGGTCAATTGAACAAAAATAACTGCTTAGAAATTCTGCAACCTCCAGGCTAGAGAACAACAGAAACCTAAGATCATAGACTTACATCTGTATGGAGCCATCTAGTCCAAATCTCTTATTCTTTAGGTGAAAAAACTTTGTCTTTTTATATTTGAATCTAGGTTTTAATTGATTTAGTGTAACAAGGTAGAAAGTGCAATGGACCCCAAGTAAGAGGATTTGGATTCAAATCTCATCTTTTTTTTCTGTTATCTGTGTAACAAATGCACTAAGAGATTAAGTGCTTCTGTATCCAAATTTGTTTTCATTTATTGATAAGTAGGGGCTTTAACTAGGGCAGGACATTCCAGTTGAAAGTAAATGCTTCACCATAACAAAAGATATACAACCAACATCCAAATTCATAAGCATAAGTGTGTTTGGACTGGTTGAGTCCACCTGGTCATTAATTTGCTTACTGCTGAGGGAATATGGAGAAGTGGAAAGAGTATTGAATCAGAATCAGAAAACTTATGTTGGAATCCTGGCTTTAATACTTCCTTTCTGATGAATATTGGTCAAGTTGCTTTTGTCAACTTGGAAAAACATAGAACCACTAAAGTAGTCATAAAAACCAAATCATTAATCTGGAAAGGAAACAAGTCCTTAATATTCAGCCACCACATAGCTAAATTCTAAATACCACACAGAGTCAAAATTGTGGGGCTCTTGGGACAGTATCTCTGAGAGAATCACTGCCAAAGATGATTCTCCAAAGAATAATGGAACTTGGGAACTTATATACCTTTGGGGGAATATAGTACAGCAAACATACACTGACTGGTTACAAACAGGCTTGGGAAAGAAGCTATATCTAGAGGCTAGGGTATCAGGATACCTAAAGGATGATTCCTTCCAGGTGTTGGTCTTCTTGGGAATGGATCTCTGATTCAATGGGGGAAACTTCTAAGACAAAAAGGGTGATTGAGGATTTGAGCATTTCTTATCACTTTTTTTTTCTATCGCTATTCAGGACACTTAATGGACACTTGGTGAGCCCTTGTTCAGTCTAAGACAAGGTTAGTTTGGGACTTCCACTAATGGCAAGTTCCCATGGGACAAAGACAAGCTTGGGGATCCCCAAAATCTAGCTGATACTTTGGAATACAATTTCTTCATCCATAAAATCATGGTCTTGGAGTGGGTGATCACCAGGAATCATAAAGCTCAAACATTCTGTGATTCTGCCTAGGGACAGTACCAAGTATTTATTTCAAAATATGAAGCATTTATAACAATTACAAATTCCCAAAGAATATTTAGGATTATCACATATCTTGTATTGTACACAGGCTGCCATCTCTCTGTAAGTCTGTTTTTCTAGAATGTAAGGCTGCTTCCTTTTAATAGGAATTTAGATTAGTTGCCATTATGTGACTGCTAGTGCCTAGATTCTGGCCATATGGTTCAAAAAGGAATAATGGCAAGAACAATAATTATAATAATAATGACAAAAATATCATTATAACTTACATTTGTTTTCTGTTTGATGTTTACAAAATATTTTATTTACATTATGTAATTTGGTGTTTCCATCAATCTTGCAAGATACATAGTATGTGGAATGCAAAATTAGTGTGTTATTCTCATTATTAATTATTAATATCTCCAATATCAATACCCCCAGGATCCCAGTAGAATTTATTAAAATTAGTTTTTTCTTATTCCCTAATGATTAAACCTACTAGGATCTTGGGTGACACAGTGGACAGTGCAATGGGACTGAAGTCAAGAAGAATTCAGTTCAAATATTGCCTGAGGTACTTGCTAGTTATGTGACCCTGGGCAAGTCACTTTTGCTTTAGTTTCCTCATTTATAAAGTGGGGATTAATAATAGCATTTAACTCCTCAGGTTTGTTGTGAGGATCAAGTGAGATAAACACTACATAAATATGATATTATAAAGGATACTTTATGCATTACATAACATATGTTATATTATGTATTAAATAACTATTATTATTATCTTGATTGGGTGGAAGATTTGGATTATATAAATCTCATAGCAGGATAGGTTATTGAGTGATGGATAAAGGGACAGAACATGGAAGGAGATACTGGGAACAAGAAGAATTTCAACTCCTTCTCCTTGGCCAATAAACTGAGAGGAATAAATGAAAGTGGAAGAAGTCCTCAAAAAGATGGCCAGTGAGACTGTGTCTTAGTGATTTCCAGAAGATAGAAGCAGTGGGGAAGGAAAAGATTTCAGATGAAGGCAAATTTGTTACCTATGGAAGTTGGTTGGGATTTTAGGATGACAGGATTGAGGGGAATGGGAATAAGAAATTCGGCGGTAGGGGATGAGGAATAAGGTTTGGATGATCTGCAGAAGTTCAGATTGACTGGGGCATAAAGGGTAGGACCAGATGTGTGTTAGTTATTAAATGGATGGTATGTTTCCTCTTCTCACAGAAGACTGAAAATCAGGTAGGAGACACAGTACAAGATGGAAGCTATACAGTTGGATGGAAGGTGTTCATTTCTCCTTTCCTATTTCCTCTGAAGATGCAAAGTCAGATGAAGGCCATGCTTTCTTTTCTTTCTATACATTTGGTGATTTTTGTCAAGTCTAATGAGTTTAAATGTCACCTATGTGTAGATGCTATATTTTGTTGTTGTTCAGTTTATCCAGTCCTTCACAACTCCATGAGTTCATCAATGGAGTTTTCTTGGCAAAGATATTGCATTGGTTTGCCATTTCCTTCTCCAGTGTATCCTCATTTTACAGATGAAGAAGTGAGGCAAATAGGGGTTAAACAACTTACTTACTTATGATCAGTGCTAGCAAATGCCTAAAACTGGATTTGAGCTCAAGTCTTCCTGACTCCAGGCTCAGTGTTCTATTCACTGAGCCATGAATGCTATATATCCAACTTCTTTTAATTCTTGTCCAACATTACCTGCTAGTTCTCTCTACTAAGATATCCTATAGACATTTCAAATTCAACATGTCTAATATGTAACTCATATCCTTCTACCACATGCTTAGTTTCTGTTGAGAGCCTCATCATTATTCCAGTCAGTCAGGTTTAGAAATTTTCAATAACCTTTCTTGTTTCCATCTTCCTCAGTGCTGATATCCAATCCAGGTTTTGTAAATTCTACTTCTTCAATATATATTATATCCATCATCTCTCTACTTACATAGTCAGTATGTCACTTCATTCCCTCAATACTTTTCACAAGGATTAGTACAATTATTTTTAATTTCATTTATTTATTTATTTTAGCTCCACACTGCTACATTTTGCCTTTTACAATATATCTTCCATGAGCTGACAAGTTGATAGTCTTAAAACACAAATTTGGCTATGTGTTGGGGGCACTATATAGTGTACTAGGGTTCTGTTGTTGGAAAAGAAAGGGGAGAGAGAGTGAGAGAGAAAGAGAGAGAGAGAGAGAGAGAGAGAGAGAGAGGGATAGAGATTATAGAGATAACAAAACAAGCACCAGACACAGAGGCATGGTCTCCATGAACTCCATTTATTGTGACAAGAAGACTTTTATAGAGAGTAGAATTCTAAACATTATATCATTTGGCGGGGGGCGGGGTGTTACTTTCCCACAGGATATTTTTAATGAAATAACTTCACACAAGAGCATTACCAAGGTTCCTTTACAAATGTAAGCAAATTGATAAAGAATGACAGCTAATCTATTCTGTGTAACTCAGGGAAAGGAAGATGTGTTACTTTCAGTCATGATATTACAAAGAAGTCTTTGCTCTTTAGAATGAGGAAAGATCCCAGGTTTGATGATGACCATATTGGGGGAGTAATCCTTTATTATCTGAGTTTCAGCCTAGAGAACAGCTACAGCTATGAGACTGGCCTTGCCAAGAATCTCAAACTTGCAGGCATGTCTTTTCTGTCTACTTTTCCTCAGTGGGCCTGATTTGTCCTAGATACCTCCATATATCCATAGCTAGGTCACTTTCCCAACTAAAAATCATTCATGGGTTAAAGTCTTTATAATGGTCCTCACTTACTTTTCCTATAGTCTTACATATTTTACTCTCCTTTACCCATTCCTTATACATGACAATCCCTTTCCCACCTCTGCATCACTGAACAGGTAGACCCTCAAATCGGGAATGTACTTCCTCCTGACAACTGCCTCATTGAACCTCTAGCTTCCTTCAAGTCTTCCTTCAAGACTTAGCTAATATGCTATCTTCTTCATGAAGCACTTTAGTGAAGTCCAACCACTGGTGCTCTTTCCATCCTGGAATTACAAAGAACTTACTTTGATTTCATTTGTTTATATACATATTATTTAACTTTAAATTTTAAGTTCCTGCAGGACATGAATTGTTTACTTTTCATCTTTGTATCCTCAATATTTAAAACAATACTTTGGACATAGTGGGTCATGACAAAACCTTTGTTGTATTGAATTAAATTAAATTGAATCCTTGAATATGCAACCACTCAGGATTCTAACGCCTGATATAAAAATCCTGCTAAAGATCAAAATGTTTTTGAAGTCCTGTTCTACAGAGTTATCTTACCCAATCAAAGTACTTGCCTGGGACATATCCTTTCTGAGAGTTAACGCACACACATCTGTGAAAATGTAGTCTCTTGGCTCCGGCTCTTTTTTTCTGTCTGGTTGTGTTCCAGATAAAGAGACAATGCTAATGCTGTCAAGGGAGAAGCTTTGTCTTCTCCATTTGAGTTCAACATGTGACCCCTAAACATGAGCCTCTGCTTTTTCTTCTTTGCTTTTGTTCTTTCTTGTTATAGGTAAGGGAGACAGGGGAATAGCTACATTTTTGTGATTTTTGAAAGGGATCAAGAACCATCAAAGTTCCCCTAGCTGGAGACCATTCCAGTATTTGCCAGAAGCTGGATACAAGGAGTGAAGTCCTGAGCAACCTCTACATCTCAGTCTAGTGATAACAGACATTTCTATTGATCTATCCTTTGATTGTACCATATTTGGAAGTAAACTTTGAGGAGAGAATACTACATAGAAATTCTGTTACATCTTAGTCCACTCACCCTAGAGATAGGTGGTAGAGGAAAGTAAATACCTTCCAGGTGATAGGGTGGGAATCTTTGTAATTCTGGACTTGTTAAATCTTTTGCTATATATTCTTGAGTAAAAGTGTGATCTTTTTGAAGAATTTCTTCCAGCAAATGAGATTCTCCCTTTTATAAATTATTATTTATTATTTTAATGAATAAACACAATTTTACTTGCTTGTCCTTCTTACTATTATTTCCTCCCTCCCCCCAAACTACAACTCAGCAAATAAAAACATACCAGTTTGATAAATGAAGCATTCAACATATAGCTGTATAATTTGACAAAAAACAGTCTCACTCATTCTGAAAATTTAGGATTCTTTCTGCATTTTAAATTCATCACCTCTCTGTCAGAAGATGAATATCATATTTCATTTTTATTCCTTTGGATTCATGTTTACTCTTCATATTGATTAGAGTTCTGAAATTTTTCAGAATTGTTTTCTGAATGTGATTGTTTCTTTTCAAGCAGAATGGCCCCTAGATAGTATTGTATAAGTCATCTATATCAAAATCTTATGTCTAAATCAAATGCCATACTCCAGATGTGGCCTGACCAGGACAGTGCCTAGGTGACCAATGAGATAAGGAGATCCATTAAAGAAGTTCCATGGGCAACCAGACTTGGTGGAAGGATCAATCAAGTCTATGAGTAGCTAGTACAGCAGTCAAGGGACCTGCTTGACCTAAGCTAGAAGTGGACTGATGGATTAGCTGAGACACTGTTCTCTGCAATGAGCCAGTCCACCATCAGTGCTTCACCCACAAAGAGGAAAGGAAAAAAAAAACAGGAGTTGTGAATTATCTTTTGGTCCTGTATATTTCCTCTATGTATTCTTTACCACATTTTTACTTTAAGTTTGAACTCATTTTCCCCAGGGACCATGTGTGTGATTTGGGTTATGTTTATAACTTAGGTCCTTGCTATATCCTTTCAGCAAATTTATTTTTGTAAAATCTAATTAATATCAACTAATTAATCAATTAGGAAATATAGCCTTGGCTATGAATGGGGCTGGTGCTCAAATATGAGAAATTCTTGAATGTGTCATGACTATTTTTTCCTTTGGACCAAAAGAACATTTGTCTCCAGGTCCTTATGTAATAGGATCAAAACATAAAATATTTGCTTACAAAGAAGGTGGAGGGAGGGACATATTAAGCTCTGTCACTAACCTAAGCAGCATGGAAGAGATCTTGATTAAAAAAGAGAAGATTTGAGTTTGAATTTGGCTCTCAAATTTTCTAATAGTGTAACCTTGGGTAATTGCCTTCTCTTCTTCTGTCTTCCATTTTCTTATGCAAAAAATGAAGGAATTAAACTGGATAATCTTTCAGGTGCCTTCCAGCTCTAGCACCAAAGTTATTAAGATCCATTATCTATTCTAATTCCTCTGCTGTCACAGGGTGGGAAAACCAGGGAGAAATGAAGACTATGGATAGTGGAAAGAAGACAAGAGAAGAAGTCAACCCCTAGAATTACCACTAAATTATTCTGGAGCTTTGACCAAGTCATTTCTTGTCACTAGACTTCAGTTTCTTTCAGGGTTAGAATAGATCATTGTCAAGTGCCCATCTAGCTCTAAGATCCTATGTTCTAAGGTTTCTTCCAGGGCATATATTCTCTGACATGCTCAAATTATCACAGAGTCAGCAGGCTCAGAAAGAATATTCTTATAACCTTTTCTAATATCTACAGGGCTTTGAAGATTTAGCTCACACTGATGATCAAAAACTGCTCTGTTACATAATTTTGTTTGAAAAAGAAGCTAAGAAGAAACTTGCAACAGAAAAATATGCCCCCAAATTCGTCCTCAAGTCTTGCTGTGAAGAATTTTGAAGTCCACTTAGAGTCTAGACAATGCAGACAGTGATGAACCCAAAGTCATAAAGAATTGTTTATAAACATTTTGATTATAGTATACATTTTTCTATGCTTTGAACATTGAAAAAAAGATTATTTCTTTTATAAAAGTTTGTCCAGAGTCCCATTAATTGGTTAAAAGATAGCCTGAAGGCTTTCATGGGAAAGTACACATTACAAGTCCAGGGGAGCCAGAAGGGATATGTGAACTGTTACTGATTTAATAAAAGCCCCCAGGGAGGGCCTCTGGTGAGCGGCTCCTTTGCAGTGGTAAAGGAAGGAGAAGTGATGCAGGGAATGTATAAGAACAAAGGGAACTTGGCCTGTGTATTTGGTGGAATAAGACCCAGGCAAGTCATGATTTACTTAGAACCTGAAGAAGTCAACCTTACTCTCTCAGATTACATTCTCCTTGAGTTATATTGGTGTGGGTACCACTGTGATGAGAAAAATTATTGAGAAGGTAAAGGTTTTCTGGTGTCACCATCAAAATAAGTCAAGTCATTATTATTGAGTGCCTACTATGTGCCAGGTGCTGTGCTGAGGCACAAAGAAAAACACCAAACTACCTGCTTTTAAGGAGTAGCTTATAGTTTAATGGAGAAATGACTTGCAAACAAGAATGCTGAGGACTATCAATTTCACCTTTTCAAAAACTCTCAAATTTGCCCCCTTTTCTCCTCTGACAATCCAACTATGTAAGTTCTCATCAAATAATGCCTGGATTATTACAATACTATCCTGGTGGGTCAGTCTGCCTCAAATCTCTTCAAACTCCAATCAATCTGTAGGATTTAAATTAATATCCAATACTCCAAGTATTATATTTAATAAAGTTTATTATCTAACAAAATAGAACCATGTGGTTAAGTTTTTCAAAAGTCTTGCATCCACAGTTGCTCTCACAGGAAGTGCTAGAGATGGAACTCCACAGAATTTATATCCTGTCTACTGTACATGTATCGACAGGAAGTGAGTAGGGTGCTGGGAATCATAGTTTGTTTTTTTTTAGGGTAACAGATTCTAATTACACAAATCCTCCATTCAACCAATAATGATTTTCCTAAAACTTAGGTCTAATCATGTCAAGCCTCATTCAATAAACTCCAGTAGCTTCCTATTGCCTCTAAGAGCAAATATAAAATGCTCTGTTTTAACATTCAAAACTCTTGTTACTTCCCCTGCCCTCCACACACATACTCTACTCTCTTGTTGCAGAGGCCTACTGGTTGTTCTGTGAAGATACTACATTTCTCAACTCTAGGCATTCTCTCTGATTGCTCCCCATGCTTGGAATGTTCTTTCTTCTCTCCATCTACTGATATCCCCCGGATCCCTTTAAGTCCCAGCTTAAGTTGCCACTTCTACTGGAAACCCTCTCTAAACCCTCTCAATTCCAGTGCCTTCTCCCTGTTAACAATGTCCTACTTATCCTGTATATAGCTTGTTTGTAGATTTTAGTTTGCTTCTCCTCTCCTCTATTAAAATGTAATTAAATTCTATTAATTATAATTAAATTATAAGTTCCTTGAAGGCAAGAACTGTCTTTTGTCTCTTTTTCTATCTCCAGGGCTTAGCACAATGTCTGATACATTGCTTTGTTGTTTTCATTCATTGTTCAGTCACGTATGACTCTTCCTGACCTTATTTCAAGGGTTTTTCTTAGCAGACATACAAGAGTAATTTGTCATTTCCTTCTTCAGCTCACTATACAGATTATGAAACTGACACAAAAAGGGTATGTGACTTGTCCAGGAGCACAAAACTGGTAAGTGGGACTAAATTTCAACTCAGGAAAATGAGTCTTCTCTCTTTCTGGCACATAATAGGAACCTAATAATATTTGTTAATTGGCTATTTATAAGTAAGCTATATGGGTATAGATTACACTCATATAAAAACACATTTGTGTATAAATATATAACATGCATGAATACCTATATATACATATATATAATTGGGCAAAACAGAAAACTATGAATATTAAAAGACTTCTTACAAAATATGAAATTTTAGCTAGGACTTGAAGAAAGCCAGGGAAACCTGGAGAGAGAGATAAGGAGAGAGAGAGGTCCAGGCATGGAGGATGGCCAGTGAAAATGCTAGGAGTCAAGAAATAGCATGTCATATGTGAAAAAGAACAAGGAAGCCAGTGTCAATGAATAGTATTATATATGGAGGTTTAAAAGGTTTGGAAAAGTAGAAGGGAATGAAGTCCTAAAAGGCTTTCAATGCCAAATAGGGGACTTCATATTTGATCCTAGTGGTAATAGAGAACCTAAAGTTTACTGGACGTGTGGAATGGTGATTTAGACAGAAATGTGATTTAGGAATATCAATTTGACATCTGAATGGAGGATGGACTAGAGTGAGGAGAGACTTGAGACAGGGAGTACAGCCAAAAGGCTATTGAAGTAGTCCAGGAACGAGTCCCAAATGGTGCTAGTATCAGCAGAGAGAAGGGGTAGGGAAAGTAAAAATTATGGCACTTGATTACTGATTGGGGTATTGGGAGGTGAGAAAGTGAGAAGTTGAAGATGACATCTAGGTTGCAAGCCTGGATGACTGGGAAGGTGGTAATTACTTTGGACAATAATAGGAAAATTGGGAAGAGTTTGGTTTTGGGGGAAAGCCAATGATGTGTTTTGCAACATTTTGTGTTAAAGATGTCTAAAAAGCATCCAGTTTTAGATATCCAATAGGCAGTTGGAGATTCAAGTTTAGAAATTAGGAGAGAGGTTGGGACTAGATAAGTATCTGAGAATCTAGCATTAAGATGATATTGGGAACTGAAGTGAAGGGATGTCCATCAATTGGGGAATAATTTAACAAGTTGTGATACATGTTTGTAATGGAATACTATTGTGCCTTAAGAAATGACAATCAAGATGAAGCCCACAAAAACCTGGAAAGATTTATAGGAGGTAATGCAAAATGAAGTGATCAGAACAGCTATAAAACAGAATGATCAAACATGAGTGACTTAACTTTTGTCAGTATTGCAAGGATCCCATACAACTCCAAGGGACCCAAGATGAAAAAGGCTATCCACTGCTATAGAAGGAAACAAGGAATTCTGAATGCAGATTGAAGCATACCATTCTTCACTTTATTTCCTCCATGATTTTTTCTCTAGTGTTAAGTGATAAGTGTCTTTTTTTTTCACAACATGATGAACAAAGAAATATGTATTATTTCTAAATACAAACTTAAAATAACATATTTACAATCTAGATCATATTACCTGCTGTCTTGGGAGCACTGAGAGGGAGGGAGAGAAAATGGATCACAAAATGTCAAAAAATGATTATTGAAAATTGTATGTCATAATCTGGAAAAAATTATTAAGATGATAATAGGCTTCATGAAAGTTCATAAGATCACTAAGCAAAATAGTACAGAAGCAGAAAAGAGCACCCACGTGAGAACCTTGGAGTAAACCCAGGGTTAGTAGACATGATTATATAAAGATCCAGCAAAAGACACTGCAGAGAAAGGATCAAAATGTAAAAGAAGAAAAAGTATAGAGTCATGTCATTGAAACCTAGAGAGAATCAAAAACAAGAGTGATAGCATCAAAGGCTATAGAAAGGTCAAGAATGATGAGGATAAGGAAAAGTGGATGCAATGATGCATGTTGCAATCTTTCCTCCAAATATCTTCTTGTCTTGTTCAATTGATGTCCTTTAATAAATCTGCCAAAGAGAAACTAACACTCTGGATACTTTCCACTAGGTCTGTTAATATTTTGTGGGTGCAAATTCAACAGTGAGACTGCTAAACTATTATCCATCACTCTCACTAGATTACTATCAGAACTGTGTTTATATTTAAATGTACTCTTGATAATATTTCTATACAATTTCTTTTTAAGAATAATTGAACAATCATTTATTATCTTTTTGTCCAATTTCTCCATTCTCCCTCAATTGAACAATTAAAAAAAATAAAGGCTTAATAACAAACATACAAAGTTCAACAAAACATATTTCCACATTAGACATGTCCAAAAATGTATGGATCATCCTGCATTTAAGTCCATCACTTCTCTTCCAGAAGCCTATATTATGTTTTTTTCTTGAGACTTTTGGATCCATAGTTTCCCATTGCATTGATCAAAGTTCTAAAGTCTTTGAAACCTTTTTGTTTCATTCCTTTGTGTTGTTGTACCTGTAAAAATGTTCTACTGGTTCTATTCATTTCACTCTGAATTAGTTCATGAAAATCTTTCCAATATCTTCTGAAATTGCCCATTTCATGATTTCTTATACCAATTAATATTTCATTATACCCATATAACAAAATTTATTTAGCCATCCTTCAATTAATGGGCTCCTTCATAGATTCCAGATTTTTGGTCTCTTTCCTCTCTCTTTTTGATGTTTTAGGATATAGGCCTAGTAATAGTATAGCTAGATCAAAAGAAATATGCAGGTTAGTGACTTTAAGTTCTAAGTTGCTTTTCAAAATAGCTTGACATCAATTCACAGCTCTATCGATGGTGAAATAATATGGCTATTTTCTCAGAGCCCTTACAACATTTAACATTTCTTTTGGTCCTCTTTGCCAACCTAATGGATTGCACACCATTTCTTGGGCAATTGCTTCTTGGTGATATGCTTTAGTCCATTTACACTTAACATGCATCATTACCTTTTCCTTTGGTTCATGTTGAGTTTATGTCCTTCTGAAATCAAGGCAATGATTTGTAGCCAAATGACATAACCTAGAGAAAATCAGTGACTTTGGTAGTAAGAAGTACTTTGGGATCATTGAAGACACTACATAATTTCTCAAAATGCAATCCATCCTGTTCTGTTCCTCCTATTTACTTCTAGGTCTAGCTCATTATTCACCTTCATTGTCTGTCCATCTACCTTCACATCATAATTTGGAAAATAAGCATTCTATACTGTGTTTTCCTATGTGGCTTGCTAGGTCAATCCCTTTTGAATATCTGGAGGTTTTACTATAATATTTAAGGAATTGGTGCCATCAAAATAAAACTATCTACCCAGAGGAGTAGCTGGAACAACTTAGAATCTCAGAATTAGAGAAGCCATATGAGAGACTTCCAACTTCAATTGTTCATCCAAACAACAATTCCATCTACAAAATTTTCAACAAGTAGCCATCCAACTTTTGCTGAAAGACCTTTCATAAGAGATACTACTCTTACCCAAGAAAGTGTAACCTGTTTTTTATTAGCTTTAAAAGTTAGGAAATGTTAAATTACATTATGACTAAACTTGTCTCTTTATAATTAACATCTATTAACCTTAGTTTTACATTTCAGAACTAAAAAGAACAAGTTAATCTCTCATACTTGACAAGAATTCACCTTTGGTGAACATGCACATACCTATTTTATTTTTAGCTTCATACCAATTAAAATATCATTGGAGAATGATATTTCAGAAGTTATATTTATTAAAGAATTTTTATACTTTGTTAACTTAGAGCTATTAAGACTGTTTTGTTCTACCACATCAAAACATTTTATGTAATCAGCAAAATAAACACTATATGATTTTATATTCTCAATACCCATCAGTCAATTTTATAACAGAAAATGTCTATTGAAAAAAAAATCTATGAAACAATTTTAGGTCTTCTCATATTTTCATGAAGAACACTTCATACAGGAACATTCTATTTCTTAAATATTTTAATAATTTAAAAAAGTAAGAACAAAGCTTATTACCTCTTGATATCTTTTTGTTTCTTATCCTTACAAAAATAACATCCATGATATTTTCTATTCTTGTGAAATCTTTCTATCTTTAAATTAACTTAAAAGGTAATCCTAGAAATTTTTGAAAATTCTTTTGCCTCCTGCATAGATTTCTTCTATATCTTTTTGTTCAGTTCTACTTGCTCTTATTGACTTCAGCTTCTGAAAAACATACTCAGAGCAAGCACAATATATAAAAACATCTAAAATGTAGTAATAAATGGCTGTTATTTCATTTAATCCTCAAAGACTTTCACCAATTTTAGATTGAAATACAAGTATAAAAATACTTGAAAATTTATGAGGAAAGTTTTCCTCATAAATATTCAGATTAATGTAAATGTAAAATTCACAGCAACAATTTCACGCTCATTAAGTTAGCAAACATAAGTTAAAATAAGAAGGCTAAACAAGTGGTGGCAAAGTTATACAGAAATTGAAATGTTTAAGAATATACTTCCCACTAAAATGAAAAAGAATGGAAAGAATGAGTAAGAAAATATAACTAAACAAGTTGCTGCATATAGGAAGCACATTTGAAATGTAAAGACTCATACAGAATAAAAATGAGGCTCTGTAGCAAAATTTGTTTTATATTTGGCAATTTCAGAAAGTCAGGTTGTTCTAGTCATAATTTTAGATAAGTCAATAATAAAAAATTAATAATATTAAGGACAAAAAATAGGAAAACTATATTAAGCATAAAGCCATCAAAATAAAATTTCATTATTAAATGTACATTGCCAAATCACATAGTATTTAAGTGAAAAGTTAAAAAAAATAGAGAAAAGTCAAAATTTGTAATGGAATGATTGTAGGAAACTTTAAAATTCTCCCTTCAGAATAATAAAGTGGAGGAATTCCATGGAGACTGGAACGACCTCCAGGAAGTGATGCAGAGCGAGAGGAGCAGAACCAGGAGAACATTGTACACAGAGACAAACACACTGTGGTATAATTGAACATAATGGACTTCTCCATTAATGGCGGTGTAATGTCCCTGAACAATCTGCAGGGATCTAGGAGAAAAAACACTATCCATAAGCAAAGGACAAACTGTGGGAGTAGAAACACCGAGGAAAAGCAACTGCCTGACTACAGCGGTTGAGGGGACATGACAGAAGAGAGACTCTAAACGAACACTCTAATGCAAATATTAACAACATGGCAATGGGTTCGAAGCAAGAATACATGTGATACCCAGTGGAATCACGCGTCGGCTATGGGGGGTGGGGGGTAGGAAAAGAAAATGATCTTTGTCTTTAATGAATAATGCATGGAAATGATCAAATAAAATACTATAAAATTTAAAAAAGAAAAGAAAAATCAGAGTATTTAAAAAAAATAAAATAAAATTCTCCCTTCAGAGTTAGATAAATCTAATAGGAAGCTAAATAAGAAGGAAAGCATAGAAACAAATAGATTATTAGAAAAATTAGATCTAGAAGAACTCAACAACTTCTGAATGTGCATATTAAAGAATATGCCTATCAATAAATCTTTTATCAAAATTATACTATGTCAGGGAATGAAGATTTAATAAATAATGTCTAAGGGAAGAAATATTAAATACAATGTTTATATACCATAGAACATTAATAAAAAGACTAATAGAAACAATAGTAGAATAATAAGATTTTTATAATTCACAAAATAGCATTTCTGCATAGTAATAAAAAATATCAGGAGAAATTGATAGAAAAATGTCAATGAATTGGTTACCTTGCATGAAATATAAAATACCAAATATCTTGGAATTAACCAATCAAAACACACAGAACTTATAAGAACTACAACTATAAAGCACTCTTTACAAAAATAAAGGAAGACTTCATGACTAATCTATACTAATAGAAATGGCAATGTTATACAAATTAATTTATAGATTTAGAACTATGCCAATCAAATTCCAAATGTAGGGGAAATGGAAATGATAAGAACTTTGAAGGAAAGTGAAAATTCCATATCTTGCAATTATGATAGAAGAGAGGGAAACTCCCTTTGATTTGGGAAGTTTAGAATTCAAAGGATTCAAAAAAGGGATAACTTGAATCCCAGGCAATAAAATGCTATAAGGAAATAGTACAGTAAGGATAGGAATGAAATTATAAAAAGTAAAAAGTTCTATTGAAGAAAAGTAGTTGTCAAGAGAAACCAATGTCCCCCAATACAGGGAGCTCATGAACAAATACAGATTTTTAGAAGATTCACAGAATATAGAAATAAGAGCAGGCAATAAAGGATGAATACAAAAATATCTATTAGACATCTAGAACTGAATGTCCCATATAGATATAAATTTAATATACCCAAAACTTAAACACTTTATTTTTCTGCTAAACTTTTCCTTCTTCATAACTTTTCTTTTTCTATAAAGAATACTTACTCATCAATCTCTCATTCACCCTGGCTCACAACTTAGGTGTCATGTACCACTTCTCTATGTTCTCCTCCCACCCCACATACCCCATATCTATTCTCCCAAATTCTAACATTTCTACCTTTATAATATTTCTGACATACATCCAGTTCTCTTCTCTGGCACTGTGATCACCCCAGGGTCACTGATTGTGACCAGTCTCATCCAGGCCATAATCACCTAATGTCTGGACTATAGTAATAGCCTTCTGATAGGACTTCCTGCCTCATATTTCTACCCACTCCAGTCCCTGCTCCACGTGGCTATCAAATTTATCTTCCTAAAGCACAGATCTGGCTATGTTACCTATTCAATAACTCCAGTACCTTTCTTATACCCAGGATCACATATCACATCCTTAGTCTGGCTTTTAAAGCCCTCATGACCTGGAATCCTTCCTACCTTTCCAGTTTTCTTAGACCATACTCATCTCTATGAATTATTTGAGCCAGAAACATTTGACTTCCTTGACATGCTTTATAAAAAGATGCTTTATCCCTCAAATCCCAGAATTTTCACTGGCTATTTCCATGAATGAATGGAATGAATGGAATTCTTTCCGTATTGATTGCCACTCTCTGATACTCTGAAGTATCAGGCTAAAATATCACATTCTACAAAATGCTTTTCCACTTCTCTTTAATCTTACCACCTTCCCTTTGAAATTATCTCTAATTTGTCTTTTATATATTTTGCATGTACATAGTTATTTTCATGTTGTCTCTTTAATTAGACTGCTAGCTTCTTGAGAGGAGGGACTATTTTTTTGGTATCTCCAGCATTAAAAATAATGCCTGGCACATAATAAGTAAGGCTTGTTGCTGATTTGACTCTGTACACTTCTGTAAGAATCACATCAATAATGCTAAAGTTCAGAATGAGCTTAGGCTGACCATTTGAGGATAACCAAAAAGTGTGTTTTATTTTGAGCTGTACTGAATGAAAGAGAAGAATAAAATAAGAGATTAAACCACTATTTGGGGCAATGATGATGAAGAAAATAATGAGGTGGACCTGATCATTTCTCACTTTGCTTCTGTTTTTTTGTTTTTTTGTTTTTGGCAAGGAGTATGATCTATGGACTAGAAAGAACAAAAACAACACTGGAATTCATACTAAAGATAAATAAGGGGAGCACATGCTGTTCTTTATTAGTTCAAGTCACATGAGTCAGATGGAGTACATCCTTTAGTAGTGAAAGAACTGGAAAATAAGATTATGTATATTTAAAAGATTATGGAAAAGTACAAGGATTTCTTAGGATAGGAGAAAGATGACTCATGTGTTAATTTTTTTAAGGTAGCACATTGTAATATGGTGTAATGAAAAAAGCATTGCCTCTGGATTCAGAGAACACCTATTTTTAAAACCCATTCTGATGTTCAGAGTATGTATGAGACCTTGAGCACGTCATTTAAACTCACTGGGACTCTGTTTCCTCATATGTAAAATAAATGGTCTTTGAGATCTATTCCAGCTCTGGATATCTATTTATATGATTCTATATCCAATGAGTTTGATTTTGATTCCTGGCAAAAATCTGAGTAAGTTTATTAAAAGAACATTTTATTAATATCCAGGAAAGGAAGTGATGATTATCACAATAGCATAACTTCATCAAGTATAAGTGATACCAGATTAAATATTTTCCCCTCTCTTTTTTGACAGATCATGAAATTGGTATACCACAACAAGGCTAGAAATGAAATTTATCCAGATTTTAGCAAAGCATCTGCCAAAGTCTCTCATGCTATTCATATGGAAAATAAGGAAAAAGGGTAATTAGACAGTACAAATTGGTTCAATTACGTGTGTTCGGGTTTGATTGATTTATTAGATACAAACAGCCATCATTAATGGTGTGATGTCAACATGGAAAGGATTTTTCAGTTAAGTCCCCCAATGTTTGACCTGTACTATTTAAAATTTTTATTAATAACTTGGGTAAAGTCACAGATAGTAGAGTTATCAAAATAAAAATGGCACAAAATTAGGGTAAAAATTAACATACTGGCCCCAAAGTATTTTCAGCCTCGTTCAACATTAATCTCCATACTGAGATTCAGCAAAGCTGGCCTTCTTTTTTCCTTACACGTGACATCTCTGTCTTTTTTATGCCTGTGTATTACTATATGTTTATTAGTTACATATCTACTCTATACAGACTTATGTAATATATGGCCAGTAAGGAGGTACACACCCACCTACACTGGAGAACTGGAGAGAGGGAGAGAAAGAGTTGAGAGAATGAGAGGAGAAAGAGGTTGATTTTCCCTTTTCTTCCCCTTCGGAAAGGTAACATTTTTTGTCTCCTTGAGGGACTGAGTATGTCTCCTCAGAGAGTGGACCTGGAAGGTGGAGGTTGACTTAGAGGCAAGAGCTTCAGTGAAATGACTCACTGCCTCCCTTCTTGGTCTCAGCTATTGTTGAGAGGCAGGATAGAGTGTTTGTTATAATGGAGGATTGAAATTTTACCTTCAATTAGAAGGACTGAAACCTATTTCTCTCTTTCTTTCACTTTACTAATAAGGAGATAGAATTTTGATCCCCAGCATCCCATTTGTGTATTTATGCCAATATATTGAAGTAGGGAAGATATAAGTTTTGTGTAGCTCTGCCCTCTCTCTTTTCTTCCCAGAATGTGGCTGTTGAGGCTGGGGGGGGGGGGGGGGAAGCTTGGCAGGAGAGTTTATTCATGTGGTTTTACTTTAATTAAAAAATTAGGCTTTTAACTTCTATTTCTTTTTTCTTCTACTTCAAGTGATTATTAATAAATATTATATATAAAATATAATACTTGGAATTATTGGATATTAATTTAAATTTTACATTGTTGGTGACCAGAAGTCTGGAGTTTAGGACCCTTGCTCCTCTCTAAGTTGGTAGAGCAATTTTTTTAATAGAGAAAAAGACAGTTTAGTTTTAAAAGCCTAGGGCCACCCGCCCACTCACTTGCCACTGCTACTGTTGCTGTTGCTGCTGCCACCACTGTCACTGCCTCACATATTCGACCAGAAACTAGCTGAGGGCTCTCCTGAGCCGTTTTTCTGCATTGGAGGGCAAAATGTAAATTTCCCCTTGCATTGCTAACAGCTGAGTATTTGCTGCTATGGGAAGCCCTGATGTTTCTCAGGCAACAATTAGTTTCCTCAGGGCTTTCACCTGGGGGCAAGCTTCTACCCTCTTAACCCCCTGCCCACATAGCTGGGGAGAGCAATCAAGGGGAGCAGCAGTCCCCTGCTCACATGGCAGTGGAAGCAAGTGTCTCTTTGGCATTTTTGCTCCTAGTTAGGGAGGGGAAAGTTACTCTTCCAAAACTCTTAGATAACTCCTAAGGTTTGTTGTTGTTGTTGTTGTTGTTTGTTGTTTGTTTGTTTGTTTTTACCTTCAAGACAGTGTGTTTTCTTCTTTTCCCTACTAAATCCAGTCCCAGGCTAAGTTTTTTTTCACCTCACCCTCCATTCAGAGGTTGATTGGAGTTTGTCTCCATCTACTAGCCTTGTGAGGTTTTCACTCCTAGCCAGTACATACTAGGATAACACCACCTATGGACAGGAAGTAGAATTGCAAGCATGGCCCAGTTTCCTGCATATCTCAAACAGGTCTGATTCCCAGAAATCATTACTGAGCTCACACAGCTCAAAGTTTTAGGATGCCTTTTCTTACTACAGTTCCTGAGTAAACTTGTCCTTGTTGTTAGCTTGAGTAATCTCAAGATTCAGAAGAGAGATTCATTTCCCTTACTATCTAAGCATGCCCAGCCTTTGCAATACCTCTAATATGGGATTCATCTACACTATGCCTTAGTATTGGGAATCCCAGAAGTATGACCAAAGGAATCTAGATGGATGATGATACTTGGGAGGGGAAGCAACCTTAATGATTCTGGAGGTGAATTTTAAGCCTTTTCGAACTCCATTGCCTTATTGATGTTAATTGTTTCAGTTTGTTCCCCTCCAAATAGTGAAGAAGTCTCTGTAACACAGCTATCAGAGTTGTAGAAAAGGACTCTTGGATCCATTACTCACATGTAAAGAGAGTACCTTATTTAGATAATGAGTGAACATGTCTTACTTATTACATTTGCTGATTTGTTTGTTTTAAGATTTAATTTTGTTGTTTAAGTCCACATATTAATCTCATCCAATATCTTATGTTATATTATATCATTTTCAGTTACTGTGTTTTGGCTATTAGCTATATATTCTGTTGCACTGTCTTTATTTGCACTACCCTATTACTGGACTGGAGAAAATACCATTATAAAAGTCCATAAACAATTTGGACAAACCAGATCCATAGAGGTCACATGTTGACTTGATGGCCTTTTGTCTTTATTAATTGTCACATAGATGATGGTGGATGGACTCCATTGAACTGGTTACAACCTGTATACAACCTTTGGAGAATTTAATGAGCTAAAAATCTCAGTTAATTTTAAGGGGTCTTCAGAAGTTAATTTCAGATATCTAGTAGACCACTATCTCTGACAGATCATTTACCTACCTTTGAGTTGTTTGTAACAAGAGGTAAGGGTCCATTTAGTAGCTGAAGTGAAGTGCAATGTCACTATTATATTCCTTACCTCTGCATTTATAAAAATGTAACAGATGAGATATCAGAAGTGATTTTCACTATTGTATTCTTCACCTCCAATTGCAATGGATGGGAAATATAAAGACATGTTTTTTATAGCTGTTACAGTTTCATACCAGAGGAGGGAGGTTTTCCCAAGGGGTTTGGTTACCCCAAGATGGTTATAATCTTATCCAGACAGTGATAAGGTTTTCCCAGAGGGCTTTGTAAACCCTAGACAGGTTGTTATATTTGCAACTCTTCAGCTTACTCTATATTTCCACCAGAATGATCTAGGTTCTTGGTGACATTTTAGACCCAAAAGGTTTTCATCAGCAGTACAGAGGGTTGTTGGGGGCTTTTTTCTGGTTTCTCCTGCCACATTTTGAAATGATAGCAGTAATAGACTTTGTCACAAATATCTTTGCTAAGAATGAAAGATTAGCTAGATCTGGGGAACTTGTGACAAGTATCCATGAGCTTCAAAGGTTTTTTAAATGTGACACAGGAAGTTGCTATAGAGACTAGTGCATCTTAATGATAGTGGGTTTGTTTGCTATTGTCATTGAATGGACTCTTGTGATTTGGGGGATTTGGGTACTTCTTTGAATGTGCATCAACTGCTGTACTACTGTTTTAAAAAGCTATTACTTGATAAAAAAAAAATCATGTGCACTCACACTGTGGATCAAGGCCAAATTAAAAAGGAAATGGATCTCATTTTGGGTAAGAAACCTTTGTACTGTGCCTCTAACAGAGTGTCTTGTGGAATGTGAACTATATATATTTTTTATTTTTCTTTAAATTTTATTACTATTTTCCCTTTTATATTCAATAGAGTATTTGAGCTTTCCTTTTTCCTCTCATTTTTTTTGGATTTGAAGCACATGTTACCAGTAGTAAGTTTTTTGATTTTCCACTGTGATAAGTTTAAAATGTCCGTTAGCCCTAATGTCAATGCATAACCAAAAGCATTAGACTATGGAAATCTTCCATTGATTGTTAAATTTTATGAGACTTTGACTAATTATTGTGTCTGAATCCAGGAGAAGGGATCACAAAAGAGCCACTGCACAGTGCCAAGGAGTACAAGGTTGAGGAGACCAACTAATCCCAGTGGGATTGATGAGATTCTGCACCAAGACAGAATTGAATTTATTCTGGGGTTTGAGGAAGTGGCTATTTGAAACCCTCAGACACAAGATTCTCTCATGCCAGATCCAGACTTCTACCAAGTACCTCAGTTTGGCTGCCATTTTGGCTCCCCTATCCCTGAGAACAAAAGTATAATCAGACCAGGGAATGATGTTTTCCTTTTGCTTCAAAATCTAGTCCCTTTTCTTTCTTTTATAGAATTCCAATTTTCTGTAGTCCTAGCTACTGATTTGGTAAGTGCAAAATTCCTACTACAGAATTGTGGGACATAAATCACATTCATTGGGTTCTGGTTCAAGTACCTGTTATGGGCTTATTCTTCCTTACTTAGAATTTTTACACATGAGACTGTGATATTTTATGTTTCATCCAGAAGATGCTTTTTTTTGTTTTTTTTTTGTTTTTTATTTTCTTTTGACAATTGATTCATATACCTCATAATTTAGTCATCTATCCCAGGGTGATCTGTGTGTTGGTCAACACCCTCATCGGGTTGGGGGGGGGTGTATTATTATCCTATAATGCAAAGTTTAAATTCTTTTGAGAGTAAATTTAGGATAAGAAACTTGCTACCTTCCCAAATAAAGAAACTGAACTGTTTGGAGAACACACCATAAAGAAATCTGAAGAAACCACTCACTGCACCAAAAGATCCAAGATGAACTTTGGGATGTAGTAAATTGAACTGTGGGGTGTTGAATGCATTTATTTTGAATGTTCACTCATGCCAAAGGGGTCTTCCCCCAATTGCCTTTTTGTCAATGTGCCTAGCAATCATTGATTCAGTTCTCTTTATCTTTTATTTCCCTCTTATCCCCAAATTATTGTAATTTCCCCTTAAAAAGTGCAATATTGTATGTACCTCTAGTTAAAGATCTTTAGAGATATAAATTGGTTATGTGTACTGATTCACTGGTAAACTAGGCATTTAAATCTGGGTAGATTTCTTCATGCTCATTTCCCAGTGGAATCACAGGGGTCATTGTGTGGATAGAATTTTGCTCCCCAGGGACTCTCTTTTCCAGCATTCTATTTGCATATTCATGCTAATGTGCTAACATATGAAAGATATAAGTTATGTGCATCTCTGCCCTCTCTCTTCTTCCCAGAATGTGGTTGCTGAGGCTAGAGGGAGAGCTTGGCAGGAAAGTTTACTCACGTGATCTTACTTTATTTAGAAAATTAGGCTTATAACTTCTATTTCTTTTTACTTCTACTTCAAGTAATTGTTGATAAATCTTATAAATATACTTGGAGTTATTAGATATTAATTTAAAATTTACACTAATAAATTTATTAATAAGTCTACAGATTAATTTTTAGTTATAACAATATAGTGTCCAGAAGTTGATGATATGCCTTCTATTTTTTCTTCTCTTTCCTTCTCTTCCTGTACCTCTCAGTTTTTCACAAAAATGGCTTACTAGAAAATAGATTTTTTTTGAGTTCTGGTTCCTCATATGAGACAGCAGCCACTCTAAGAATCAACTTGGCAAGATCTGTCTTGTGTTATTTTAAATTAGATTGTTAGACTATGGGGAAGTGGAGGGCCTTTTTGCTCAGTTCTAGAAAATGAGGAATCAGCATGATTTTGATTGGAGGAATGATGAATTTCCTTTTTAATTCCATTTTCCACTTTAAATTAGTCAGTGCTTAGGATGGTTCATGGAGACCATGCATTAGCTTGAGAAGGAAGCTTAAAATAGATTAAAATTTTTTTCTAATTAAATTAAATCAAACTTTTATTTGTTTATTTATGTATTTAATTTAGAATATTTTTCTGTGGACCATGTTCCTTTCTCTGTCCTTCTCCCTGACAAGCAATTACACTGGGTTTTACATGTATAATTGTTCAAAACCTATTTCCATATTATTCATATTTGCAATAGTGTGATCATTTAACGTCAACATCCCCAATCATATCCCCATCAAACCATGTGATCAATCATACATTTTTTCCTTCTCCATTTTTATTCCCATGGTTCTTTCTCTGGATGTGGATAGTGTTCTTTCTCATAAGTCTCTCAGAATTATCCTGGATCATTGCATTGCTGCTAGTAGAGAAATCCATTATATTAGATTGTGCCACAATGTATCAGTTTCTGTGTCCAATGTTCTCCTGGTTCTGCTCCTTTTGCTCTGCATCAATTCCTGGAGTTCTTTCCATTTCACATGGAATTTTTCCAGTTTATTATTCCTTTCAGCATAATAGTATTCCATCACCATCAGATACCACAAATTTGTTCAGCCATTCCCCAATCAAGGAACACCACCTCATTTACCAGTTTTTTACCACTACAAAGAACATGGCTATGAATATTTTTGTACACATATTTTCCCTATTATCTCTTTGGGGGCACAAACCCAGCAGTGGTATGACTGGATCAAAGGGCAGGCATTATTTTAAAGCCCTTTGGGAATAATTCAAAATTGCTTTCCAGAATGGTTGGATCAATTCACAACTCCTCCAGCAATGCATTAGTGTCCCAACTTTTGCCGTATCCCCTCCATCATTGATTATTTACCTTTGGCCAATCTTCTAGGTGTGAAAAGGTATATTTTTAAAACAGGACCTCTTTAGGAATACAAATAAAAGTGGGAAAAGATTAGAAAGTTCAGATTTTTTTGTTTTCCCCCTTTTTTCTCCTTTTTTGGAATTTTTGTTTTAGATGATGGGAAATGCTCCAGGGACCCTGGAAAAGATTCTAAATAGATCCCAAGAGAAAGTCCTTTTTAAAGAATGTTGATTTCATGAGAAGATGATGGCATTCCCATAGAGTTATGGATGATGAGGAAGGAAGTGATTCCTGTAAATCTATGGTTAGATGTTTAGGTTTTTTTTTTTTAGATGTTAGCTCATTTTCACAGCCTTTTTCTTGACTTTCATTTTTATTTTAAAGATAGGAATTTTGTTATGGGGGTAAGAGATAGCAGAATAAATCAGAAAAGCTCAGAGTCACCACAAGAACTTTCTTCAACCAATATTAAAGTAACACCATAAAACTAATGCAGGAGAGAAGGAACCAATAAAGAGATAGAGTGAAACAACTTTCAAGAAAAGAAAAACCCAAAAGATAGGCAGAGAACATCTGGGGCACTGAGGTGAGAGGGGAGCACAGTCAGCAGGAGTCTATACCAAGGAATGAAAAAAAAGTCAAGAGCAAGCCACACACACACACACACACACACACACACACACACACACACACACACACACACAAACACACACACACATCTGTTGTCCCAGGTTCAGAACATAAGTCAAGCAACATCCATATCTTGAGATGCTGTCTGGGCAAATAGCAGTTCCATCAACCCACACCTCTTGAAATTCTAAACCTGTGGGGAAACCCAGAATCCCAGCCCAGGACAGTCTGCATTTGCATAGAGCAAAGCCAGGAGTCCCAGTCTGGATTGGGGTAAGCATATAGATTCCAGTTTGGAGTAATTGGTGGACTAGAGGTAGATCTGGATCTTTTTGCGGAAAGCTCAGGGAAGATCTCCAGGAAAGGGCAATAAACCATGTGAGACCAAAAAAACTTACACCTAAGCCTTAGGCTAGAATTTCAGGAGTTCCTGACCTGATCAAGCTCAGAGTAAGACCAAAATTTTATGCCCAAGCATGAGGCAAGTCTTTAAGCTATCTGCATCTCAAGGGTTAATTGAATCAGCAACAGGAGGGGGTTCTCAGAGCTCTCAGCTCTCAGGCTTTCAAAACTGACAGAAACCCAGATAAAAAGCTAGGGGTAGAGTTAAGGAAGGACTGAAGTTTGGGAGGGTACCCTATCTTCCCAGAAAACAGAGCCTACTTGTAAAAAGGTAGGAAAAAGAAGTAAACAACAACCAAAAAGCAACTAACTCTAAAGAATTTTTATGTAGACAAAGAGCAAGGTATTGATACAGAAGGAGATAGTGAAAGCAAAGCAAATACATACAAGGTCCAAAAGAAAAATGTGGATTGGACACAGATTCTGGAAGAGCTCAAAAAAAGATTAAAAAAAAAAATTAAGAGTGTCAGAGGAAAAGTTGTGAAGAGAAATGAAAGCAATACAAGAAGAAATTAAAAAGGAGAACCAAAAGCTGATAGAGGAAAATCAGACCTTAAAAATTAGAATTGAGCAATTAGGAATGTTTTCATGAGAAATCAAGAAACAATAAAACAAAACCAAAAGAATTAAAAAAACAAAGAAAATGTGAAATATCTTATTGAAAAAAACAAATGACCTGGAATAGATCCAGGAGAGACTATTTAAGAATTTTTGGATGTCCTGAATGCAATGATTTAAAAAAAAAACTTGGACATAATAATACAAGAAATTATCAAAGAAAACTGCCTAGATAGCCTTAAACAAGAAAATAAAATTGAAATTTAAATAGTTCACAGATCACCTTCAGAATGAAATCTTCAAAGGACAACTTCAAGAATAGCTAAATTCAAGAGCACCCAACCCATGGAAAAAATACTTCAAACAGCCAGAAATAAACAATTCAAATACCATGGGGGTACAATCAGGGTCACACAGGACATAGAGGCTTTTCCATTAAAGGACTGGAACTCATGGAATACGATATTCAGGAAGTCAAATGATCTAGGTTTACAACTTAGAGTTACCTATACAGAAAAACTTAGTTCTTTCAGGGGAAAAAATGGACATTCAATAAAAATAGAAGATTTCCAAGCACTCCTGAGGAATAAGATAGACCTAAACAAAAAGTTGAAGTCAAAACACAACACTGAAGAGAAGCCTAAAAAAGTAAATAAGAAAGAGAAAGTTTAAGGGACTCATTAAGGGGAAAATGTTTGTATTTCTACATGGAAAGAGGGTATCTGTAATTCTCAAAAATTACTCTTAGTAGTAAAGACAGAAAGAATATACTTAGAAAGAGGGTTGGGAAGTAAGCTGATTATGAGGACATGAAGTATATGATGATGTAAAATGACATGATGTATATGTAATGATATAAAATTATATGTATGTATGATATGATATGTATGTATATGATATGATATATTAAAAATCAAGGGGTGAAAAAGAGGATTTCACTGAGAAAAAAGTGAAGGGAGAGATAGAATGGGGTAAATTATATAATATAAAGAGGCATGAAAATCATTATGTAGAGGGGAGGATAAGTGTGGCAATGAGCAATGTTTAAACTTTACTCTCATCATAACTGGTTAAGAGAGAGAAAAAATATATACTCATTGGGGTATAGAATTATATCGTGCCCTACAGAGAAGTAGAAGGGGAATAAGACAAGGTAAAGGGGAGTTAATTAGAGGGAGGGGGAAGTGATGGGGTGATTAAAAAGCAAAGCAATGGTGAGGAAGAATAGAGTGAAAGAGAATAGAGCAGGATCAAAAGGGAATTAAGATGGAGGGTAATACACAGTTAGTAATCATAGCTCTGAATGTGATGAACTCCCTCATAAAATTAAAGCAGATAGCAGAGTGGAATAAAATCCAGACTCCTACTATATATGTTGTTTACAAAGCACATTTAAAGCAAGGTGACTCAGATTCAAGATAAAAGACTATAACAGAATTTATTATGTACCATCTAAAGTGAAAAAGGCAAGAGTAGAAATCATGATATGAGACAAAGCTAAAATAAAAAATTGATCTGATTAAAAGAGATAAGGAAGAAAATTACATCTTACTAAAAGATAATATAAACAATGAAGTAATATCAATTCTAAACTTTTATGCACCAAATGGTATAGCATCCATATCTCTAAAGAAGAAACTAAAGGAGCTTAAGAAGGAATTTAGATAGGGAAGGAAGGAAGGAAATAGATAGTAAAACTATACTAGTAGGGGACCTCAACCTTCCCCTATCAGAACTAGATAAATTGAATTTAAAAATAAAAAAGGTGTAAGGGAAGTGAAAAATGTTAGAAAAATCAGTTAATAGATATCTGGAGAAACTGAACAGGCATAAAAAAAATATACCTTCTTTTCAGCAGTACATGATACATATACAAAGATCAACCATGTACTAGAGCATAAAAACATTGCAAACAAATGCAGAAAAGCATAAATAATAAATACAACTTTTTCAGATCATAATGTGATAAAATTATAATTAATAAATGTTCACAGAGAGACAAATTTAAGATTAATTGGAAACTAAATAATATAATTCTTCAAAACTGGTGAGTCATAAAACAATATAGAAACAGTTACTACTCAGTATAATTTTATATTTATATTTATATATATATATTTATACATATATAAAATATAAATTTATATAAAATACTTAATACTTTCATCAAAGTTGTAGGAAACAAAATAAACCCACATAAATCATCAGCATTCTATATATGGCCAACAAAACTCAATAGCAAAAGTTAGAAAGAGAAACTCCTTTTAAAATCACTCTAGACAATAACAAATAATTGAGAATCTATCTGTCACAAAAAACTCAGGATTTATATGAACACAACTACAAAACACCTTTTACACAAAGAAACCTAAATCTAAACAATTGGAAAACATTACTTATTCATGGGTAGGATGAGCTAATATAATAAAAATGACAATCATACCTAAGCTTATTTACTAATTCAGTGCCACACTATCAAATTACCAAAAAACTTTTTATAGAATTATAAAAAAGTATAACACAGTTCATCTAGAAGAACAAAAAACCAAGAATATTTATAGAGAAATAATGAAAAAAATGTGAAGGATGGAGGCCTAGCTTTACCAGATCATAAACTGTACTACAAAGCAATCATCATCAAAACAGTATGTTACTGGGTAAGAGATAGAAAGGTAGATCAATGGTAGAGTAAAGGGGTAAATTATCTCAGCAAGCTAGTGTTTGATAAACCTAAATATCCCAGATTTTGGAACAGGAATTCACTATTTAACAGACATTGCTGGGAAAATTGGAAAACAGTATGGGAAAAATTATGTTAGATCAACATTTTACACCCTATACCAAGATAAATTCAAAATGGGTAAATGACTTAGCTATAAAGAGTGAAATCATAAATAAATTAGGTTAATGTTGAATAGTATACCTGTAAGATTTGTGGGAAAGGAAAGAATTTAATACCAAGCAAGAGACAGAGAATATTAAAATGTAAAGGTAAGAGACTTCTGGGTAATCATGGCTGCAATCTAGACGCCTCACACTTCCTCTCCCCGGCACCAAACGAAATAGACTACATCAAATGAGCATAAAAATCACCTTTGGAGGAACAGAAGGACTCCCCAGTACTCCCCAGTATACCACAGAGGCGAAGGTATGTGAGGTTTGAACATCTCCACACTATAAACAAGAAGGAGGAAAAGCTTGCACAGAAACGTGAACTGAGCTGCCCTTCACCCCTCCCCCACCTCCCCCACCAAACCAGAGTGAGCTACCAGAGCGCTAACTGGGACAGCGAGTGAGTGGGGAACATCTCTGTCTGAGGGGGGGGGGCACTCCAGGGTCCTTGGGATCTGGGGACTGCCAGGAAAAAACATCTCAGGGTGGTTTCACGGGAGAATCCTGTGCTGAGCACGGGCCGCAGAGCCTTACTCAGAACGGTTGCACTGAGCTTCTGGGTGGAGCTAAACACCTGGGCACTTTGGCTGTGATCAGGGGCCCAGCGCTCTAAGAAAACTCAGAGGCTGGGAAGAACTAGTCTGAGGCAACCTAAATTCACAGAAAACCTGCCCATATCACCCAGACCCCAGACCAAAAAGGAAAGGGGAATAAAACCACCAAAGGGATGGCTCACATGGCCCAAAATCAAGCCTCCAGGAAGAAAGGGAAAAAGGTGACTATTGAAAACTTTTATGGTGGAAATACCCAAGGAAAATAAGAGAAAGAGGATGAAATCCAAAAAAAAAAAAAATCAGAACATGCCTCCCAAAATTGAAACTATCAACAAGCTCTGGAAGATCTTAAACTGGAACTTACCCAAAAGATGGAAAACTGGAAAGAAAAATGGGAGAAAGAGATCAGCAGTCTAACAGATAAGACTGCTCAATTGGAAAAAGAACTCGAAGCATCCAATAGAAGGGCAGACGAAGCTGAAAAGCAAAACCAGTCCCTAACGATCAGAATTAAGCAACTCGAAGAAAGTGAGATCATAAAACAGCAAGAATCAATAAAGAAAACCCAAAAAATTAATGAATTAGAAGAAAACATAAAATATCTCACTGAAATGGTCATAGACTTGGAAAACAGAGGAAGAAGAGACAACCTCCGAATTATCGGTCTCCCAGAAAAACCAGAGATAAACAATAAACTCGATATTATTCTACAGGAGATTATAAAAGAAAATTGCCCACACGTTCTGGAGCAAGGGGGCAAAATAGAAATAGAAAGGGTTCATAGAACACCCTCTACACTAAATCCACAAAAGACAAACCCTAGGAATGTAATTGCCAAATTCAAGAGCTTCTAAGAAAAGGAGAAAATCCTACAAGAAGCCCAGAAGAGGAGCTTCAGATATAAGGGGGCTCCCATAAGAACCACACAGGACTTAGCAGCTAACACACTAAGAGACCAAAAAGCATGGAACACGATATTTAGAAAGGCAAGAGAGCTGGGTCTCCAACTAAGAATCAACTACCCAGCAAAACTGACTATATACTTCCAGGGAAAAGTATGGGCATTCAACAAAATAGAAGATTGCCAAGCATTTGCTAAGAAAAGACCAGAACTTAGTGGAAAATTTGATATCCAAGCACAGAAAGCAAGAGAAACATGAAAAGGTAAATATGAAAGAAAGGGAAAAAGAGATAAATCTTATCTTTTTCTTTAAGTCAAACTCTCTTCTATAAGGACTACATTTACATCAAATTATATATATATATATATGTATATATATATATTAATATGTGGGGAAAATGTTTTGTGTAACTCTCAAAAATTGTATGCATCATAAGAGTAGTTAGAAGAAACATGCATAGGGAAACATTGGGGCATTAAGAAGATTTGGGGAAAGTGGAGGCAAAGAAAGGAAAAGGGAGGGGGGAACCATCGATAACACTAAGATTTACTTCAAGAAATAGGGGGGGACTTAATAGAATAATCTTTCCCATATAAAGATACACATGGGAAGGGGAGGGGAAGAACTCTCATATGAGAAGGAGAGGAAGAGAGTGTGAAGTGGAATTACTTAAACCTTACTCTCAGTGAAATCAAATCTGAGCGGGAAGAACATCTAGATCCAGTGGGATCCTGAATTCTATCTTATCCATTAGGGCAAGAAAGAAAGGAAAATTAAGGAGGGGGAAGGGGAGGGAGTATAAAAAGTGAGGGAAGGAGAGGGGGGAGGGGAAGGGAACACAAAAAAGAAGGGGCTAGAAAGGGAAGCATCTCAAGGGAGGGGACTAGGGGGACTGACCTAAAGTAAATCACTGGTTCAAAAAGAGATAGCTAAAGAAGAAAGGTCAGAACTAGTGGAAGATATCAAAATGCCAGCAAATCCACAAATGACAATCATAACTTTGAACATGAATGGGATGAACTCACCCATAAAACATAGACAAATAGGAGATTGGATTAGAACCCCAAACCCTACCATTTGTTGTCTTCAAGAAACACATATGAGGTGGGTTGACACTCACAAGGTTAGAATTAAAGGTTGGAGTAAGACCTTTTGGGCCTCAACTGATAGAAAGAAGGCAGGAGTTGCAATCATGATATCTGACAAAGCCAAAGCAAAAATAGACCTGATCAAAAGGGATAGGGAAGGTAAATATATTCTGTGAAAAGGGAGTATAGACAATAAGGAAATACCACTAATCAACATGTATGCACCAAATGGTATAGCATCCAAATTTTTAATAGAGAAACTAGGAGAATTGAAGGAGGAAATACAGTAAAACCATATTAGTGGGAGACTTGAACCAACCACTATCAAATTTAGATATATCAAACCAAAAAAGAAACAAGAAAGAGGTAAAAGAGGTGAATGAAATCTTGGAAAAATTAGAGTTAATAGACATATGGAGAAAAATAAATAGGGACAAAAAGGAATACACCTTCTTTTCAGCACCACATGGCACATTCACAAAAATAGATCATACATTAGGTCACAGAATCATGGCACTCAAATGCAGAAAAGCAGAAATAATAAATGCAGCCTTTTCAGATCACAAGGCAATAAAAATATTGATCAGTAAGGGTACATGGAGAGCCAAATCAAAAATTAATTGGAAATTAATTACTATGATACTCCAAAGTTGGTTAGTTAGAGAAGAAATCATAGAAATAATTAATAATTTCGTTGAGGAAAATGACAACAGCGAGACATCCTTTCAGACCTTATGGGATGCAGCCAAGGCAGTACTTAGAGGAAAATTCATATCCCTGAGTGCATATATTAACAAATTAGGGAGGACAGAGATCAAGGAATTGGAAATGCAAATAAAAAAACTTGAGAATGAACAAATTAAAAACCCCCGAAGAAAACCATACTAGAGATCCTAAAAATTAAGGGAGAAATTAATAAAATCAGAAGTGACAGAACTATTGAGCTAATAAACAAGACTAGAAGCTGGTACTTTGAAAAAACAGACAAAATAGACAAAGTACTGGTCAATCTAATTAAAAAAAGGAAAGAAGAAAGGCAAATTAACAGCATCAAGGATGAAAAGGGGGATCTCACCTCCAATGAAGAGGAAATTAAGGCAATCATTAAAAACTACTTTGCCCAACTATATGGCAATAAATATACCAACCTAGGTGATATGGATGAATATTTACAAAAATGTAAATTGCCTAGACTAACAGAAGAAGAAATAGATTTCTTAAATAATCCCATATCAGAAAAAGAAATCCAACAGGCCATCAAAGAACTTCCTAAGAAAAAATCCCCAGGGCCTGATGGATTCACCAGTGAATTCTATCAAACATTCAAAGAACAGCTAACTCCAATACTATACAAACTATTTGACATAATAAGCAAAGAGGGAGTTCTACCAAACTCCTGTTATGACACAAACATGGTACTGATTCCAAAGCCAGCAGGCCAAAAACAGAGAAAGAAAATTATAGACCAATCTCCCTAATGAATATAGATGCAAAAATCTTAAATAGGATATTAGCAAAAAGACTCCAGCAAGTGATCAGAGGGGTCATCCACCATGATCAAGTAGGATTTATAACAGCGATGCAGGGCTGGTTCAATATTAGGGAAACAATCCACATAATTGACCACACCAACAAGAAAACCAACAAGAACCACATGATTATCTCAATAGATGCAGAAAAAGCCTTTGATAAAATACAACACCCATTCCTACTAAAAACACTAGAAAGCATAGGAATAGAAGGGTCGTCCCTAAAAATAATAAACAGTATATATCTAAAACCATCAACTAGTATCATCTGCAATGGGGATAAACTAAATTTATTCCCATTAAGATCAGGAGTGAAACAAGGATGCCCATTATCATCTCTATTATTTGACATTGTATTAGAAACACTAGCAGTAGCAATTAGAGAAGAAAAAGAAATTGAAGGCATTAAAATTGGCAATGAGGAGACCAAGCTATCACTCTTTGCAGATGACATGATAGTCTACTTAAAGAATCCTAGAGATTCAACCAAAAATCTAATTGAAATAATCAACAACTTTAGCAAAGTTGCAGGATACAAAATAAACCCACATAAGTCATCAGCATTTCTATATAATTCCAACACAGCTCAGCAGCAAGAACTAGAAAGTGAAATCCCATTCAAAATTACCTTAGACAAAATAAAATACTTAGGAATCTATCTCCTGAGACAAACACAGGAACTATATGAACACAACTACAAAACACTCTCCACACAACTAAAACTAGACTTGAACAATTGGAAAAACATTAACTGCTCATGGATAGGATGAGCCAATATAATAAAAATAAACATCCTACCCAAACTCATCTATCTATTTAGTGCCATATCCATGGAACTTCCAAAAAAATTTTTTTGCTGATTTAGAAAAAAAACATAACAAAGTTCATTTGGAAGAACAAAAGATCAAGGATATCCAGGGAAATAAATGAAAAAAAAATAAAAAGGAAGGTGGCCTTGCAGTCCCAGATCTCAGACTATATTATAAAGCAGCGGTCATGAAAACAATTTGGTACTGGCTAAGAGACAGAAAGGATCAGTGGAATAGACTGGGGGCAAGCAACCTCAGCAAGATAGTATATGACAAACCCAAAGATCCCAGCTTTTGGGACAAAAATCCACTATTCGATAAAAACTGCTGGGAAAATTGGAGGACAGTGTGGGAAAGATTAGGTTTAGATCAACACCTCACACCCTACACCAAGATAAATTCAAAATGGGTGAATAACTTGAACATAAAGAAGGAACTATAAGAAAATTAGGCAAACACAGAATAGCATACATGTCAGACCTTTGGGAAGGGAAATACTTCAAAACCAAGCAAGACTTAGAAAGAGTTACAAAATGCAAAATAAATAATCTGGAATACATCAAATTAAAAAGTTTTTGTACAAACAAAACCAATGTAACCAAAATCAGAAGAGTAGCAACAAATTGGGAAGCAATCTTCATAAAAACCTCTGACAAAGGTATAATTACCCAAATTTATAAAGAACTAAATCAATTGTACAAAAAATCAAGCCATTCTCCAATTGATAAATGGGCAAGGGACATGAACAGGCAGTTCTCATCCAAAGAAATCAAAACTATTAATAAGCACATGAAAAAGTGCTCTACATCTCTTATAATCAGAGAGATGCAAATCAAAACAACTCTGAGGTATCACCTCACACCTAGCATATTGGCTAACATGACAGCTATGGAAAGTAATGAATGCTGGAGGGAATGTGGCAAACTGGGGACACTAATTCATTGGTGGTGGAGTTGTGAATTGATCCAGCCATTCTGGAGGGCAATTTGGAACTATGTCCAAAGGGTGATAAAAGACTGTCTGCCCTTTGATCCAGCTATAGCACTGCTGGGTTTGTACCCCAAAGAGATAATAAGGAAAAAGACTTGTACAAGAATATTCATAGCTGTGCTCTTTGTGGTGGCCAAAAATTGGAAAACGAGGGGATGCCCATCAATTGGGGAATGGCTGAACAAATTGTGGTATATGTTGGTGATGGAATACTATTGTGCTAAAAGGAATAATAAAGTAGAGGAATTCCATGGAGACTGGAACAACCTCCAGGAAGTGATGCAGAGCAAAAGGAGCAGAACCAGGAAAACATTGTACACAGAGACATTGTGGTACACTCGAAGGTGATGGACTTCTCCATTAGTGGCAATGCAATGTCCCTGAACAATCTGCAGGGATCCAAAAAGTACTATCCAAAAGCAGAGGATAAACTGTGGGAGTAAAAACACCGATGAAGAGCAACTGCTTGACTACAGGGGTTGAGGGGATATGACTGAGGAGAGACTCTAAATGAACACTCTAATGCAAATACCAACAACAGGGAAATTGGTTCAAGTCAAGAACACATGTGATAACCAGTGGAATCGTGTGTCGGCTATGGGAGAGGGAAAGGTGGTGGAGGGAGGGGAGGGGAGGAAAAGAAAATGATCTTTGTTTCCAGTTAATAATGTTTGGAAATGACCAAATAAAATAATGTGTAAAATTAAAAAAATGTAAATGTAAATTAAAATGTAAATTGTAAAATGAATATTTTTGATTATAATAAATTTAAAAGGTTTTGTACAAACAAAAACAATGCAACCAAAATTAGAAGAGAAGCAACAAACTGGGAAAAAATTTTATAACAAAATTCCCTGACAAAGGTCTAAATTCCCCAAAATATAAGGAACTAAGTCAAATATTCAAGAAATCAAGCCATTTCCAAATTGACAAATGGTCAAAGGATATGAATAGGCAGTTTCCAGATGAAATCAAAACCATCAATAATCACATGAAAAAGTGTTCAAAGTCCCTCCTGATTAGAGAAATGATCATCAAAACAACCCTGAGGTAACACCTCATACCTAAAAGATAGGCCAATATGACAATAAAAGATAACAATAAATGTTGGAGGGGATGTGGCAAAATTGGGAAACTAATACAATGCTGATGGAGTTGTAAATTGATCCAACCATTCTGGAAGGCAATTTGGAATTGTGTTCAAAGGACTTTAAAAGAATGCATAACCTTTGATCCAGCAATACTACTACTAGGATTGTACCCCAAAGAGATAATTAAAAAAAGAGTTGTACAAAAATATTCATAGCCACACTCTCTGTGGTGGAAAAAGTTAAAAAATGAGGGGATGTCCCTCAATTGTGGAATGGCTGAACAAATTGTGGTATACAATGGTAGTGGAATACTATTGTGCTATAAGGAATGATGAACTGGAGGATTTCTATATGAAACAGAAAAACCTCCATGAACTGATACAGAGTGAAATGAGCAGAACTAGGAGAACATTGTGCACAGAAAGTGAAACATTATGGAATGATTAAATGTAATGGACTTTGCAATGATCCAGGACAATCCTAAGGGACTTATGAGAAAGAATGCTATCCATGTCAAGAGAAAGAACTGTGGGAGTAGAAACACAGAAGAAAAATATTTGACTTATCACTTGTTTATATGGGTACATGATTTGGAGGTTTGGTTTCAAAAGATTAGTCCATTGCAAAAATGAATAATGTGGAAATAGGTATCAAGTTATACCATTTGCATAACCCAGTGGAATTGCCTGTTGTATCTGGGAGTGGGGAGGAAAGAGGGAAGAGAAGGAAAATGTATCATGTAAACCTGGAAAAATATTTTAAAAATAAATAAATTTTATTTTAAAGGTAGGCTCTGTTCTCCAAGAGGATAGGGCACTCTTTTATTTGTTTTTTAAGGGGCCAAGCTATATCAGTTTTAATTTTCTGAACTTTGCTAGCATGCTACAAAAAGCTTTTTCCCCTGTTTACACCTGGTTTATTCTTTGATTTAATTAATTAACTTAATGCAGAGTCCAGATAAACTTCACTCATGCATAAATGAAGAAACTGAGTCTAGAAAAAAGAATGCTTTCTTTTTATCCCCAAAGGAAATGTAGTGAAGCGCAAACCCAGAGTTTAGGTCTTTTGGCTCTTATTCAGTACCCTGAATAGTATACTCTTAGCTTAGGCCACCCAGCAAAAATCTAGATGAATAGTTAGATGTTGATGTTAATGTTTATGATGACATTGATTATGTTGATGTTGTTGTTGATAGTGATGTTGAAGATGTTGATGATGAGGTTGTTGATGATGTGGATGATGATGTTGTTAACTATATTGATGATAGTGTTAATGATGTAGTTGATGATGATGTTGATCATCTTGTTGATGATAATGATGTCGGTGACAATGTTGTTGTTGATGATGATGTTGATGTTGATGATGATATTGTTGATGATATTGATAGTGTTGATGTTGATTATGATGATGATGATGATGATTAAATTTGGAGTTGGAGGTTTTTCTTCCATTTGAACCTTTCTGACCCTTCCCACTGGAGTAATTAAAATTTCTTTTGAGACTGTCTCTAACCTCTTTCACCCTTCCATTGTATTAGTCTTCTCCCAACCTCCCCCCATGTACTTCTTTCTGTAATATATATTTACTCCATTTTATTTCTTTTCCTATTTCTCTTAATATTATCCTCTTTTTTACAACTTGTCACTGTACTCTCTAAATATCCTTCTTCTAGCTACCCTGATGATAATAACAATTGTTAAGAGTTACTGATATCATCTTTTTCTCATTGGAAAACAAATCATTTGAACTTATTGGGTCCCTTAAGAAAAAAAATTTTTTTGATGCATCCCTTGAGTTTTGTGTTTCAGCATCAAATTTTCTATTTAAGTCAGGTCTTTTCTTTCAGAATGCTTGGAAGTCTTCTATTTTATTAAATGACCATATTTCCCCCTGTGAGAATATAGTCAATTTTGCTGGGTAGTTGATTCTTGATTGTAGACCCAGTTTCCTTTCTTTGCAGATTATCATATTCCATGCCTTCTGGGCCTTCAGTGTGGATGCAACTCAACTAGGTCCTCTGTTATCTTAACTGTGGTTCCATGGTATCTGAATGACTTCTTCTTAGCAGCTTGTAGTATATTTTCCTTGATCTGTTAGTTCTTGAATTTGGCTATAACATTCCTGGATGTTGCCAATTGGGGATTTAATGCAGGAGGTGATCTATGGATTCTTTCCATCTTTACTTTTCCCTCTTGTTCAAGAATGTTGGGGCAGTTTTCTTGGATAATTTCTTGTAGAATGATGTCTAGGATTTTTATTTTGTCATGATTTTCCAGTAGTTCAATAGTTCCTAAATTGTCTCTTCTAGATTTATTTTCCAGGTATGTAGTTTTACCAATGGGTGTTTTATATTTTCCTCAATTTTTTCATTCCTTTGATTTTGTTTTATAGATTTTTGCTGCCTTGTGAAGTCATTTGCTTCTGGTTGTTGAATTCTAATTTTTAAAGACTGAATTTCATCTGTGGCTTTTTGGTCATCCTTCTCCTTCTGGTCTGTTTTTCTTTTTAGGCCATCTTTCACTTTCTTTGCCTCATTTTCAAGCTTGTCAATTCTGTCTTCCAATATATTATTTTCTTATTTTAGTTCATATGCCTCTGTTTCTAGACGACTTATTTTGCTTTTTAAGTTCTTTTCCCCATTGTCTTCAGCCTCTCTTAATTGGTTTTTGAATTTTGTTTTGAGTTCTTCCAAAGCCTGTGTCCAATTTTCTGTAGTTTTTGCATTTTTGCTTGGTGTTCCATTTGCTTTTTGTTTGTTACATGGATAGAAACTGTCAATTGTCATTTCTTTTTTCTTTTTCTGTTGTTTACTCACATATATATTTTTTTCCTTCTTTGACTCTTGTCATTGATTCTAATCTTGCTCCTCTGATTATTTGCTGGATCTGTGGGTTTGTGCTATCCTGTCCTGAAGGGGCTTTTTTTCTGTTCTACTGATTGACTAGATTAAGCTGATGGAGTATTAATGAGCCCTGAGGTCAGATCTTCCCCAGCTGGCAGCAGAAGCTGAAGGTGTAGGTGAAGGTGTGTAGGCTGAAGGGAGCTGTGTTTCCCTCCCTGTTACCAAAGTATTCTGTTGAGGTTGCAGCCTTTGCCCTAGGATCTGAGTCAGCAGGATTCTTATGGTGGTTCTGAGCTCATTTGGTGGAGGAAGGGTGTTGGAGTTTGAGCTTCCCTGCCCTCTGAAGGCTTCTTAGTTGCCCTATTGATAGACTAGATTAAGCCAAGGTGGAGATGGATGTGCCCTTAGGCCAAAACCTTGAGAAACAGAGGCCCAAGATGGGGAGTAGTTGCTATGACTAGGCTGCCTTCCTCTCAGTGCCTCTCCTATAGCTGCCTCCCTGCCAGCTGTGGTTAGAGACCTCAACCTGGCACAGCTATGGCAGCAAAGCATTCCCTCCCAGCTAGAGATTCCAGCAACCATCAGAGACTCAGTACAGTAGGTGGGGCAGGGGTCCTGGGACATTCCTTCTTCCTTTTTCTTAAACCTGAGAATTCAGCCTTCTCTGTGTAACTTTTAAGTTGAATTGAGCAGGGTTAGAGGGGTCCCCTGGTTCTGTCCTATTGTTATATTTTGTTTTCTGTACTCTTGAAGCACTTTGTTTTTGATTGGTGTGGAAGAGTTTTCACAGAGGTCTGGTCTTTTGCTGCTTCTAAGTGGCCATCTTGACTCCACCCCCCAGGGCACTCTTTTAAACTTTGATTCTTCCTTGATGCTACCCTTAGTCTTATTTCTGGGTTTCTTCAAGTTTCAGTTCTTCCAAGATGGTATGATGACCTGTGGGCTGGGAGTGCTGAGAGCCACCTCAAACTGCTGATTCAATCACCCACTGAGATTTCTGATGGCTCAAATTCTAGCCTCAGGCTTGGGTATAGGATTTTGGTCTCACTTTGGGTTTGATTAGGTCAGGCACACCACACACTGTAGACTGACCTGCCCTGGGCTGCTCCTTTATCTTTGGCAAGGGTTATCTAGGTTCCCACAAGCCAGCACCCGGGGGTCCACCCTTCCCAGGGATTGGGGTCCATCTCTGGGTCTACTGACTGCCCCAAACTGGGATTCAAGGAACTCCTTACCTTACTCTAGGCCCATCAGGCTTGGCAGCAAAGACTGACCCAAGCTGGTATTTCAGAACACACAAAAGATTTGCTTAGAACTTTAAGGGGTTGTGCATTGAGTTGGACTGCTATTAGCCCAGGCAGGGTCCAGGATCTGGATGTTGGCTAAGGCCAACAGAACCTTGAACAGTAGATATGGGGGTTGGGAGGGCTTGCTGTTGGCTTACTCCTTGCCCCTTGCTGTAGCCTCATGCTGGTTGGGATCTCCTCTCAACCTAGTGCCCCAGATCCTCTCTGCCTACCTTTCAAGTTGTTCTCTTCATGAAAGTTGCTTCATTCTATTTCCTTGTTGTTTCTTTCACTCCTGTATTCATTTTGTGTCTTTATTTTAAGATTGATTGGAGAGGATTCTCACAGTGGTTTTAAGCTTCCCTGCTTCTACTCCACCATCTTGGCTATGTCAAGATATATTTTTGCCAAGAAAAATTATGAAATCATCTACCAAGGAAGGTTGGGGTACATAGTTTATAAGTTGAGGAAGCATCCGTATAGATTTAAATCATAAAATTTAAGAGTTGGAATAGATCTCAGGGACATCCAGTTAAAACTACACTCAGAAAGGAACCCTGATCACAAAATATCTCTTTTCAAAGAGTTTTACCTATGACCAATACTCAAGAAACCAACAATAATTTCATTAAGAAATCATCTTGACATGTAGTTGCTATTGCTGTCAAAATTCTTGGGCTTAGTGTTAAAAAGGACTCTGATTCTCAAAGTGCTCTCAGTTTCCTCAGTGAATAACTGTACCATCAATATGAAGAACAACCAAAGAAACAACTCTTTCAATAATCCATAGAAAATAGTGAAGATGCTTTGAGATTTTCAGATTCCTCTCCAAGGATTCCACAAAAAGTTGACTGGATTGTTCAGACATCCTTTCCTATTTTGGGAGCTGCTTCTGCTCAAAAAAACAATGGCTTAGGTTTAGATACAAGATTGGCCTCTTCTCTTTTGGAGGCTGAGAAAAAATCCTACCTTAAAACAACCCCCCTCAGCAATAATTATAATTCTAGACTACAGAAACCTAGGTCTAAATCTAAAGCCTTTTTACAATGCCTTAATCTTGGTTCTCAAGAAAGCACTATTATCAATCATTTTCTTCCATTAAGCAAATATTTGTGAGTAAGACTATAGATGAATCAATAGATACACAAGTTGAGACCAATGCAAAAATGAGGCTATTGATGTGATCTTTTTATGTCATGGAAACCAGTGGGAGGCAGAGGAGCCAAAAGGAAGAAGACTGAAAAAGAAAGTAAACATTGTTCCCAAAGGTCTTTTGAAAAAGAAAATGCTTCTCCTTCTAAGGGGATATTCTACCTTCTGTCAAGGGAGATTCTGTAAAGTTCTGTAAAGGGTAAGTCCCTAGATCTATCAGATCAATTTTCAGCTATCCATCATCAAGAAAAAAGCCAAGGAAATGAAGTCACTTGTGATTATGAGGCAATAAAAAATGAAAAGTAGGATGGGACAAGGAGATTATGAACTTGCCTTAGTTTGTCAATTAAATCCTTGTAGAAAAACTAAAGAATGAATTCTACAAGAAAATTGAGAGAAACTATCCTGTTGAGTATAGATCTAGTAGCAGATCTTTCTCAGTATAAAATAGATATTACTATAAGGATAGTGTCAATCAAGATAAGTAGAGGAGACTATGGACATGAATTGTACATTGATTAATGAAACTATGCTTTTAAAAATCAAGAAGCAAGATCAAAAAGGAGAGAAAAATCCATAGTTAGGAAGAAAAATGCATGATAGCTTATCAGAATTGTTAGACCAGACAATATATCAAGAATATCAATCTTATCTGACAGATACTTCTCCACTCAGTGAGCAAAAAGAAAATCTCCATGTAAAAGATGAAAAATTATCAGTTGCTACAAAGAAACTAAACAGTCTAGAAGATTTACATAATAAAGTCAAACAAAAATCATTTTTGGAGCCTTCCTTTAAAGATGATGAAAAAAGGACCACATTATAAAATTCCCCCCACATTAAGGTGGTACAAAAAACAAGAGAGGAGAAAATTATGTGGACACATATAAAAAAATGTGAAATTTATTATATGAAATTTTTTCGAGAAAAGAAACTAGCCTTCTGTTCAAGACACTGATTCCTCTATATTCCTTCTAGCACACCTGAAAATTTCTGGTAAGTTGGGTTTCCTTCAGCTCAAACTTGTATAGATAGAGGGTACATTAAGAAAAAGACCTTAATTCTTATCCACATCCCAAGAGGCAGGAGCCTTACAACTCAATGCTTTTTCCAAAAGACAAAGAACAGAAAATATAGGTATTAAGGAAGTTGCAAAAGATGTGAGAACAATATTCCTTGTTTATTTATACTTATGGTTGGAATAAAAAATATTTTATTCTCTGCTCAAGTTAGCTACAACTTGATATATATCATTTAAATATGTTATATATACAGAAATATTATTTAAAATAATTGAGTAGAATCAACTAAAAAAACTAGTTGAGATAATAACTTTACTGAAGTTGCCGGATACAAGTAAATCCACATAAATCATCAGCATTTCTATATATTACCAAAAAGTTCAACAGCAAGAGATAGAAAGAGAAATTCCATTTACAATAAATCTAGATGATATAAAATACTTGGAACCTACTTGCCAAGACAAACTCAGGAATTAAATGAACACAATTACAAAATACTTTCACACAAATAAAGTCAGTTCTAAACAATTGGAAAAACATCGATTGCTCATCGGTAGCTGAGTTAAAATAACAAAAAGGACAAATTCTGCCTAAATTAATTTACTTATTTAGTTCCATACCAATTAAACTACTAAATAATTATTTTATAGAACTAGAAAAAAAAAAGATGAACAAAATTCATCTGGAAGAACAAAAGGTCAAGAATATCAAAGGAACTAGTGAAAAAAATGTGAAGGAACATGACCTAGCAGTACCAGATCTCAAACTGTACTATAAAGTCGCAATCATCACAACAATCTGGTCCTTGCTAAAGAATGGCTGATCAATGGAATAGATTAGATACACAATATACAAGGATAAATGATCTTAGCAACCTATTGGTTAATAAACCCAAAGATCCCAATTTTTAGAATAAGAACTCACTATTTAAAAATTTAAAAATTGCTAGGAAAATTGGAAAATAGTATGGCAGAAGCTAGGTATAGACCAATATCTCACACCCTTTACCAAAATAAGGTCAAAATGTTGATGATGAAATACTATTGTGCTATAAAAAATTATAAGGTAAATGAGTTCAGAAAAATCTGGAAGGATCTGCATGTAGTGATATAAAGTGAATTAATCAGAACTGGGAGAACATCATCTACAGTAGCAATATTATACAATGATCAACCAAGAATACTTGGCTACTCTCAACAATGCAATGATCTGGGACAATCTTGAAAAAATTGTGATGGGGAATGCTATCCACCTCCAGAGGAATAACTGTTGGAGTCATATGCAAATAAAAGCATATTATCTTTCACATTAATGTATTTAAAGTTTTAGTTTGGGGTTTTAGTTTTGTATAAGTGTGCTCTTACAGCAATGACCACCAGGGAAGTGTGTTTTGCATGATAATAAAAAGGAAAAAAAAAAAGAAAAGCCTTTAGAAGCCTGTGTGATCACTGAGATGAGAATGTGAAAATGCAAAAGATTGAATTTCTCTTCTTTTACTGTGAAGTATAACATATTGATGACAAAATAAATATTATGGGAACCAAAAATAAATAGATGAAATAAAATAATTATAAGTGTACTGTCCTTATGCATTTTTTAAATTTGCACCTTTGAAACAACAGGATGCTTCATTTCACATTTCACATTAATTTACATTTAAGTGTAACTTAAAAGTGGTGGATATTATTGATTGGTCTTTGTAATATTATAATATAATTTTATAATTGTCGAAGCAGTTTAGTGGTCTCTTACTATACTTTTTCTCTTATCTTTGGGTCTAATTCCTCTTGACCATTTATTTGTGTCCTCTTCTTACCATTCTAAAGATTCTTCTTCCTCACAAAGAAAATAAGGGGAAGGGGGGAAAGTAGGCCATTCTTTTCTTTTGCCCAAGTTGTAATAATCAAAGTCACTCCTGGACATTGGGACACTCTTCCTAACTTCTCTCCTAAGTGGTTTTAAAAGTTCTACTTTCCCATTATATTCCCCCAAAACCTCAGCTCATTCTCCACTAGCCTTCCTGATATTATTATTTTAGGACTATACCACTCTTCTAAAGTCACCCTTAGTTATATATACCCTCCCTTTTATTTTTTGTAAATATTATTTTAAAATCTGAGCCAGAGGAAAGGTCCCCAACTAGCCACATTGGTGTCTTAAATCATCTCTTTTTACTTCTTCCTCAGAATAATTTGTGATTGTCATAAGAAATTAATTCTTGAGAGCATTTCATTCCTCTTGAGACAACTTCCCTTTAGGCCTCAAACTCTTTTTTCCCCTAGGTTTTCTGAATGTGTCACCCAAAGGCTATATATTAGATTGTGCTAGTGTTCTCTTATTTATAATGGACTTAGTTTCTCTTTATAAAACAGTCTGCCCATACCCCATTAAAGCTTTTTCCTTCTACCTGATGTTACTTCCTTCTTTATTTTCTGCCTTTTTTCTGGAACTCCTCATCTGGAATTTCCTACTTCAGATTAGGAATTTTCCATTTCCTAAATGGTTGGTGTCTCCCTTCCTGTGATCCTAGTGGTAGAAAAGTGATTAGACTGATATAAGTAAACTTCCTCTCATCTCTATAGAATACCTGAATGGTCTCATCCCTAAGTTGCCCTACAATATAAAGAGGGATAGTTAATGCAGGATTCTAGGAATATTATAAAATCCACAATCCTGCCATGGTCTGAAAACTATCCTGTCTAAATCTTCCTTTTCCCTTTCCTCTTCTTACCTTTCTCTTGCTCTTTCTTTTCCCCTTTGCCCTCCCCCTTCCTTTCCTCTACTGAAATAGTCCTGGGCCAGCACAAGGTGGGGGTCACTAAGAGGACCCTTTCCCCTGACTTCCCTTCCATGTTCCCTTGGGTATCTTCAGTTGAGCTATGTGACAATTCTTTAAGCTCTTCATATAAAAGATCTATTTACCTAGCCTATCTGATTATTCTGCAAAAAGTTACATTTGCAACCTGTCATCCTCCAGGAAGCCTATTGTCTATAGCTAGGCATTATACAGTTGGAATCTTTGTTTTATCTTTGATTTCTTTCAAAATGTCTCCATGATTTCCAGACATCCCATTGTGTCAGTATTAGGTCTAGAACATCCTGTGCCAGTATTTGGTTTCTTACCTCCACAGGATGTGTTTGAAGAATAGGAACATCCACAGCAAAGCCTTAGACATAGAACTTTTGGTTATCTGTTTTGATCCTGAGTTCATTGTTTTGAGCTATGATCAAGAACGGGTTCTCATGTATTTTCTTGATCTCACATGTGTGAATCATTTGGTTTTTACTTTAGAGTCCTTTGAATGTTACTCCTTTGATTTTCTTGTAACCATTTTATTCACATGTCTTGACATATGTTGTTTCTATCAATAGGAAAATATTCCCTTTAAATGACTGCCATATTGAGTGGGGAAAGGACTGGATTGATCTACAGAATATTTGATTTTGGATTCTTGCACTGAAATGTAATATAGACATGTAAAAAAAGGGGAACAACCTTTGTAGACATTCAACCTGGTATTTTCCTTGAGGCAGGTGCAAAGTCCCTCCTACCTGCCAAGTCCCCATTTTCTTATCAAGAACAGCCACTGAAGACCTAGAAAATAAAATTCTTACCACCACAGTTCTCAATCAAATGATTGAGTCAAATGGTTTTGCCAAATGATTCATCATCAGAAACCTATATGGTTTTATTAGTGGAAATTATACTAAAGAAGATGCTTTACTATCTGCTTTTCTGATGGACCCTAAGGACCACTGGCCTTTCCAATTGATGTGCAGCTAAAATCTCCTCTAAGTATTGACAATTTCTCTTGAATATGAGTTCCTGGAGAACAGGAAAACATTTCTTTTCAGTTTGTACCCTTAGAGTTTTGCATATATTAAGCACTTAACAAAAGTTTTTCTTTTTAAATAATTCATTCAGCAAGCAAATTCACTTCTCTGAAACAGTTTCCTTGAGTCAAATATAGATAATACAAAGTTGCATAGTGGAAAGTGTTGTAATTAAAATTCATTTATTCATTCATTTATTCGTTTGACAATGGATTAGAAAGGCAAAGTGATCTAGTAGATAGAGAGATGATCTTGAAGCCAGGATGACCTAGATTAAAGGCTGTCTTCTGACATGTACAGGCTCTGATACTTGGCAAATCACTTAACCAACTTTCTAAAACTATATTTCAGAGAAGATGTTGGTCTGCATGGGTTGAGTTTCCTCCCTTAAGAATTTCCTATTACAATGAAATCACTTTCCCTTGTGTCAGGCACTGTGATGGGTATTAGAGATGCAAAGAGAAAAATGACTATAAAATGAAGAAGTTGGACTAGACAATTTCTCAGGATACCTTTAGCTCTAAATCCAGATCTTCTGACACTTGGACTCAAAGCTTCACAGGATTACTGTGAGGAAAATGCCTTATAAATGTTAGATTGCTGAAAGAAGTCAACATATGTTGGAAAATAGGACATTTCAAGATTAAAACAAACTTTATAGAGAATCCTTCATAGAGGAGTAAGAGTGTATCCAAATTACTGACTGAAGAGAGAAAATGAACCAGCAGCCAGGATGTTTTGGGGTGAAGAAATCAAAGCTATATATAACTATATGAAAAAGTCTCTAAATCATTATTTATTAGAGAAATGTAAATCAAAACAACTCTGATATTCAATCATCTCATACCTACCAGACTGGCTGAAATGATAAGAGGAGAAGTGAAAAATATTGGAAAGGTTTTGGGAAAATGAGGGCACTAATACTTTTTGGTGAAACTGTGAACTTATCCAATCATTTGGGAGAGCAATCTGGAATTATACTCAAAGATTTATAAAACATTTTTTTGGTCCCAGTAACACCACTATTAGATTTATTTTCTAAAGTGATCAAGGAAAAAAGAAAGAGAACTTACATGCTCTAAAATATTTAGAGTATCTCTTTGTGATGACAAAAATCTAGAAATTGAAGGTATGTCTATCAGTTGGGAAATGGCTAAGTCAGTTGTGGTACATGTTCATAATGGAATACTATTGTTCCATAAGAAATTACAAACAAGATAATCACACACACACACACACACACAAACTGAAATGACTTATATGAAGTGATACAACATGAAGTGAGCAGAACCAGGAAAATATAGTATACAATAACAACAAAAATATATAATGCTCAATGGTGAATGACAACTTATCGAGAAGACAAGGATCCAGAACCACTCCAAAGTACTCATGATAAAATAAGATATCCATCACATAGAAATTGCAGATGGAGTCTGAATGCTGATGAAACATACCTCTCTTCACTTCATTTACTCCATGAATTTTTCTCTACTATAAGCAATATATGTCTTGCACAAAATGACAAAAAGGGAAATAAATATCCTATGGTAATATATGTGCTACTTATATTTCCTGCCTTTTTGAGAAGAAGGTGGTAGAGATGAAGAGAACATGGATTACAAAATGCCAGGAAGTGAATATTAGAAATTATAATGTAATTCATTGGCATGTAATCCAAAAAAAATTTAAGTTAATAAAATCAATAAATCAATAAAAACATTTATTAATTGCTTACTATATACTTTATCAGCAATACAAATATAAAAGTAAGATAATCTCTACCTTCAAGAAGACTGCATTCTAGTAGAGGAAGACATACAAAGGAGAGCCAAGGAGGAATGTTTTGGTTTCAAGGTCTGAAGATCAATAAATACAAAGCAGAACTGATTGACAATCTCTTTCCCATTGCAATGGTAGTATTAACTTAATTATGATTCCAGGGGTAAAAGTAAAGTTATCACAGTATGATTAGGGTAGATACCAAGGTATAGTGGTCTGAAGGATATAGTGGCTGGCAGGAATGATGGTGAAAAAAGATAACCAAGGTGGAATGTGAAATATAGCTGGGACTTGCTAGATATACTGGGCCATGTTTCATAGTCACCAATCAGGGCAATTTGTTATTCCATGTTGGGGGTTCCAGAAGGGAAAATGAAATGACTACACAGGAAATTTAGACTAGGTGACAGAAAGAATTCCCAATTGTGAAAATCAATTAAGGGTGGTTTGTCAAGGAGCCTATGTATTTGAATGTCTTCTCTTTCCTTCCAATGCACAGATGAAGTAAACAAATATCTTTCTCAATTCTGCAGATTGCAAAGGAAAAGCCAGATATCTTTTTGAAAAGAGTGTTGCCCCAATTCTATTCTTATCTGGCAAGAATTAAATTGTATCCAAGACAAGCCAAAATGCTGCTAGAATTAATGGAAAACTAGTCCCCCATAAGAGCATAGAGCAAATAATAATGCCCAGGAAAGTGCAACATCAGGCAATGTGGTTGGCAAGTAAAAGGAAGCAGTTTCTTGTGAAGATAAGAATCCCAAAGGGCTGAAGTAGAGGCATAATCTAATAGCATTTCAAGCCAGGAAGCCTGCACTGAATTAGGCACTTGATATTACCAAGCCTGTTGGCAAATGATGATTGGTCTGATGCCATCTTTTCCCCTGAGGCTTTGTTCTTTTTTTGTTGGTTATGCCAGGCATTTCCCATTCCCACTATGCTTTTGTGACAGGTACCTGTGCCCTGCCTTCTTGTGCTTTTGAATTATTATTATTGCCCCAGACCATTAAAAAAAAATAGAAACTCAGATCAGCTAGTGGTTGTCAAGAACATTGGAGTGGTGATGCCTTTAGACCAAATTATAAGCTAAAATGGTTTTTGTGAATAGAATCTCTTTTCATTAATTGAGACATTTTCCCTCCCCTTACTACCCTCTTTGGCTTTTCCAGTTGCAGATATGTATGTATATATATATATACATATATATATATTCCAATTCTATATATGTAGATAGATATATACATACATAGATAATTTACCCAAATGCATGTTTTCTTAAATCCTTGCTACATATTCACTCTGGATATATTAAAAAATAGTATATTGACATAGTCTCTTGACTCCCTGTGGGTTATTAATTTAAAAAGAAAATAAAACAACGATTCCCTTCAGTTTTATTCTAATGCATGCATTATATAAGTTACCTTTTTTCAAACTGAAACATTGTATTAAAATTATTAATGAGTTTTCCTCTCTCTCCAGCTAGAAATTGGATTCAATCCTGTTATGGTCCTTATATAGAAGGAGTTCACCCACAAATACTTCATATACTAGTTCCTCATCACTATTGAAGAATGAATCCTTTCTTTGTGGGCTTTAAAATTACAATCCAAGCAACAGCCATATTCCCTACCCCAAGCCTCAATCTACTGTTGTAGCTGACATAATTTGGTATTCCTCTTCCAGTAAATATTTACTAAGCACCCGTTATAGACAAAGCACTGTGCTAGTACATTGGGGAGCCAGGGAGAAATAAGAAGCAACTACATAATTCTTGTCCTCAAAGGTGGTACAATGTAGTATGAAGTGATAATAATATTCATAATAATTAACATTTATGCAGCACTTCGAAGTTTTCAAAGTACTTTATGTGTACTATCTCATGTGATTCTCACATCAGGTTCTATTAAGTATTCCCATTTTAGAGATAAGGAGTCTGAAGCAGTGAGAGATTAAAGAACTTTCCTAGGGTCAAACACAACTGATAAAAGTCTCAGGTAGGGTTTGGACTAAGGTCTTCCTCACTCTAGGCCCAGAACATTATTCACTATATCTGAGACCCTCAAATTTTTAGTTTCAAGATCCTTCTATGCTCTTAAAATTACTGATGACATAAAAATGAAGAGATTGCTTTTTTAAAGACTTGGAAAAAACCACATGATATAATGAAAAGCTAAATGAGTAGAACCAAGAGAACAATACATGCAGCCACAGAATTAATCCTGGAAAAATAAAATGTGAATGTTACCTCTAGAAAGTGAACAGAAAGGTGAAATATGAAAGACAATTTATATGTATACGTTGGCCACCTTGAGGATATCTTTTGTGATGCAGGGAGAGTGAGGAGGGAATGGGATACTAGTGGATAGGACTTACTATATAGGTATGAAGAAAAGTAAAGTAAATATATAGAAGATTCATGATTTCATTTGTGTATTATTTTCTTTTTCTTCGTATATGGAAATGTTTGTTTCATTTGGTTTTGTAAAAGAATAAAAAAGAAAAGAAAAATATTATTGATAACCTCCCTCTCTCGTCCTAGAATATTTGTTTATATTGTGTTCAGTCATTTCAGTCTTGTATGATGACTCTTCCTTATCCTATTCAGGGCTATCTTGGCAAAGATGCTGGAAACAGTTGGAAACTCAGGCAAACTGGGTTGTGACTTTTCCATAGTCCACACTAGTGACCCATAACACACAGCTAATAAATTTCTGAAATCAGATTTGAACTCATAAAAATGAGTCTTCCTGATCCCAGGCCTGGCAGTTTATTCACTCTACTATCTAGATGTCCCTTTTATTTATATGAATTATATCAATTGATATTTACCACATCAGAAATGAAAATGTCAGTATTATGAAAATCATTTTGGTCTTGTTGAACTCCTGAGAGGGAGTTAGACTTCTTGAAGGTTCCCAAAATACACTGCACTACCCCATCTAGCTTCCTCTCTGGAGATACTATTAGCTACCTCCTAATTTGGTGAGTTGCTGATTTCTTTTAAGGGAGTAGAGGGAGTAAAAGTATGGTATAGTGGAATGGAATGGATCTGGAGTTAGAAAATCTCCAGTGGGTCCCAGGCCTAGCTTTGCTATTCACTACCCTATTTTTTTAACCCCAACTACCCAAGCAGATATTGTATCTCTATCTCCCTCCCTCCTTGCCTCCCTCTCTCTCTCTCTCTCTCTCTCTCTCTCTCTCTCTCTCTCTCTCTCTCTCTCTCTCTCTCTCTCTCTCTTCTAAAGAAGCTGCTACCCCAATTGCCCTCTCCAAACCAAATGATATTTTAAAACTTTAATTTTTTTAAGACTGGCTTTCTCTATTTCACAAGGCTGGAAACCCAAGCCTACATTGATTGGCATGGGAGTCTTTGTTCCTACATATTTCATATGTAGTCCAGGATTTAATCACAGAAAGTAAGGGTGTTGACAACCAGATGCTAAATTTACTATTAAAAGATATCTGCTAATGATCCCATTGTGAAGGATGAAACAATTCTTTCAATTATAAAGGGAATCTGTTTTATTTGGCCTCTCACATACATAGGTCTGGTATTTCTAGAAAATTGATGGGGAAATGATGCCATCATTATCTTTTTTGTTATGTGATGCAGCAAATAGGCAAAGTATATGTACACAATATGTTGATATAAACACATGGATGTTTGTCTCTCCTCACAAGAAAGAAACTTACCCTAACTATGGGGCTTAGAGAAGACAGTGATCACCACTTCCATTAGGGTGACCATAGAAGATTTGGTGGAGAATGGAGGATATAACATTTAAACAGGACCTCAAAGGATAAATAAGATTGGGTTGGATATAGGAAGCATCAGAGGCAAAGACATAAATAAAGGAAAATGTGAAACATATCTAGGAATTGAAAGTGGTCCAATCAATCAACATTGATGAAGTGCCTACTATGTGCCTGGCACTGTGCTAAGTGCTGAGAATACAAAAGGGAGACAGAAGATAGTCCCTGTCATCAAGGAGCTTACAATCTAATGGAATTCAGCATTGAGAGACATGTTGTGGAGAGAACACATTCAAAGTTAGAGTTCAAGTGACAAGATTATATATCCTAAAAATGGGTTGGTTAAGAAGAGGTAACCAGTAGCAGATGTAGGAGAGTACATTCCTAGTCAGATTCAGCTGTAATGGAAAAATTCTCAGAGTTCTTTATTGATACCAAGCTAGAATAAAAGGATTTTCTTGACGAGGACCTCAAAGTAGTAGGAGAGTCTAGCATTACCTAAGGCAGCAAAAAGAAAATGACTCAAGGACCTTAGAGTAAGTCAAGACCTTGCAACAGAGTTAACAATAGGAAAGTAGACTCTATATGTTTACCTATGAGTTTCAAAAGGTTTTGGTGTTGCAAAGATAATTTTAGTGTTATGACTTAAAATCTAAATTTAATTGGTCACCAGGGAAAATCCCAAATAATAAAATACCCAAGTCAGCTGGAAATTTATGGTGATTTAATTGATATAGTGGAAAGAGATTAAGAAAAAGGAAGGAAAGGGAGTTGGATTTCTCCTGTCTGGCTCGTGTCAGAAAGAAGACCAGAGGGTCTAGAAAGTAAGGAGGAAGGAACCAGCCTGAATTCCAAAAGGACTCAGCCAAGATGTCTGAACCTGAATCAGCTCAAGGGCAAACTCACCACCAAATCCAGACAAATAGCTGCCACCATGCCACGATGTCAGAATGTTTAGCATGCTGCTAGCCAGAGTCACCACTCCGGGGAAAGAGGGAGAGAGAGGAAGTGACGTGCCTTATATAGATGGTTTTACACCACTTTCCCGCATCTCATCTGTACCAAAGATAGCTTAGCTTGACTTAGGACAGCCCAGGGGTCTGTCTGCTTTTTCTGCACATGTCTGTTGAAGGCCATTTCCTCAGATAATTAAATCTTTGAGTATGGTACAGGCATCCTGACCTTGTTAAACTGAGTAGGGTGGAGAAATGTATAGTTCCCAAGACTTGATTCTGTTAAACCAAGTATCTCCATTGTTACTAATCAGGAAATAGCTAAATCAGATCTTCTAAACTACAGCCTGAGTATGGTGGAGTAGTTAAAATTCACAATGTGAAGAAGAGATTACAACATCAGTGAGATTGGCAAGCAGATGCAAAGAATGGAAGCTTGAAGGACTGTCAATCAAGGAGAGAAGGGAAGATTACAAAGAAAAATTTGGTCAGGGGGACAGTTAAGAAAGTCAACATCTGAAATTTCTTCTCTCTTGAACTGCAGAGAAGGAGCTAGCAGGCCACTGCTATGAATTCCTGGCTAGTGACTTAACATTGAAAAGATTGGGGTATAGCTCTGAAGATTCTTTTCAATTTATCAACAATATACCCTCAGAGACAAATCAACTTTACTTCCTTGTATTGAATTTCATAGTAGATTAGGGAAACCATAAATTCCCTCTTTCCTATCCCAACTTCATAACTTTCTTTCTTTAAAATAAATCCCTTTTAGAAAGCACTATAGTGTAAAATTAGTCTATTGAAAGCTGCTGCTAACTTACCATCTGAGAAGATCTGTTAAAACCGACTGAGAGAGAGAGAGAGAGATGCAGGAAGTGGGTGGGGGGAAGGAGTGAGAATCCCAGTTTCTCCTTTAACCTATTTCTTAGTGTCACTGCTCCAGCACTTCTCTTACCTTAAATATCCTAGTTGAGGAGCCTCTATTACAGTAGGACCATTTAGTGTGTGACTCCAAACTGGCCTCTTAGCACTATAATATGGCATCAGACTCTAATTAAATGATAACATCAAAGAATTTTAAGTTTGTACTTATAGAGCATAATCATTGGCCATCAGCCAAGCAATGATTTCTGACTTGGCCTCTTTTGTCCTTCCTTAGGCAACTTGATCCACACTACAAGAAGAAGGCATTCATCATTTAATACCTAATTTAATATGTCACCAGGTAGACAAACCCACTGCAGCTCATAAGTCTTGAACTCAAGAGATCTGCAAGACTCTGTGCTTAGTATCACAGGTGTGTACCACTACTATATCTGGTCTACCTGTATTCCTAGTAGGTACTCCCAAATTATCAAATGCCACTAGTATACACTATCAGGACAAAATAAAGACTCAATACAAAGATAAATAGATTTTCCCCATGCTCATAGGGAAAGTTTTCAAACTTCCATGAAGGAATCCAAAAGGAAAAAATAAATACAGAATTAATTTGGGATGTGTAGGCCAGTGGATTCCAACAATACAGAATCTGTCTTATGATGTTCTAAGCACTTGATAGGAGCATATAGCACTTCTCTAGGTGTCCTTGTCCCTATACCTTGTGATGGCATTCTCTTTCCATTCTTCTATTCTTCCACTTACATGTGGCTTTTATTGGTCTCCCTTTTCTAGCCCCATGCATCTTCAATATGCCTCATGAGGAGCTGAGGTCCTCTTCTATACTGGCTCCTGCCTTGGAGTTACTCAAAGTGATTTACTTTCTAATTGTTCTCTTCTTTTTGAAGAGAAATGGTTACTCCTTGCTTGACTAATGACCAATGGTTAAATCCCTTTTATAGCTTGATGATTTTTCATCCTTTATAGTCCTAAGACATGGTCTCAGGCTGAAGAGGAGCTCTAGAACACACTAGTGCTTCTGACCACAGGAGAGAAATGGACCCTGATGACATGACATTCCAAAGGGGAAAAGAGTGCTTACTCATAGACCAGAGCACAGGTGAGGAGAGTATTAAACATATCTCTTCTTGCATCATACCACCTTGGAAGAACTATAAAAGCAGATAGATTCTCCAGAGCTAATTACAAAGGCAGCTGCACAAGGAAACTGAAACTTGGGGAAACTGCTCTCTTCACCACAGTTATAGAGCCCAATTTTAACAGATTTTTATTTAATTAAAAGGAAAGAAAAAGGCTGGAAAATAAACAAATAACAAGAAAAAAGAAAATAAGAAATTATTTTGGTCACAGAGAAAGCCAAAATGCAAACTCAGAAGAAAACAAAGTTAATATTGTTTCATCCAAAACCTCCAATAAAAATATAAATTGCTCTCACACCCAAAAACAATTAATGGAAGAGTTCAAAAAGGACTTTAAAAAATCAAATAAGAGAAGTAGAAAAAACTGGAAAAGAAATTAGAGTGATAAAGGAGAATTGTGGGGAAAGTCAACAATTTGGTAAAAGAGGCAAAAAAGGTTGAAAATAATCAATATCTTTTTAAAAATAGCCCAATTGGTAAAAGAGGCACAAAAATCCAAAGAAGAGAAAAACATTTTTAAAAGCAGAATGGCCAAATGAAAAAGAGATACAAAAAATGCTGAAGAGAATAATTTCTGAAAAGACAGAATTGGCCATATGGAAAAAGAGGCACAAAAATTACTTGAAGAAAAGAACTCACTAAAAAGTGAATTGACCAATGGAAAAGGATGTATAAAGCTCACTCAAGAAAATCAGACTTTTAAAATTAGAGTTCGGCAAGTAGAAGCTAATTACTCCATGAGACATTAAAAAACAATCAAAGTCAAAAGAATTTTTTTAATGTTAGAAAAACATTGGAAAAACAATTGACTTGGAAAATAAACCCAGGAGAAATCATGTAAGAATTATTGGAGATAATTTGAAAAGAGATTGAATATCATTTTTCAAGAAATTACCAAGGAAAATTTCCTGATATTCTAGAATCAAAGGGCAAAACAGAAATTGAAAAAATCCACCAATCATCTCATAAAAGAAATCCCAAATGGATAGCTCCTAGGAATACTATATCTAAATCCCAGAACTTCCAGTTCCAAGGAGAAAATATTGCGAGCAGCTAAAAAGAAAAAAAAATTCAAATGTCATGGATAACATAAGATTCAGCAACTTCTACTTTAAAGGATTGAAAAGCCTTGAAAACAATATTCCAGAGGGTAAAGGAGATAGGATTTCAGCCAGGAATCATTTACCTGCAAGATAAGCATAATCCTTCAGGGTAAAAAAAATGTGTATTCGGTGAAATAGAGGACTTTTAATCATTTCTGATTAAAAGACAAGAGCTTACTGGAAAAGTTGACTTTCAAATACAAGTCACAGGAGAAGCATAAAAAGATAAACAGGAAAGAGAACTCAAAATCATTTAATAAGGTTAAACTGTACATATACCTACATGGGGAAGATGATTCTTATAACTTCTAAAAACTTTATTATTTCAGTTAGGGCAATTAGGAGTTTATGTAGACAGAGGGCAAGGATGTGAGTTGAATACAATGGGATGATAATAAGAAAATTGTAGCATAAAAAAGAGTAATTCTATTGGAAGAGGCACAGGGAAAAAATAGAATGGGGTAAATTATTACACATAAAAGCATGAAAGAGATTTTTCAGTGGAAAGAAAGACTGGGGAGGTGGGCAGGGGAATATGTGAATCTTACCCTCATCAGAATTAGCTCAATGAGGGAAGAAAATATACAATCAGTTAGGTATTTAATCTATCTTGCCATACAGGAAAAAGGAGGGTAAGGAAATAAGAGAAGGGGGTGAGGCTGATAGAAAAAAAGAATAAATTGGGAGAGTTGGTTGTAAACTAAGCAAGGGGAAATGGGAAGGAGAATAATATACAGTAATTTTAATGGTACAAAACCTTTTTACAAGTCTCTCTAATAAAGGACTCATTTCTTAAGTGCATAGAGAAATGAATCAAATGTATAATAATACAAGTCATTCCCCAACTGATAAATGGTCAAAGGTTAGAAGCAGGTAGTTCTCAAAGTAATTAAAGCTCTCTACAGTTATGCAAAAAATGCTCTAAATTCCTAATAATTAGAGAATTGCAGATTGAAACAACTTTGAGGTTAGCGATGACAAGAATTCTTCCTTTTATCTTTAAAAGTCTCTAATGTCAAGAAGGTCAATTTTCAAATGTATATGATATTAAAACCTTGAATTTTGATTTCCTTCATTGTAATCCTCACACTTGTAGCTACAATTCTTTTGGCTAATCTCATCCTATTGCCACCTTCCATTTCTGGGGTGAACAGTTGACTGACTATGGCTTACTTTGGGAAGCTTTCTATTATATTTAACTGTGGGGTCTTGAATATTTACCATTTGAGCTTCTAATCCACATTAAGAGTGACCTGATAAAGCAGGAAGACAACCACATGGGGAGTCAGAGCACCTGGTCTCACATTGTATCTCTTTCAGTCTGACATTGGACAAATCCTTTCACTTCGCTTCACTTCACCCCAAGTCTCTGTCTTTTGCTTTCTTGATATAGGTTATGTGAGGTTAGCAATGAAATAATTTGCTGTTGCTTAATATAACATCTTTGTTGCACAGGAATATGCCGTGGAGAAATAGTCATTTGGAAGTGACTGTTTTATTAAAAGATCATCAATAAAATATTATGTCAAAATGAGAGGGTTGGAGTAAGGTCCCTTCCTGCTCCAAAGCTTATGATACATAGATATGATTACTTGATTGGTACCATTGCAGTCACCTCCTTTACCAATTCACCTGGTATTTCCTGGCTCTAACCTTATAATCCTAACTAAGAAATACAATAATGCACATATTATAAGCTTGATAAACTCATGTTGTCTTAACTTCACTTGAATTAAATTGAATTTTTTCTCATCTCTGGACTGGGAATCAGGAGAATTGGATTTCATTTCTGGCTCTTCCACTAACTTACAAAAAGTCAAGAATAAGCATTTATTAATGATCTATTATGGAGTGTGGAAAATACCCAGCTCAGTTAAAATCAAAGTGACATTTTTTTTTCAAAGTTATTGGCAGGTAACTCTCTAACTCTATAACCAATGTAGTTTGTGAGGTTTTATAAAGATGTTATTGTTGCCTAATAAATAGGAATTTAATAAGCACTTACAATGTGCCAAGAACTGCGTCAAATAGTAAGGAAGCAAAGAAAAGCAAAAATGCCATCCCCACCCTCAAGAAACTCTCAATTGAATGGGCAAAATAAAATGTAAATATGTAAAACAAGTAAAAAATATATTTAAATAACTATGCATCCAAGGTAGGTATAGAAGAGATAGTAGGTAATCTCTTGCAAAAGACATTAGTAGTGAAAGGGATAAGGGGCTGGGATTATGAATGGACTCCTGTAGAAGATAGGATTTGAGTTGATTCTTGAAGAAAACCAGAGAAGCCTAAGAGGTGGAAGTGAGAGAGTAGTCCCTTCACCTCTCTGAGCCTCACTGTAATTAAAAGAGTTAGAAATACTTATGGCTGAGGATCTAAAGTAATGGATTGGAAATCCATTGAGTTTTTCCGATGCAGGTTTAAATATTGCAGTCTGAGAGTCTATGATTATACCTTGATTTTCTTTGGGAAAGGTCAGTCACTGACTCAGTAAGAGATGATCCGGTAGGTTTTTGTGTTGATTTTTTTAATTATTATTTTTAAGCCAAGCATATTTTCTGCCTCTCTCTACCCTTCCCTCAGTTCGAAAGACACTTCTCACAGAGTTTTTGGCATCTTCTGTGCACAGAGCAGGATCTATGGATATAACGAAGTAACAGGAGCCCTCCATGCCATGGACAGGGGAAGAGGATGGGACTCCAACCACAGACCTGGACTCTGAAAATGATGACAAATTTGAGATCTTAGGGATGAGGTAGGGGCAGGGTTATCCTTCCCTCACTCTTTTTGCAGATTTTGATGTTGCATGTTCCTGTAATGCAGACTTTGTATAAAATATGGATGTCCTGTTCTAAGGGCACAGGTATTTATTCTGTAATCCATTTTAAAACACGTGCCAAATCCAACCTTCTAATAAATAAGATAGAAAAAAATAGTGTGGTAAAAAAGAGTGCCATATGGACACTCAGGAGATTCAAATTCTAAGCCTGGCTCTGGGTCTGATACTTGTGTGACTAGAAAAATATCTATGAGATTTAGTTTCCTCACCTGCAAAATGAGGGAGATTGAACCAGATCATTTCAGAAATCTCTAATGAATCTAAGAGTATGAATTTTTGATCTGGCAGTACCACCAGCACTAGTACAATATCACTAGTACAAAATTTGTACTTTTGATCAAGGTACTGAGGATTCTTTACCTCATGAAGCTCTCTAGTTCTTTTCTATATTGCTCTAATTTCACAAAAAGCTCACTTCAAGTCTGCATACTCAGTTCTCTACATATGTCTCCCAGTTCATCCCCACTCCTATCATATAGTATGGATCTATATCCTTTTCATCCATATTCAGGTATTCACAACACATCAGCACATATTAAAGAAAATTCTGATCTGATCCCAGGAATTTTCCATGGTTTAACATAAGAATATTTTAAACTACATAAGACAACTGTTCTTAATCTGGGATATGTGTACCTGTTTTTAATTTTTTATAACTGTATTTGAATATAATTGAGCTCCTTTATATTTTATTTTGTGTAAATCTATTGGGGCATAGAAACTATCACCCTACAGGGCATTTGAAAGGGAATAATGAAATGGGGGAGTGGGATAGGGAGTATTAAAAGGGAGGGAAAGGTTGAGGAGTGTGCGTGTGTGTATATGTGTGTGTGTGTGTGTGTAATTAATAGTCCTTAGAGAGAAATAAGAGGGAAATAAGAAGGGAAGGAGTGGGAAGGAAAGTAACATAAGGGTGAGGAAAAGGGGGACTGATTAAAAGCAAAACACTGGTGTAGAAGGAAATAATGAAAGAAGAAATGGCAGGACTAAAAGAAATCAAAATGATGGGACATACACAGGTGGTAATTATTACCCTGAATGTGAGTGGGATAAACTTACCCATAAAATGGAAGCAGATAACAGAGGGACTAAAAACCAAAATCCTACCATATGTTGTCTACAAGAAACACACATAAGGCAAGTAGACACATACAGGATTTAATTAAGGAAAGCAACTGGAGTGAAATCTATTAGGCATCAACTGAGAAAAAGAAGGCAGAAGTCATAATCATGATATCGGACAAAGCCAAAGTAAAAATAGAAATGATTAAAAGAGATAAGGAAGGTAATTACATCCTGATAAAAAGATAGGATAGACAATGAAGAAATATTAGTACTCAACATGTATGCACCAAATGCTATAGTATCCAGATTTTTAAAGGAGAAACTATGTGAACTTAAGGTGGAAATAGATCATAAAACTATACTAGTGAGAGACCTCAATCTTCCTCTATCAGACCTAGATAAATCAAACCAAAAAATAAATAATAAAGAAGTAAGAGATGTGAATGAAATCTTGGAAAAATTAGAATTAATAAATACATAAAGAAAACTGAACAGGGCTAAAAAAGAATATACCTTCTTTTCAGTAGTACCTGGTACATTCACAAAGACTGACCATATTCTAGGGCATAAAAACATTGCAAACAAATGCAGAAAAGCAGAAATAATAAATGCAGCTTTGCAGATCATAATGTGATAAAAATTATAATTAATAAGAGTTCATGGAGAGGCAAATTTAAGATAAATTGGAAACTAAATAATCTAATGACCTAACTCCCTAAGAAAAAATTGTGAGGGTCGAATGGATTTATGACACAAATATGGTACTAATTCCCAAGGCAGGCAGACCAAAAACAGAGAAGGGAAACTATAGATCAATATTCTTAATGAATATAGATGCAAAAATTATTAAATAAAATACTAGCTAAGAGGTCTCAGCAAGTTATCATAAGGATTATTCACTATGACCAGGTGATATTTATACCAGGAATGCAAGGATGGTTTAACACTAGGGAAACCATCCACATAATTTGCCATAAAAACAACCAAACTAATAGAAATCACCAGATCATCTCAATATATGCAGAAAAAGCCTTTTAGAAAATACAACACCCATTCCTATTGAAAACACTAGAAAATATAGGAATAGAAGTATCTGTCTTCAAAAATGATGAACAGTATTTATTTAAAAAATCAGCAAATATCATCTGCAATAGGGATAAGTTATATGCCTCTGCAATAAGATAGAGAGTGAATCAGGGATGCCCATTATCACCACTACTATTTAATATAGTACTAGAAATGCTAGCAATAGCAATTAGAGAAGAAAAAGAAATTGAAGGGATCAAAGTAGGCAATGAGGAAACTAAACTCTCACTCTTTGCAGATGATATGATGGTATACCTAGAGAATCCAAGAAAATCAACAACAAAAAAAAACTAGTATAAACAATCAATAACTTTAACAAAGTTGCAGGGTACAAAATAAACCCACATAGATCATTATTGTTCTATATGTTTCCAACAAAACTCAGCAGCAGGAATTAGAAAGAAATTCCATTTAAATTTACTCTAGATAAGATAAAATATCTGGCAATCTACTTTCAGGTCAAATTCAGGAATTATATGAACATAAATACAAAACACTTCACACGAATAAAATTAGATCCAAACAACTGGGAAAACATCAATTGCTCCTCAGTAGGAGGAGCTAATATAATAAAAATGACAATCCTACCTAAATTAGTTTATTTATTCAGTGTTATACCTATCAAACTACCAAGAAAACTTTTTATAGAATTAGAAAAAATATTATAAAGTTTATCTGGAAGAATATCAAGGGAAATAATGAAAAAAAATGTAAAGGATAGAGACCTAGCTTTACCAGATCTCAAACTGTACTATAAAGCAGTGATCATCAAAACTATATGGTACAGGCTTAGAGATAGAATGGTGGAGCAATAAAACTGCTGGGAGAATTAGAAAATAATATGGGAGAAATTAGGCTTAGATCAACATCTTACCCCATATACCAGGATTAACTCAGAATGGGTAAATGACTTAAATATGAAGAGGGAAATCATAAACAAATTAGGTGAACATAGAATAGCATACCTGTCAGATCTATGGGAAAGGAAAGAATTTAAGACCACACAGGAGACAGAGAATACTACAAAATGTAAAATGAATAATTTTGATCATATAAATTAAAAAGTTACTGTACAAACAAAACTAATGCAACCAAAATTAGAAGGGAAGCAACAAACTGGGGAAAATATTTTATGACAAAAACCTTTGACAAAGATCTCATTTCTCAAATTTATAAGGAGCTAAGTTAATTGTACAAAAAAATCAAGACATTCCCCAAATTGACAAATAGTCAAGGGACATAAATAGGCAGTTTTCAAATGAAGAAATCAAAGCTATAAATAAGCACATGAAAAAGTACTCTAGGTCTCTCATAATTAGAGAAATGAATTTGACAGTAATGGAAAATAATAAATGTTGGAAGTGTTGTGGCAAAATCAGGACATTAAGGCATTGCTGGTCAAGTTGTGAATTAATCCAGCCATTTTGAAGGCAATTTGGAATTATGCACAAAGGACTTTATAAGAATGCATATCCTTTGATCCAGCAATACCACTGATGGGTTTGTACCCCAAAGAGGTAATAAGGAAAAATATTTGTACAACAATATTCATAGCCATGTTTTTGTGGTAGAAACAAATTGGAAAATGAGGGAGTGTCGCTTCATTGGGAAATGGCTGAACAAATTGGGGCATATGTTGGTGATGGAATACTATTGTTCTGTAAGGAGTGATGATCTGGTGACTTTCTTTATTTTTTTTAAACCCTTACCTTGCATCTTGGAATCAATACTATGTATTGGTTCCAAGGCAGAAGAGTGGTAAGGGCTAGGCAATGGGGAATAAGTGATTTTCCCAGGGTCACACAGCTGGGAAGTGTCTGAGCCCAGATTTGAACCTAGGACCTCCCGTCTCTAGGCCTGGCTCTCAATCAGTTGAGCTACCCAGCTGCCCCCTGATCTGGTGGCTTTCTATATGAACTGGGAGAACCTCAATGAACTGATGCTGAGTGAAATGAGCAGAACTAAAAGAACATTGTACAGAGAAAGTAAAACATTTTGGAAAAATCCAATGTAATAGATTGCAATGCAATGCAACAAGACAGGATACTCCTGAAGGACTTATGCAAAAGATGTCATTGTACTGATTGCACTGAGCACAAGAATACCATTTGGATTCTCAGTGAGATCTCAAAAGAATAACCCAATCAACCTGAACAGAAAATTCAACTGCATAAAAAACACTTATTCCCTGTCATTATATTATGCTATCAATATATTATATATATAATTATCATATATTCATCTTGATTAATATTGTATTAATGGTATATATTGATATTGATTAACATATCAATATATTATGTCATTATATTCAGTTTGATGTGTAGCCTATTGTGTTACTTCATCACAACATAGGGCCATGGTATCATAGACCCAAAGACAGAAAGGACTTTGGAGGCCATCTAATCTTCATCCTCACTTTACTGATGAGCAGATGGTCTCAAAATTTAAATGTCTTGTGCAAGATACAGCTATCTACTCTGGTGGTTGACTTTATGAATGAACTTGAACACAGGTTCTCCAATTCTAGAACCAGTGTTTAGATAATACATAGATACATATAATACCTCATATATAATATATAAACACATTAAAATACATGTAACATATAAGTACCTAATATGAAATGTACAATATCAATATGTTTTGTATAGATGCTACAGATGAACAATGAGTTTAATCAAGAACTGAGGAGATGTTTGAGCTGAATGAATTTAGGAAACTTGGTGGTTGTTTCAATTGCCCTAGCTTTGTGCTGCCACAGGAGTGCATCTCCTTAATAGCAATATCCTTCCAGTGACACTACTTAGCTGCCAATCCTAGAGGACAATGCTCTCAAAAGAATCATAATGACAATGTAAATGGTGAATGGTGGGTGTGATTTAACTAAGTTATTATTACCAACAATAAGTCATGTGTAAAAAGTAACATGTAAATATACCGTCATGGACTAATGCCAATGGAAAAGGCATCAAGGCTGGACATATAGAAAGAATAAGAGATAACATATGAGAAGTCCAAGTAATATATTATCATATATGAGATAGTAAAAGAACCAAGGGAAAGTGTCCTCTGCTTTTGCAGCCCTAAACAATGGGGTTACCACAGTCTTTCTAGTCCTGTTCCATATTGCACTTCTTGATGCACTCTTATTTACAGTCAAACTGGCCTTTTAATTGTACATAGGATTATAGATTTGGACCTGGAAGGGACCTAAGAGGCTATCTAGTCCAACTCACTCATTTTACAGATGAGGAAACTGAGGCCCAGGGAGGCCATATGCCTTGCCCAAGGTCTCTATAGTAACTGGTAGAGATGAGATTTGTACTCAGACTCCATATCCTTTTCCTTCCATTATGTTATGCCATTCTATAACCTACCTCCATCCTTTTGGAGACATTAGACTTTCACCTATCATTCTGGCTCCCTTAAGGAAGATTTAAAGAAAGATGTGAATAAGAATCACAGAGGATAAGAAGGCACTTGGAGATTGTGATATGTACTGGTATAATAAGTGCCTCTACCAGTTAAAGTTATGAATCTGTGGAAGTATTATTACTACTACATGGCTTATAGATTGAAAGGGAGAGTTTGGGGGGAAATGTGTGGTGGTTGTAGACCTTCTAGGAAAGGCTCACTGGTTAGCTGGCAGTAGCGATTTCAATAAATAGAAAATTCAGGAATCCTAGATTCTCTTCTTGAATGACATGAAAAACAAGTGGCAGAAAGAGTACAAGTCTGAGAAAGAGACTTGTTTCTGAGTTATGACTCTATCACTAACCAGTCTGTGGCCAAAGGAGTTGTGCTAACTGATCTCCAAGGGTTTCTTCAGCTCTAACCATTTATGAATCTATTAATCCACCTGTATGTTAGACTGCTACTGGCTTCATAGACCCTCAGAGCCATAATGTCTAATGTGCCTTTAGTTATGCTAGTCTCGAGAGCATGTGTTCTGTATACATGTTGTCCTCCCTGATTCTGTACCAATCTGCAATAGGAAAAATGAATCAACAGGTTGGAAGTCCAGGAGCCAGCCAAGATTAGAGCTGGAATGCTAATCCATCTGCCTAGGCTTTGGAAACAATAGAAATCATCTCTTTCCTTTGTGAAAAGGGAAGCAGGATGTTTTTCCTCTCTTGTTTTTATTCTTTGTCATGAGATAGTTCTCTGGATAGAGGAAGGTAAAGAAATATATTAAAAATGAAGGTGATATAAACATAAGAAACATGAATAAAAATTTAAAAGAAAGAAAAAAAAGCAGGATTCTGAGGATAGTTGGGTAGGAGAGAGATCATAGGAAGGAGGAGAGAGACAGACAGACAGAAAGAGAGACAAAGAGAGAGAAAGACAGAGAACTAGAGAGATTCAGAGATGGAGAGACAGTGAGACAGAGAGACAAAGAGGCAGAAACAGAGGCAGAGATAGAAGACAGAGACAGAGGCAGTGAGACAGAGAGAGAAAGAGAATTACCTGATGCTCTGTTTCTTCTCTTTTTCCTGTTGGTTTTAGTTCATTAGCCAGTCAGGCAGCTTCCCGTTCTGAGAAGGATGATCAGCACTCACTGTCTCTCCCAAGGCCTGTTCTTGTCTTATCAGCATGCAGCCTCAGGCAGGTGTTGGGGATATAACCAGAGTGCATAACTGGTTACAAGAGGAATTTGCCCTGTCCACCACTTCACACAACTGGCAAGATTGCCGGAATGATAGCAGACAGGGTTAGGGACCAGAAGTACAGAATATATTTGTAGCTCAAAGCGGTGGTTCCTGAAATGATTACCCTTTGGTTAGCTATTAGGTTAAGTAAACATTTCTATCATGCATCTACTTGTTGAGGATTGAGTGGAAGGGAGGGTATTACATTAGGTATTATGATTCAGAGCCATAACCGGGCTGAGATGATCAAGGCATTGCCTCAGAACCTGGAATTTAAAGTCTGCTGACAAAAGAATCCTTTTAGCTATGTAGACAATAGCAAACAACACTCAGCAATGCAATGATCTGCGGCAATCCTGCAGGACTTATGATGGGAAATGTGATCCATCTCCAAAGAAAGAACTGTTGGAGTAAGAAGGATGCAGATACTGTCTTTCACACTGGAGTATTTATAGTTTATTTTGGCGTTTGGGTTTTGTATGATTGTGCTCTAACAACAGTGACCAATATGTAAGTGTGTTGTGCGTGATAATAAAAAATAACAAACAACAAAAACAAAATAAATAACTAATTAGCTAAACAGGAAGTCACTAGATGGCACTCTATGATGACCTTTTCACTTGCCTAGGTCAGCCCCAATAGCTTACCTAAAAGTGGCCTTCTGTCAAGGTCCAGGGGTCCCTGTCTTCCCTAAGAGACCGTGACTTGCCCTGTTATCACTGAGGATATCTTTTGTGCCCCTTGCAGGGTTGATAGAGTTTGCCATAGATGCATGGATTATTAGTTATGGTTCTTCTATGAATAGAGAGTTTAAAAGTTGAAAGGACACAATCCTTACACATCCATCAAGCCCTGGCTCAAATTTCACCTCCTCTAAGGATAATGGTAGCAATTATCTCAATGTAAAAGTTCACAAAATGCTGCTCATATATTATATAATTAGATTCTTACAGATTCTTACATAATATAGATATTATGGGCCTCAGCATTATTTTACAAAGGTGGCAATTGATGTATAGAGAGATCAACTGCAGTCATAAAACTTGTGTCAGAAGAGACATTTGCCAGGCCTCCCACAACCCTAAGCCACTCTATTATCCAGAAGACATGGTAGAGGTCATATAAACTTTGGATGGTTTGTTCTCTCATGAGTCCTAGCCCAATGAGCTTTGCAGGACACCATTTTATCTGGCCTTCTTCTAAATGTTAAGAACCTCAGTTTCCTAGTTTGTAAAAATGCTGCCTATCACACAGGGCTATATTAGGAAAATGCTTTGTAAACCTTAAAGCACTATAGAAATGTGTGTCATTATGACTGTTTCATTACTCTGGCCATCTCTAATTTCTCTCATTATGCACCTCCTACAATTTCATGTTATTTCATGAATACAATCTTGACTGTTGAAGTCCTCTATAACTGTTGAGGGAAGAGACGAGATCTTGTACTTCTTCCATAGAACTTAGTTCAAATCATGGCTGATTGTACCCTAATGAAAGCTTGATCTATGCCTTCAGGAATTTTGCAATGCAATTGAAGTAGCAGTTTTTCAAGTCCATCTTTTGACAAATTAAGAGTCTCAGCCTTTCAGCTTTTTCATAAATGAGCATCACACAAAAAGGTGATTACCATGGTGTTAAAATTTTCAGAGGCAAGAAATTGTGACTCTAGGATCATGTTGGCAAACCTATGACATGCATGCTGGAGAGGGCTGCTCCTTCCCCCTCTCCACATGCACGGAAGGAAATCTCTCTCATCATCTGCCTCTCTGCCTAATAGCCCAATGGGAATGCTTTCTTCCTAACCTGTCTGTGGTAAGGCAGGGACTTGACACATGGCATGAGGATTGCAGTTTGGGCACTCAGTGTCTAAAAGGTTCTCCATCACTGCTCTAGATGATGATAGAATTTCCAAATATGAAGGGGCCTCAACAACCATCTAGTTCAACCCTACCTCATATGTAAATATCATTTTCAATATCTCTGATGATTTAATAAATAAAATTCCAGGCTATGCTCAAGTACCTTCAGCAACAGGGAATTCCTTCTCCAAAGAGGGTCTGTTCCATTTTAAGACAACTCTAATTTTAAGGAAATAGTTTCCCTTACTATGTCTATGTCATTTCCTAGTATCAGGAAACAACCTTTGTCCAACATAATTTATTTTTAATGAACTCATGATGGCTCACAGTTATCATCAATTTACTTTACATTTGCTCAAAAGTCATCATGTTATTAAGACAGTTTAGATTCTTTTGATGACAGGCCACCTATTGCTAGTGCTTAGGAAGAGAAAGTTATGATTTATGTAAAGATCTTGAATAAATCATTATAATACTGATACAAGCACTATGTCTAATTCTGCACTGGATCCTTTATCTAGGTTACAAAGCACATTGAAATAGACATTTCTAGGGTTGACTTCTTGGCTTTCTTGCAGGATTTCAATTGTCATTTAAACCATACTGGTATTTTCAGCTTAGTCAGGAGTAATGTAGAAAAGAGTGATTAAACTATGCACTAAAAGTTGGGAAAAGTAAATTTATGTTCCAAAGGGGACTGCTTTATAATCAGGAAGTGGTTCATTCCAAGGGAAAGCTTGTCTCAAATTCTGATTGATATTTATACTTTGAAGCTTAAGAGAAATAAAGAAATAATAACACATTTTAGAATTTCAACTGGAGTCAGTTCAGGCTTACAAGCCTATGGTTTGAAACCCTAGCTTTTTCCTACTTTCTGAAAATTAGCACAGTTTTTGTGCCTCTGAAGGTCTCCATGATTCTCTAAACATGAACAAGAATAGTTTTTTTAAAAATTATATTTTAAAATTCTTTCATATTTGAAAGACTGAAGTACCCAACTTTCTAGTGAGCTAACAATAGTTACAAGGATTCACTGAGATCAGAAGCATCTCAAGCTTTCCTTAAAAGTCTTTGTGATTACTTACCCTCCAGAGCTTTGGAACTCCAAACCTAGGGAGCTGTTGTCCTAATCAGTAAGTACCTCAGGTGATGGGGGAAGCAGAAAAGGAATAAGCATAAAGAAAACACCTATTATGTACCAGATACTGTGCTAAGTGTTTTACATATATTATCTTAGTTGATGCTTCCAATAGCCCTGGGAGATAGGTGCTATTATTAACCCTATTCTATGACTGAAGAACATGAAGCAGGCATAGTTTAAGTGACATGCCCAATGTCATACAGCTAGTAAGTGGTTGAGATCAGATTTGAAATCAGGTCTTCTTGACTCCAAGCCCAGAACTCTTTCCACTGTGCAACCCCTGCTTCTATATGTAGGTAATACACTAACTCTAGACCAGTTTCAGCCATGATTCCAGTCATGTTGACTTTCTGGTCATCTTCTCACCAACTACCTTGTGGCCAAATGGGTACTCGCTTCCTTTCCACTCCCCATCTCCAACATTTATATTTATAGAACTATAAATAAATCAAGAATATAGAAAGGATCTGTCAGTCTTCTTTGTAATTCCCCTTACCATGCTGATAACTTTCTGAACCAAATGACTATTCCCTGCCCACTACTTATTAAAATATAAGCTCCTTGAGAACAAGGATTGTCTTCCTTTTTTGTGGTTGTATCTCCAACAAATAGTACAGGGTTGGGCACATAATAAGCAATTATAATTATTTTTTCAAGGCTTCTTATAAGAAGGAGGAGGAGTTTAGAGTGAGTTGAGCCAGAAATGAAGTGAGCATTGCTTGGGCAGCTCATGAAATAGAATCCAGAGTAAGGATTCACCAATCAGGATAGCAAGTCTAAGGGCAAAGTTGCCCTATGTTGTTAGTGAAGAGATTAAAATTAAAAGGCTAGAAAGTGAAAACAAGAGTAGATTGAAAATCGGCACTCATATATATCTGTCAGATCTGTGGGATAGGAAGGAATTTAAGACCAAGCATGAGATAGAGAACATTGCAAAATGTAAAATGAATGACTTTGATTATATCAAATTAAAAGGGTTTTGTAGAACTGATACTACAACAGAAGGTAAGGGAAAGAAAGAAAGAAAGAAAGAAAGAAAGAAAGAAAGAAAGAAAGAAAGAAAGAAAGAAAGAAAGAAAGAAAGAAAGAAAGAAAGAAAGAAAGAAAGAAAGAAAGAAAGAAAGAAAGAAAGAAAGAAAGAAAGAAAGAAAGAAAGAAAGAAAGAAAGAAAGAAAGAAAGAAAGAAGAAAGAAAGAAAGAAAGAAAGAAAGAAAGGAAGAAAGAAAGGAAGAAAGGAAGGAAGGAAGGAAGGAAGGAAGGAAGGAAGGAAGGAAGGAAGGAAGGAAGGAAGGAAAACAGCACTCATAGAGTCTAACTGAATTCCAGGTGGAAGCCTGAAACTTCCTAGAAGGAGGTGACAAAAAAAAATTGATGCTGTTCTGAATGTAAGGAATAAAGATGTACATGCTAAAATAGAGACTGTCCAATTATATTTTATGTTGAACACTAAGGCCTCTGGACCAGTGAGTCCCAAACTCAGAATCACTATAGACTAGAGAGATATCTGAATTCTCTACCATGGGCTAGTCTTCCCTTCATTACCCTTGTATGATAACTTGGAAACTGGAGAGGAGAAATTCAGGGTGGGAGGAAAAAGATATGGGGGGAAAGGAAAAGGTTTTGCAATGTGGATAGCTTTTAAGAAGTATATTAGAATAAAATTTTCATTTTGGGAGTAAAATTTGTCCTTAACCAACCCTAGTACTGAGTGGAGCAATATGGTACAGTTACAAGAACACTGGATTTGGAGTCAAAAGGCCTGTCTTTGAGATTCTGCTATTTTTTTGTCCCATGTATATGTCTGGGACTCAATTTCCTCATGTGTAAATTGGGCTGAGTGACCCTCTATGGTTTCTTCTGATTCAAGATTGTATAACTAGTTCATTTTTACATTTGAAAAAATGATGCTCTATAGGCCATCACTTGAATAACTATTACTACCAATGCCACAGATGAGTTTTCCAAACAACAACAGTACCTGAGACTTAGTCTCAAGTCATTAGGTGTTTACTTTGTTTAGACCTTTTTCTGAGCACTGTGATACAATTCAGATCTCTCCTTTGGTACCAAACCTACATTAAACGTGTCTATTGCAGCTCTGCCCTGCTAGCATCATACCTTCCTTTCTGGAATGGAGGACCAGTGAAACCTCTTGCCAATGACTGATGGAGATGTTAGAGATGGCTAGCAAGGAAACATAAATTAAACTCAGTTTGACAAGGTTGGACTTTGTGAACCAGCAATCAGGATAGATAGTCTCTCTTTTTATCAATTGGAGAATTTCTTTCCACTGCTGTGCCTCCTCAGTAAATAATTCTATTTGTGTCAGTCACAAAGTATCACAGAGAACACATCATGATTTAGTCACTTCCCAGAATTTATTAGAGATTTTGTTAGGTAATCTACAAGTCTCATTCTTTTTGTGATTATAACATCTTATGATACAGTCATACAATATCATTGGAAGATTATTAATGTTTAAAAGTGGGCCTTTGTCTTAGGAAGATGCATAAGGTTGTTAAAAGCAGTAAGCCAATTTAACAAGGTAGGAGGGACCTCCATTCTTCTAATATCTATATCCCATTGGCAATTCTGCATCTGGTGCAATGGATCACTCAGACTCTGAGGGTTTAAATAAGTATTCCTTTTATTAAAAATGTATTCCAACACCCTCAGGTAAAAGCAGTTTGCAAGGAAGTTCAAAAGTAGTTCACAGGTAAATAAAAGCAAATAAAGCCCTCCAGCAAGTAGATTAGAAGCAATGAACAATGAAATTCTCTGGGGTCTCTAGAAATCCTTGCAAGAATCTTATAGCTTTTAAGAGAGATTTTTAAGCTTTCTTTATACAGTAGTACCTGGTTTTATGTGAATGCAACACATGCAAATTCAGGTATATATGATTAGCAATAAAAAATAAAGGCTAAAATATGCAAAATGAACATTCTTTAATTACATGCTAAATGTGTGCCATTTTTCCAAGTGGCATAATGTCTTGTAGCAGTTTATGCAATCATTCTCTCTAACTCTGAGAAGCATTAATGTGTCATTACATTGTTTCGCACCCAACATTTAGCTCCCATATCAGTCTTTGTCCAGGGTTCTTAATTGTAATATGTCATATCCACATCAGAGGAGTGCTTCTCTTTGTTTAATCAGTGCCATTTAGTTATTAATAATGTCCCCAAAACATAAGACTAGTGATGTCAGTAACACTAATAAGCCTAAGAAAAGTCATAAAGTACATAGTTATGCTCATATAAGAAATACCTATTAAATAATGGAGTTTGCCATTATGCATAATTTCCAACACACAGGAAGGTCTTGGAAGGACATTTCAGGCATGGGAGGGAGACAAGTGCAAAAAGATGGAGATGAGAAATGGAGCATTATGTGTGACGACCAGCAAGCAGGCAAATAATACTAAACCAAAGAGGCTATGGAGGAGGAAAGTATATAAAAAGACTGGAAAAGTTGAAAGATGTAGGTTTTGAAGAGCTACAGATGCCAAATAAATTGATTTGTTCCTAGAGGTTAACAAGAAACCACTGGAGCTTAGTGAATGGAGAGCTGTGTATCATATAATGAGGAATGCATTGTTGGAAAATAAGTGTCTGGTGCTTTTGAGAGTAAATTCAAGTGTGGAGAGACTTGAAATAGTGAATCCAATAATGAATCTTTTGCAATACTCTCAGGTAAAAGATGATAAGGGTCTCAGCTATGGTGGTAGCTTTGTGAGTGGAGAGAAGGGAACTTTTCTCAAAAGTTACTGATCATCTCTTAATTGCCAAACCCAAGTATCTTTTCGCAATCCCCATTTTCTTGATCTCTTTGCAGTCTTTGACATCCCCTTGATCACCTCTTCTCCTTTCTATTCTCTTTTCCCTAGGTTTTTGGGACACTTGTAACTCAATCATTTTAGTTCTAACTCTTCATGACGCTATCTGGAGTTTTCTTGGCAAAGATTTTTTTGGCCAAACCACTGCAGTATAGTGGTTTGCCATTTCTTTCTCCAACTCATTTTACAGGTGAGGAAACTGAGGCAAACAGGGTTTGGTGGCTTGCCTAGGGTCATGCAACTAATAATTATCTATGGCCATATTTGAACTCAGGAAGATGAGTCTTCTTGACTCTAGGCCCACACTCTCTCCATTATGTTACTGTGCTTTGGGACACTACTCTGTCCTAGTTCTCCTCCTACCTATGAGAAGACTCCTTTGCTGGATCCTCATCTAGGTCATGCCCTCTAACTATAGGTGTATCACAGGGCTCTAACCTCACCCCTCTTCAGTTCTCCCTCTGTTCTACTTCACTTGGTGGTCTCATGAGCTCCCGTGCATTTAATTACCATTTCTGTACTAAAGATTTCCAAATCTACTTAATTCTGCCCTAATCTTTCTGCTCACTTTTCCAATAGGCTTTCAAACATCTCAAACTGGATTTCCATTATTCATCTTAAACACTACAAGTTTAAAATAAAACTCATTATCCATCTCCCTAAATCTTCCCTCACCTCCTATCTTACTTATTATTTTCAAGGGTAACACCTTCCTCCCAGTCTTTCAGGGTTGTGACCTCAGTGCCATCTTCACCTCTTCATTATCTCTCCGCCCCCATATGTAAGCTTTTGCCAAGTCCTGTTGATTTCATCTTTGCAATTCTCTAGAATATTCCATTTTCTCTGTTCTGCCACCAACCTGCTGCAAATTCTCACCACCTCACACTTCAACTATTGAATGAACTACTGCTGGGACTGCCTGCCTCAAGTTTCTCCCTACTCCAAACTATCCTCTATTTAGTTACCAAAGCAATTTTTCTAAAACTCAGTTCCAATGACCCCTACTTACATTTGGTCCAATGACCAAATCCTCCTACTTAAGTGAACTAGTGACTCTGAAAAGATGAGAAATGAATAAAAATAAACCAATTTAAGATTATTACTTTTTTTTATTTATTTTTTTTAATATTTTTCTTTTTTTATAGTATTTTATTTGATCATTTCCATGCATTTTTCATTAAAGACAAAGATCATTTTCTTTTCCTCCCTCCCACCCCCCGTGGCCGACGTGTGATTCCACTGGTATCATATGTGTTCTTGACTTGAACCCATTGCCATGTTGTTAGTATTTGCATCAGAGTGTTCGCTCCGAGTCTTTCCTCTGTCATGTCCCCTCAGCCATTGTAGTCAGGCAGTTGCTTTTCCTTGGTGTTTCTATTCCCTCAGTTTGTCCTCTGCTTTTGGATAGTGTTTTTTTCTCCTTGATCCCTGCAGATTGTGCAGGGACATTACACCACCACTAATGGAGAAGTCCATTACGTTCGATGATACCACAGTGTGTTTGTCTCTGTGTACAATGTTCTCCTGGTTCTGCTCCTCTCGCTCTGCATCACTTCCTGGAGGTTGTTCCAGTTCACATGGAAATCCTCCACTTTATTATTCCTTTGGGCACAATAGTATTCCATCACCAACATATACCACAATTTGTTCAGCCATTCCCCAATTGATGGGCATCCCCTCATTTTCCAATTTTTGGCCACCACAAAGAGCGCAGCTATGAATATTTTTGTACAAGTCTTTTTGTCCATTATCTCTTTGGGGTACAAACCCAGCAGTGCTATGGCTGGATCAAAGGGTAGACATTCTTTTATCGCCCTTTGTGCATAGTTCCAAATTGCCCTCCAGAATGGCTGGATCAGTTCACAACTCCACCAGCAATGAATTAATGTCCCTACTTTGCCACATCCCCTCCAGCATTCATTACTTTCCATAACTGTCATGTTAGCCAATCTGCTAGGTGTGAGGTGATACCTCAGAGTTGTTTTGATTTGCATCTCTCTGATTATAAGAGATGTGGAGCACTTCTTCATGTGCTTGTTAATAGTTTTGATTTCTTTATCTGAAAACTGTCTATCCATGTCCCTTGCCCATTTATCAATTGGGGAATGGCTTGATTTTTTGTACAATTGATTTAGCTCTTTATAAATTTGAGTAATTAAACCTTTGTCAGAGGTTTTTATGAAGATTTTTTCCCAACTTGTTGTTTTCCTTCTGATTTTAGTTACATTGCTTTTGTTTGTACAAAAGCCTTTTAATTTGATGTAGTCGAAATTATTTATTTTACATTTTGTGATTCTCTCTATGTCTTGCTTGGTTTTAAAGTCTTTCCCTTCCCAAAGATCTGACATGTATACTATTCTGTGTTTACCCAATTTACTTATGGTTTCCTTCTTTATGTTTAAGTCTTTCACCCATTTTGAATTTATCTTGGTGTAGGGTGTGAGGTGTTGATCAATTCCTAATCTCTCCCACACTGTCTTCCAATTTTCCCAGCAGTTCTTATCAAATAGTGAATTTTTGTCCCAAGACCTGGGATCTTTGGGTTTATCGTATACTATCTGGCTGAGGTCGCTTTCCCCCAGTCTATTCCACTGATCCTCCTTTCTGTCTCTTAGCCAGTACCAAATTGTTTTGATGACTGCTGCTTTGTAATATAGTTTGAGGTCTGGGACTGCTAGGCCCCCCTCATTAGTGTTTTTTTTCATTATTTCCCTGGATATCCTTGATCTTTTGTTATTCCAAATGAACTTTGTTATGCTTTTTTCCAAATCAGTAAAGAAATTTTTTGGGAGTTCCATGGGTATGGCACTAAATAGATAAATAAGTTTGGGCAGGATAGTCATTTTTATTATGTTGGCTCGTCCTACCCATGAGCAGTTAATGTTTTTCCAATTGCTCAAGTCTAGTTTTAGTTGTGTGGAGAGTGTTTTGTAGTTGTGTTCATATAGTTCCTGTGTTTGTCTTGGGAGGTAGATTCCTAGGTATTTTATTTTGTCTAAGGTGATTTTGAATGGGATTTCTCTTTCTAGTTTTTGCTGCTGAGCTGTGTTGGAGATATATAGAAAAGCTGATGACTTATGTGGGTTTATTTTGTATTATTACTTTTTTTTAAAGAAAAGTTTAACTGATGAAAAACAATTGCCACTAGGAAGAAGTCAAAAGACCCCAGAAGTCATTTCAGGAAATACTTGATCTCCTTACCTGATGAATACACATGACAGTCAAAAGTAAAAGCAATTTAGAATGGCTAACCAATGTACAAGATGTTATGAAAGATAATTTGACCAGGGAATATTAGCATTATTAGTTCACAAGGTATCAAAAACAACATGGAGAAGAAGTCAGGCCTATAATAAATTTGTTATATCAACCAGCTAACCAGGTTCTCCTGGCAGATTTGATCAATGAAACTAGAGGACAAAAAACTGTTCTAACATAGCAATGTCTTCTTATTGTTAATAGGGATGTATGTTTTATCATAGAAAAATTACCAATAAAAAGCAATTCAGTAAAAATCACTACGAGATGCATGTGAATTTTCTTATTTTTATAAAATATGAATGTGGTCTGTGTTTATATCAAACATATCATTGAAGAAAATAGAACAAGGGAACAAATTCTCATGCAGCAGACCATAACTACATAGTCAACAATTAACTGAGGCAAAGCAAATAAACTAGTTAATTGCTAATTATAATAAAATTATTTTGTCTCAATAAAGTAAGAAAATTGTGAGGGCTCGTTTCCAGTAAGATGTCAATTCCACATATGATGAGGACATAAAAGATTGCTTTATCACACAAAATAATTGTTTTCAAAAGTTGTCTGCTCATTACTATCAAATGAAAGATAAAATGAGGATTATACTAATCAAAGATGCTTGCCTGTATCATATGCCCTTGATCTCATCCCTTCCTAAAGTTTTCAATAATATCCCTCTCTAATCTTCAAGCTCTCCATGACTGCTGCCTTCAAATGTAATTGTTACCCCTCTCCTTAAAACAAGAAAATTTTTCACCACTGATTATCACTTTGAGATATGACATTATATCTCTCCTTTTTGTAGCCAAAATTAAAAAAAAAAAAACTATCTACATTTGAATTCCTTTCCTTTTGCTAACTCCTTATCCTTTTGTCTGATGTCTAACCTAATAATGTAAATGAGATTGTCCTATACAAAATTACCAATGATACCCTTAATTGAAGAGGTTTTTGTCTCTCAGCCCTTTGTGAGCCTTTTGCTTTGTCTGTCACTATTGATCAGCCTGTGCTGAAGTCTTCCTTTCTTGGTTTTCATGACCCTACTCTCTCCTGGGCTCCTTTTACTTGTCTGACTTGTCCTTTTTAGGTCTCTTTCTGCAGAGGTGTGCTGGAGCCAGTTTGAACTAGGCAACCAAAGAGAATTATTAAATTTTCAATGTGAGGATTTGCTCCTCAAAATTGGTGAACTATAAATTTTGACTTGACTTTTTGTTTTATTTGCTGGCTAGACTTTTTTTCCCATTTGAATTAGTTCATTTAGTAAATTTAGATCATTATTCCTTGGTTACAATAATCACATTGTTTCTTTCCCTCCCCTCCACCCACCCTTCCCACAGCTAATATGCAATTTCATTGGGTATTACTTGTGTCCTAGATCAGAATCTATTTCCATGTTGTTCTTTGCACTAGGATGTTCATTTAGAGTCTACATCCCCAACCATATCCCTTTGAACCATATATTCAAACAGTTTTTTTTCTTTGTTGTTTTTACTCACACAGTGTTTCCTCTGGATGTGGATAGTGGTTTTTCTCATAGATTCCTCCAGGTTGTTCAGGGTCATTGCATTGCCACTAATGGAGAAGTCCATTATATTCGATTGTACCACAGTGTATCAGTCTCTGTGCACAATGTTCTCCTGGTTCTGCTCCTCTCACTCTGCATCAATTCCTGGAGGTCATTGCAGTCCCCATCGAATTCCTCCACTTTATTATTCCTTTGAGCACAATAGTATTCCATCACCAACATATACCACAATTTGTTCAGCCATTCCCCAATCGAGGGGCATTCCCTCATTTTCCAATTTTTTGCCACCACAAAGAGTGTAGCTAGAAATATTTTTGTACATATCTTTTTCCTTATTATCTCTTCGGGGTACAAACCCAGCAGTGCTATGGATGGATCAAAGGGCAGACAGTCTTTTATAGCCCTTTGAGCATAGTTCCAAATTGTCTGCCAGAATGGTTGGATCAATTCACAACTCCATCAGCAATGAATTAATGTCTCCACTTTGCCACATTCCCTCCAGCATTCATTACTTTCCCTTGCTGTCATGTTAGCCAATCTGCTAGGTGTGAGGTGATACCTCAGTGTTGTTTTGATTTGCATCTCTCTGATTATAAGAGATTTAGAACACTTTTTCATGTGCTTATTAATAGTTTTGATTTCTTTAACTGAAAATTGCCTATTTATGTCCCTTGCCCACTTATCATTTGGAGAATGACTTGATTTTTTGTACAATTGGTTTAGCTCTTTATAAATTTGAGTAATTAGACCTTTGTCAGAGATTTTTGTAATGAAGATTGTTTCCCAATTTGTTGTTTCCCTTCTAATTTTGGATGCATTAGTTTTGTTTGTACAAAAACTTTTAATTTGATGTAATCAAAATTATTGATTTTATATTTTGTGGTTTTTTCTAGCTCTTGCTTGGTTTTAAAGTCTTTCCTTTCCTAAAGATCTGACAAGTATACTATTCTATATTCACCTAATTTATTTATAGTTTCCTTCTTTATATTCAAATCATTCACCCATTCTGAGTTTATCTTAGAGTAGGGTGTGAAGTGTTGATCTAAACCTAATCTCTACCACACTGTCTTCAAATTTTCCCAGCAGTTTTTATCAAATAGTGGGTTTTGGTCCCACAAACTGGGATCTTTGGGCTTATTGTAGACTGTCTTGCTGAGGTCATTTACACCAAGTCTATTCCACTGATCCTCCTTTCTGGTTCTTAGCCAGTACCAAATTGTCTTGATAACCACAACTTTATAGTATAGTTTGAGATCTGGGACTGCAAGACCTCCTTCCTTTGCATTTTTTTCATTATTTCCCTGAATATCCTTGATCTTTTGTTCTTCCAAATGAACTTTGTTATGTTTTTTTCTAATTCAGTAAACAAGTTTTTTGGTAGTTCAATGGGTATGGCACTAAATAAGTAAATTAATTTGGGTAGGATTGTCATTTTTATTATGTTAGCTCGTCCCACCCATGAGCAATCAGTGTTTTTTTTTTTAATTGATTAGATCTAATTTTAATTGGGTGGAGAGTGTTTTGTAGTCGTGTTCATATAATTCCTGTGTTTGTCTCGGCAGATAGATTCCTAAGTATTTTATAATATCTACGGTGATTTAAATGGAATTTCTCTTTCTAATTCTTGCTGCTGAAATGGGTTGGAGATATATAGAAATGCTGATGACTTATGCGGGTTTATTTTGTATCCTGCAACTTTGTTAAAATTGTTGATTGTTTCAACTAGCATTTTGGTTGATTCTCTAGGATTCTTTAAGTAAACCATCATATCATTGGCAAAGAGTGATAGCTTGGTCTCCTCATTGCCAATTTTAATACCTTCAATTTATTTTTCTTCTCTAATTGCTACTGCTAGTGTTTCTAGTACAATGTTAAATAATAGAGGTGATAATGAGCATCCTTGTTTCACTCCTGATCTTATTGGGAAGGCTTCTAGTATATCCCCATTGCAGATGATGTTTGCTGATGGTTTTAGACAGATACTGTCTATTCTTTTTAGGAAAGACCCTTCTATTACTATACTTTCTAGTGTTTTCAGTAGGAATGGGTGTTGTATTTTATCAAAGGCTTTTTCTGCATGTATTGAGATAATCATGTGATTTTTGTAGGTTTGCTTGTTAATATGGTCAATTATGTGGATGGTTTTCCTAATACTGAACCATCCTTGCATTTCTGGTATGAATCCTACCTGGTCATAGTGAATAACCCTTGTGATGACTTGTTGGAGTCTTTTTGCTAGTATCCTATTTAAGATTTTTGCATCTATATTCATTAAGGAGATTGGTCTAGGGGGCAGCTGGGTAGCTCAGTGCCTTGAAAGCCAGTCCTAGAGACGGGAGGTCCTGGGTTCAAATCTGGCCTCAGACACTTCCCAGCTGTGTGACCCTGGGCAAGTCACTTGACCCCCATTGCCTAGCCCTTACCACTCTTCTGCCTTGGAGCCAATACACAGTATTGACTCCAAGACGGAAGGTAAGGGTTTTAAAAAAAAAATAAAAAAATTTAAAAAAAGGAGATTGGTCTATAGTTTTCTTTCTCTGTTTTTCACCTGCATGGCTTTGGGATCAGTATCATGTTTGTGTTGTAAAATGAATTTTGTAGAACTCCTTCTTTTGATATTCTGTCAAATACTTTGTATAATATTGGGATTAGTTATTCTTTGAATGTTTGATAGAATTCATTTGTGAATGCATCTGGACCTAGGGATTTTTTTCTTAGGGATTTCTTTGATGGCTTGTTCAATTTCTTTTTCTGATATGGTGTTGCTTAGGTAATTTATTAGTTCCTCTGTTAGTCTAGGCAGTTTATATTTTTATAAGTATTCATCCATATCATCTAGATTGCTATATTTGTTGCCATATAATTGAGCATAATAGTTTTTAATGATTGCTTTAATTTCCTCTTCATTAGAGGTGAGGTTTCCTTTTTCATCTTGGATACTGTCAATTTGGTTTTCTTCTGTCTTTTTTTTTAACTAAACTGACCAGTACTTGGTCTCTTTTATTTGTTTGTTCAAAGTACCAGCTCCTAGTCTTATTTATTAAATCAATAGTTCTTTGACTTTCAATTTTATTAATTTATCCTTTGATTTTTAGGATCTCTAATTTAGTATTCATCTGAGTATATTTAATTTGTTCACTTTCCAGTTTTTTAATTTGCATGCCCAATTCACTGACCTCTGCCCTTCTTAATTTGTTAATATATGAACTCAAGGATATAAATTTCTCCCTGAGTACTGCTTTGGCTGCATATGATAGATTTTCAAAGGATGTCTCATCATTGTCATTTTCTTCAATGAAGTTATTAATTTTTTCTATGATTTGTTCTTTAACTAGCCGGTTTTGGAGAATTGTATTGTTTAATTTCCAATTAATTTTTGATTTACCTCTCCATGTACCTTTACTAATTATTATTTTCATTGCATTGTGATCTGAGAAGGTTGCATTTATTATTTCTGCTGTTTTGCACTTGTTTGCAATGTTTTATGCCCTAATATATGATCAATTTTTGTGAATGTACCATGTGCTGCTGAAAAGAAGGTGTATTCCTTTTTGTCCCTATTTATTTTTCTCCACATGTCTACTAACTCTAATTTTTCTAAGATTTCATTTACTTCTCTTACCTCTTTCTTATTTATTTTTTGGTTTGATTTATCTAGTTCAGATAGAGGAAGGTTCAGGTCTCCCACTAGTATAGTTTTCTATCTATTTCATCCTTGAGCTCCACTAGTTTCTCCTTTAGAAATTTGGATGCTATGCCATTTGGTGCATACATGTTGAGTACTGATATTTCCTCATTGTCTATACTGCCTTTTAACAGGATGTAATTACTTTTCCTATCTCTTTTAATTAATTTATTTTTACTTTGGCTTTGTCAGATAACATTATTGCAACTCCTATCTTCTTTTTATCAGTTGATGCCCAATAGATTTGGCTCCATCCTCTTACTTTCACCCTATGTGTATCTACCTTCCTCATGTGTGTTTCTTGCAGACAGTTTCTTGCACAGTAAGGTTTTGGATTCTAATCCACTCTGCTATTCACTTGCATTTTATGGGTGGGTTCATTCCATTCACATTCAAAGTTATGATTACTAGTTGTTATTTCCCAGCATTTTGATTTCTACTCCTGGTCCTGCCTTTTCTTCTTTCAGTATTTCCTTCTACATCAATGTTTATTTTTAATCACTCTCCCTAGTTACCACCCTTATTTTACTTCCCTTTCTACTCCCCTCCCTTCTTGTCCCCCCTTATTTTTCCTGTAGTCTTTCTAAAACTACCCCCACCCTCTCCCTCCCTTGTACTGCTTTTCTCCACACCAGTCAGCTTGTTACCCTTCTACTCCCCTATAAAGCACAGATCTATTCTCTGCCCCAGTGGATTGAATTGTTTTTCCCTCTTTGGGTCAATTTCAATGCATGTAACTGAGTATTTACTATCTCCAATATCTTTACCCTTCCAGTGTATTGATGTTCTCCCCCTCCTGCCATGAACTTCTTTGTGACAAATAAATTTACCCCATTTGTTTCTTTTCCCATTTCTTTTAGTATTAACCTCTTTTTAGCTCTAGTTATATATATATATATATATATATATATATATACACTCATATGTACTTATGTATGCATATATCTATATACCTATTTATGTCTTGTTCTTTCATTCTATACAGTTTGTCACTGTTCCCTTTAAGTGTAATTCTTCTAGCTGCCCAGGTGATAACAGTTTTTAAGAGTTACCAATGACCTCTTTTTTATAGGGATACATAACATTTTAACTTATTGAGTCTCTTTAAAAAAAGGGTTTTTTTTCTTTTCTTTTGTTTTTCCTTTCCCCCCCTTTTTTTTAATTACCTTTTGATGATTCTCTTGATTTCTGTGCTTGGGCAGCGAATTTTCTGTTCAGGTCTGGTCTTTTCTTTACAAATTCTTGGAATTCTTCTATTTTGTTGAATGACCATACTTTCCCCTGTAAGAGTATAGTCAGTTTTTCTGGGTAGTTGATTCTTGGTTGTAGACCTAGTTCCCTTGCTTTCCAGAATATCATATTCCATGCCTTTTGGTCCTTCAGTGTGTATGCAGCTAGATCCTATGTTATCCTCACTGTGATTCCATGGTATCGGAATGACTTCTTCTTGGAAACTTGTAATATCTTTTCTTTGGTCTGATAGTTCTTGAGTTTGGCTATAACATTTCTGGGTGTTGTCAGTTGGGGATTAAGAACAGGAGGTGATCTGTGGATTCTTTTCCATCTCTACTTTTCCCTCTTGTTCCAGAATATCGGGGCAGTTTTCTTGAATAATTTCCTGTAGTATTATGTCTAGGCTTTTTCTTTTGTCATGGTCTTCTGGTAGACCAATGATTCTTAAATTGTCTGTCCTCAAACGATTTTCTAAATCCTCTGTTTTGTGAATGAGATGCTTCATATTTTCCTCAATTTTTTCATTCTTTTGGTTTTGTTTTATAGTGTCCTGCTGCCTTGTGAGGTCACTTGATTCTAGTTGTTGTATTCTGATTCTTAAAGACTGGATTTCATCCCTGGCTTTTTTGTCATCCTTCTCCTTCTGGTCTGATTTTCTTTGGAGGTCATCTTTCATTCTCTTTACCTCATCTCTCATCTCCTTTGCCTCATTTTCAAGCTGGTTGCTTTTGGCTTTCAAGACACTATTTTGTGTTTCCAGATGACTTATCTTAGTTTTTAAATTCTTGTCCCAATTGTCTTCAGTCTCTCTTAATTGTGTTTTGAATTGCATTTTGAGTTCTTCCAAAGCCTGTGTCCAGTTTGCTGGGATTTCTGTTTTATTACTTGCCTCTTCATATGTATTGTTTGTTCTTGGTTCATTGCCTGTGTAGAAGCTGTCAATTGTAATTTCTTTCTTCTTTTTCTGTTGTTTGCGCATGTTTACTCCTTCTTTGCTCCCTGTATCTGTCTGTGCTCTTGCTCCTCTCATTTTTTTTTTTTTGTTTTGGAGCTTTCTGTTAGGCTCCCCTCTTGGAACTTTGTCAGATCTCTCAGTGCAATCTCTGGAGGAGGAGTTTTGGAGTTTTCCCTTCCCTGTCTTCTGGAGGCTTTTGATTGGATTAAAGTCCAGCAGTCAGTGGGGGAGAGGTGTTTCAGCCTAGGCTTCCCTGAGTTCTGAAGACTTTTGATGGGATTAAGTTCAGCTTGGTTGGGCTAGGTGTGCTCTGAGGCCAAAAACCTCCTGGAAGGCTGGAGCAGTATGGAAGATCTCCACGGCTCTGACCAGGCTGCCAGCTCCCTCTCCAGCTCCTTCCCCGCCATCTTTTCTCGATGCTCTGAGCTTGGCACTGCCCTGCCCAGAAGGTACACCCTCCAGACCAGCTTCTTTTCCCACCTAGAGGTTCCTGCTGCTGTTGGAAGCCCAGTGCTCTAGGTGGGGGGGATGGGTCCCTGGACCTTCCTTCTGCCTTCCCCTTAAACTCAAGTGTTCTTGGATTCCGGCTTTTGGGGGCGGGGGGGAGGGGGTCGTACTTTTTGAATTGAGTCTAGCAGGAGGGTTCCTTGGCTCTGTCTTGCTGTTAGTTTTGATTTTCAGTCCCCTAGGAGTATTCCGTTTGTGATTGGTAAGGAAGGGTATTCAGAGATTTGAACTTCTGCTCCTTCTATGTGGCCATCTTGACTCTGCCCTCCTCTAAATATTCATTGTCTAGACTTGAGAGGAAATGTTAATAAATTGGCTTCAATTTATGTCATGTATACATTTTTCCCCAAAAAGCTGATTGTTAAACATTTACCAGCACATTATTGATACTACTTTTTTTAAACCCTTACCTTCCATCTTAGAATCAATACCATATATTGGTTCTAAGGCAGAAGAGCAATAAGGGCTAGGCAATAGTAGATAAGTGACTTGTTTAGGGTGACATTTATGGATATTGTTCCTTTTAACTCTGGCTCTCCTCCTTGGCTCTGTTCAGTGTACTTTCTTACTCTACACACTCTCTAGCTCACTTTATCAAAATTCACAGACTTAATTATTATCCCTATAAATGTGATTCAAGGATTTAAATAGCCAACTCTAGTCTATCTCTTGAGTTCTAGCTCTTCATCACCAACTGTGTATTGGACATTTATAAGTGGATGAGGTCCTATAGATATTTCAAATTCACCATGTCCAAAATAGACCTTGCCATCTGTCGACTCAAACATAAACTTTCCTACTTTTAATTAAAGATACGTCTTTCAAATTCCCAGGTTCACAACCTGAGCATTCTCCTCAATTTCTTACTTTCCTTCATCTTATATATTCAACAAGTTGCCAAATTGCCCTTTCTACCTCCACATTTCTTACTAACTCCTCTTTACACAGAGAACTACTTTAGTTCACATACTAATTATCCTTAACTTTGAATATTACTGTGTCCTCCTAACTGATTCTCTTCCTCATCTCTCCCCACTTCAATCTGTATTCTATACAATAGCCTGAGTAATTTCCTTAAACACAAATCTATGACAATGACACTTGCCTACTCAGTTATCTCTAATGTATTCTTATTGTTCCAAGACAAAAAAAATTCTTCTGGCTTTTAAATCCCTTCACAAAAAGACTCCAATTTATCTTTCAATATAGCCAAGATTACAAGGAAAACAGAAAACTGAGGGGAAATTTTATAGAAGTTTCTTGGAGAAAAGCCTTATATTTCAAATATATAGATAAATGAATCAAATTTATAAGACAAAGTCATTCCTCAATTAATAAATGGTCAAAGGATATGAAATGGTAGTTTTTAGAAGGAGAAATCAAAGCTGTATATAGTCATATGAAAAAACTTATAAATCATTATTGATTAGAGAGAAACAAATGAAAACAACCTCAATGTGCTATCTTAAATCCATCATATTGGCTAAAGTGATAGAAGGGGAAAATGAAATTGTTGGAAAAGATGTGGAAATTGGACACTACTATACTCTTGGTGGAACTGTGAACTGATCCAATCATTTTGAAAAGTAATATGGAATCATGTACAAAGAGTTATAAAGCTATGTATATCATTTGACCCAGCAATACTCCCAGTAAGTCTGTTTCCTGAAATGATCAGAGAAAAAGGAGAACCTACATATTTGAAAATATTTATAGTTCCCCTCTGTAGTGGGAAAGAACTATAAATTGATGGGATGCCCATCAGTTGGGGAATGGCTAAATACGTTGTGTTATGATTATGATGGAATATGCTCGTGCTATAAGAAATGATGACATGAAATAATGCTTAATGCATGAAATAATACTTAATGAAAAACAGAAAAAAGAACATTATATACAATAACAGCAATATTGTTTGAAGAAAAAATGTGAATGACTAAGTTATTATAGCATGAAAATTCAAATCAACTACAAAGGTCTTATGAAGGAAAATGTTATATACCTTCAAAGAAAGAAATGTGTGTTTTGTATAATTCTTCTCTATCTATATCAAATGTTGGCCTCCTCAAGTGTGAGAACAGAAGGGAGAGAAGGAGACAACTCAGAGCACAAAATGTAACCAAAAATGAATTTTAAAATAAATTTTTAAAACTATGATGTCTTTTTTTATGTCTTTTCCATGGTCTACCTCCTTCAATGAAATGTCCATCCTCTCTTCTACTTCATAAAATTCCTTATATCTTTCAAGATGATGCTCAAATAACACCTACACAATGCCTTTTCAGATTTCCCAACTTTTCCCATCTAATTCATTGGTAGGAATGTTATCAGACACCCTCAAGAGCCAAACAATATAGGAAATTTTTCTTTGGAACTTTCTTTTTAGCCTGTCTTTTTGGCTCTATAGTTTGCTATATCTAGGTTATGGGCCAACCCACTTCTTGGAGGAATGATTTACTAAAATCCAGATTATATTCTTGTGGTTGACTTGCCCTTCAAAGGATAAATAGGATACAACAAGTGTGGATGGAATAGAAAGACATTCCAGGCACTGAGAAAAGGGTGCCCAAAGTTTGGGGATAGGAGACTATGGATTGAGTTCCTAAGAGAGTTTGGTTAGTTTGGTAATCTGAGTTTTACTCAGTAAGCAATTAGAAGGCAATGGAGAGTTTTGCTCAAGAAAATTTCATGACCAGATCTATGCATGAGGAAGATTGTCCTGGAAATAGTATGAATGATGGAGAATATAGAGTGGAGATGTTAGGAAACACTTACAATGGTTCAAGAAGGACATTCATAAAAGTACCAGTACTTTTGTTGTGACAGGAATATAGTAAAGAGGAAAGAATGGATGTTTGTTTGTTTGTTTTATCTAGCTGTTTTAAGGTATTTATAGATAATCCCAAGTAACTCTACCACTCTGGTGAATCAATCAACCCTACATTTAATACCGAGACATATATGTCTTTTTATATAAACAGTAACAGAAAAGGTCTGACTTGGGGAGAGAAATTTTAAATGATTTCAAGCAGTCATAAATCTATATCTATCTGTCTAATCACTTGTAGAAGTCACTTAACCTCTCTACATCTTAGTCTTTTCATTCATGAAACCTGACTTTGGCAACAATCTGGTATAGTGGTTATGAATTTCAAGTTAAAGGACATGGGTTCAAATCTGGACTCCCCATAAACTACCTGTATTACTCAGGGCAATTCACTTTACCTACCTGGGTCTCAGTTTCCCCACCTGTAAAAAGTAAGGGAGTTGGACTCAGTGACCTCTAAGCTATAAAGCTTATGAATGAATGAAATAGCTTATAGATGAAGCTAAAAAAATTTCTGATTCTCAACCCTAATGATGTTTAAATATGATTCTAGAGTGTTTTGTTTTTTAAAGTAAATCTCAATATAAAATTCATTTCAGAATAGCACTCACTTAGGCAAATGATAACGTGGACATGGAGTCATTCAATGGAATTGTAAATGTTTGACAAGTGAGAAAAGGGACATAATCTCTGTTGAATGTAAGAGGTACCTAGGTGGAAGACCATCACAATGTATGTTGAAGTTATCTTCTAATATACTCCATAAAGAGAATAAAATCACTCACTGATTCACCCCATCAATTGCAATCTTCTTCAACTACTTTGTTTAGTTTTAAAGATACTCCACATCTCTTAGAGAAAGAAATACAATTAAAGGGTCATTACTCTACCATTGAACAATAGAGTTTTTAAACTAACTCTTTAGGACACATTCTCTTTAAATTAAGAATTATATATGCAAAAAAATAATTAAAGGCAGAAGCAATGATATCTATAGGGAAAAGTTTGAGTAGGGAGAGGGAACGGAAGTGCTGGATAGCCTTTTCTTCATATCAGTTACCCAGACAGAAAATTTGAAAGCTGTTCTTTTTTAACTCTCTGAAAGTCCTATGTTGTCCCCAAACCTTGGAAAGTCTGCTTTAGGCCCTCAGAAGTTGGCATAGGGGCTTGTCCTCAGAAAATAACAATAACAGCCAAAACAACAACAATAATAACAAGAGCTGTCATTTATGTGACTTAATAGTTTACGAAATGTTTTCTCACATATGGTCTTATTTAATGCTCATAAAAACCATTTGATGTTTAAGGGTTAATATCTACACTTTATAGATGAGGAAACTGAAGTACATAGAGGGAAAATTGCTTTCTAAGGTCACATGATTTCTAAGACCATCAGTGTTTTAAATTATTTTTGATATTTTTATGGCTGTGACATACTTCAGAGGTGCTTAAATTTGCATCTCTTTCAGTATTAGTGAAGTTAAGTATTTTTCAAGTGGTTATTAATAATTCATATTTTCCTACTTTATAAAATTGTTCTTATCCTTCGTCCTTTTGTCTCTTGGTGATTTTAAGTTCTCTTTGTGAATATTTAGTGACACAGCTGAGACGGAGTTCAGGTCATCAAGTTGCAAATATTGCATTACTGTTTCTGATCTTGGTCTTTCTTTTTTTTCATTATTTCATAAAGTTCTTTCCAGATTTCTTGATAATTTTTATATTTGTTGATCTTAACTATATTATACTATTACATAATATTCAATATACTATAAATTACTTAATCATTTCCTTATGGGTGGACATTTCCGTCACTTCAAGTGTTTTAAAAATAATTACAATTAGTGTCACCATATAAATATTTTAGTAGCTAGCTCTTTTTTGTTGATTTTGTTAAATCTTTCCACTTACATTCTCAACAATACAATTATTGGCTCAAAGAATATAATGAATTTTATAAATTGTCTCTCTTATGCAATTGAGACAAATACAATATACCTTCATATTTTCTTATTTGATTTGTAGATAGAATTAATTGAGCTATAAAATGTGAAATATAGCTCTAAATATATCTCCTATTATAATTGTCAAACAGTTTTGCTAAGTATATATGAATCTTTTCCCCAGCTTTAATTTTCTATGAGATTATAAAGCATTAATCACATACATGTGCATGTTCATTTGTGTGTATAAACACATGCATATAAATATATGTGTATATGTATATACATATATATACTCACACTGATATGTATATATATACATACATACTTGATTGGCTATCTTCTATTGCTATTCTCTTTCCATTGACCTCTTTCTCTATTCTTGTCCAAGCCAGGAGTTTTGATGATATCTATTTTGTAATATGTTATAAAGCATTGTTGTTATTCAGTTGCTTTAATCATTTCAGTCATGTCCAATACTTCATATACCATTTGAGGTATCCTTTGCAAAGATACTGGAGTGGTTTGCCACTGCCTTCTCCAGGTCATTTTATAGATGGGAAAATTGAGGCAGACAGCATTAAGTGACTTGCCCAGGCTCACACAGCTAATAAGTGTCTTAGGCCAGATTTGAAATCAGGATGGTGAGTTTTTCTAACTCCAGGTCCAATACTCTATCCACTTCACACCTACCTGCCCCACTTTAAAGTAGAGGAGTGAAAATTTACCTTTATCACTTTCTTTTTATCCATTATGATAATTTATATCCTTGAATTTTTATAGATAATTTTTATTATGGTCCTATCCAGTTCTCTGAATAATCTTTTGAGTGGTACTGCATCAAATATGCATATTAGTTTGAAATTGTACCATTTATTAATTATTTATCTGACCCACCAATGAGCATTAAATGTACCTCCATATATTTCAATAAGCTCAGTTCCACAGATATTTACTTAGTGTTGTAGGTATTATTGATCTTGTATTGCATTTTCATATTGATGGCCAGTTGATACTTATCAGGTGGTATAGATAAGCTAAAGCTGTCAGGGTAACTTATTTGAAGGTGGTGGATAAAATGCTGGACACAGCTTAATCCAACTCTTATTTATTTATATCTATGAGGAAAGGCAGGGACAGGAGGTAGGAATAAACAGGAATCTCTTACCCTAATTCTAATAGTTCTAAATAAACACCGCCCCCATCTAAATCCTCACAGATTTTCTTCTTGCCCACCCAGGTGAACCTCCTTAAACTATTCTCAATTATCTAAGATTCAGTTTCCATCTAACTAAACTTATTCTAATAGATGAACTTAAATTTATATTAACCTGCTTTAAATAATCTGAAAATTAACAAGCTGAAAGCCAACTGTGGCTATTAGAATCTCTAGACTCTTGTCAGAGAGCCAGATACACGCTTGCTCCAAGAGAGAGGGAACAGAGCCCCCTCTCGGAGCTGTTTTTCTCTTTGAGAGAAAAGCTCTGAATCCAACCAACTCTATTTCAGCTTCTTAGATGTTAATGCAACTTCTCAAAGTTAACTCTCTCAAATGACTAACAAATCCAGAAATCTGCTCTCAAGAGGAAGTCCAGGAGCCTGGCCCAGAATTCCCAATGGTCACTCTCTTTATCCTAGTTTCTTAAAATGCCCATAGCAACCTTTTCCTGTCTCCTTTCTTAAAGGGGATGGAGTAAAGTGGGCAAACCCATTCTCTGATCTTAAAACTTATTCTTAATAAAACTAAATGAATCCTCATCATAACACCAATAAGGACCTACTTTGAGCAAGGCATTGTTCCAATTACTAAGAATACAAAACCAAATATGAAACAGATCTTCTTGTCAAGGAGCTGGCTTTTTACCTGGAGAATACAATGTGTCCACAAATAAGCAAATTAAAAAGTATATACTGTCAGACAAAGGAAGTGGGGGAATCAAGGAAGATTTATGCAGGAGGTGGCAATTGAACTGTGCTTAATAGAAAGATGGGGATTCTATGAGGCACAAGTGAGGAGGCAAATCATTCCAAACATAGAGAAGGGCCATTTGTGCAAAGAACCAGAGGCAGGAATTTCATACAATTTAAAGTAAAGGGAATGGCTAGCAGTTTGGTTAGAATATATGTGAAATGACCTTATGATCATAAATTTAGAGCCCCAAAGTCATCAGAAATTATCTGATCCAGGAATTCTTAAACTAGAGTCTATAGATATTAAAAGATCCCTAAACTTGAATGGGAAAAAAAATCTTTACTTTCACCAACCTATAATTGAAAATTAGCATTGCTTCAATTAAGCATATGAACAACAAATTCGTAATATCCATGATGATTTTGTTACCAACAAAAGACACAGATTGTTCCATGTCACATTAAAACTGTTGTAAAAAATCTCAAAACATTGCTTATATTTATTACTATTCTAAAATTGCTGTAATATTACTCTCTTTTACTTGCCTATATTTACATGTATTGATTTGTTATTCAATATATTAAGAAACATATTGCTAATTTGTTTTAAAATATTTTAATAACTGAATTTCAATATTGATTGGTTTTCTCTATAATCCTATGCATTTTATACATTTAAAACATTACATTGAGAAGGATATCATGGGATTAACCAGACTATTAAAGTTGTCCATGATACAGAAAAGATCAAGAGCTCCTGATCTAATTTAACATCCCTCATTTTTCAAATAAGAAAACTGAGATTTAAAATAGGTTAAGTGGCCTTGCTCAAAGTAAGATAGACAGTAGAAATAGAATTATAATTCAATTTAATTACTCAAAAAACAATTTTCTTTTCACTATTCCATACTATAATAGGAAATGAGACAGAAAAAGTAGGTGGGGGCCAAATCGTGGAAGACTTTAATTTGACAGGTTGGTAAGCTTATATTTGATACTAAAGGGAATAAAGAGACACTGAAAAAAATTAGGGGAGAGGGGATAGAAACAGGACAGTGGCTTGACATTTTTTTATTTATAATATTTTTTCATAGTTACATGATTCATCATCCGCACCCCCCCAAACCCCTTTCCTCCTCCCTCCTGGAGCTGACAAGCAATCCCACTGGGTTATATATGTATCATTGTTTAAAACCTATTTCCATGTTATTCATATTTGCAGTAGAGTGATCTTTTAACACCAATATCCCAATCATATCCCCATTGAACCACATGACCAATTATATGTTTTTCTTCTGTGTTTCTGCTCCCACAGTTCTTTCTCTGGATGTGAATAGCATTCTTTCTCATAAGTCCCTCAGAATTGTCCTGGATCATTGCATTGCTGCTAGTAGAGAAGTCCATTACATTCGATTCAGTCAGTATCAGTCTCTGTGTACAATGTTCTCCTGGTTCTGCTCCTTTCACCCTGCATCTGAACCCTTTCTTAATAGGTAATGAGTACATACATAAAATTAAGAGCCAGAATTTTGTGTAAATGGGATAATCTAGAGTCCTTTCAAATAAATATGGTATAATGGAGGTTGTCTATTTTTATCATTGCTGTTCAATAGATATAGTGCTAGCAATAAAAAAATAATACATGAAATAGAAATTGAGAAAATAAGTAAAAAGAAGATATAGAATTACCAGTATTAGCAGAAGATATGGTAGTGTAATTTAAAAACCCTAAAGGGTCAACTAAAGTTTTAAAAAATCATTAATAACAAAAAAATTATAAAAATATAATATGAATTCACAAAAACCATCAATATTTCCATATATTACCATCCACATCCAGAAGGGAGAGGTTGAAAGAGAGATTCCATCTAAAATAACTATAAAGAATAAAAAAAAACTCTGGAGTTTTTCTCCCCAAATACACATAGGAATGATATTAATACAACTAGAAAACAATGAGCACAGAAATAAAGACAGAAATAATTTTAATTGCTTATGAGTAGATTAAGTTATTTTAAAATATAAATAATAATGCTATTTAAATTAACTTACTCAATGTCCTACCAACAAAATTCTCAAAAGATTATAGAACTTTAAAAATAATAATGATGTTCATCTGGACACACAAAGGTTAAGAAGCTCAAAGGAACTAATGGGGGGAACGATGGACAGGAAAGGAGCATAGCTGTATGAGACCTCCAATTATACCACAAAGTAATAATCATTAAAATGCTTTGAGATTAAGAGAAAAAAGAGGTTAATCAGTGGAACAAATTTAATGTTGAATATATTAAATGAACTCAAAAGTCTAGCATTTGTTAAAATAAAAGGTCCAAATTACTAGAGTGATGATTATTTGGCAAAAAACTGTGGGGAAAATTGAATAGCAGTCTTATAGAAATTAGATTTAATCGAATATTTCACACAATACACCAAGATAAGCTCCAAACACATAACTTTAGCATAAAAGTCATGCCATGAACATAATAGAGGAACAACAAAGAAATAAAAGAGAAATGACCTTTTAGATCTTTGTCTATAAGAATAGTTCATGACCAAATAAGTGATACAGAAGATCACAGAATATAAAATGGACAATTTTGATTATAAAAAATTAAAAATAATTTTGCACAAATCTAATAAAGCTATGACCAGAAGGAAAATAGTTAATTGGGGGAAATTGCAGTAAGTTTCTCTAGGAAAAGTCTCACTTCAAAGATCTATATAGAACGACTTCAAATTTATAAGAAAAGAGCTATTTATTACCTACCTGATAAATGGTGAAATGATCAGAATAGCAATTCTCAAGGGAATAAATCCAAGCTATCTAAAACTAAGCTAGGGAAAAAAGCTAGGGAAAAGTGCTCTAAATGACTAATAATGATAAAATGCAAATTAAAACAACCCTGCCCTTTTACCTCACACACATCAAATTAGACACTGACAAAAAGAAAGTTACACTATTAGAAGGGCCACAAGAAAACAGGTACATTGATGCACCATTTTGAAACTATGAATTGGTACAGTCATTCTGGAAAGCAATTTAGAATCAAACCCCTAAAAAACCAGCATACTCATTTGACCAAGTGATACTACTACTAGGCCTACACACCAAGAAGATCAAATAGTTACAAGACCTATATATACAAAAATATTTACACAACTCTTTCTATGGTAGAAAAAGTCTGGAATCTAATTGGGTGCCCATCATTTGGGGAATGGCTGAACAAATTAATGCATATGAATATAATAGAATACTATTGTATTGGAAGAAATTAAGAAAGAGATAGTTTCAGGAAAACCTGGAAAGACTAGCATGCACTGATGTGGAGTAAAGTAACGACAATCATGTTAATTTATAACAACAGAATTGTAACAATGAACAATTTTATAGGATCAAAGAATTTTGAAAAATCATGATTCCAGAGGAACAATGATGAAGAATCATATTCATATCATAACTGAAAGATGAAGATAACATCTTGTCCAAGGTCATTTTACATCTGAACTCTACTGAAAATTATGAGAGGAATAATGATAATGGCTCATTTACGCAACTTTCTTTTCTATAACAATTCTATGAAGTAAATTATATAAATTTTATTCTTCTGACTTTACAAATGAAGAAACAGGGAAGTTAGATGAATTGCTCAGGATTACATTGAAAATTAATATTGGAGCCAGATCTTGAACTTGGGTCTCCTGACTTCAAGACCTGTTTCACAATACCACACTATGCCAGTCGTCCTTGTCCATATTGGGAGAGGGATCAGTGGAAAGGGCATTAGATTTGGAATCCAAATGCCTGAATTTGGGTCCTAGCTCTTCCATTTAATAGTAGTATAAACTCAAACAAGTCCTTTAACGGCTTTCGGTTTCCCTTATCTATAAAAGGGGATTGATGCTGCCCACCAGGACTTTTTCACAGTGTTATGTTAAAGACCAAATTAGATAATGTATGTAAAGTATTTTGCAAACCCCAAAGCACTACGAAAATAAATTATTAACATCTTTGTCATTGTCACCATTGGATACAAAGGTTTTTGTTGATTGGTTTAGGAAACTCTACCATATAAAATATTATTTTTATAAGGAAATGTGCTCTGAATCTCCAATTTACAAATAGCTGATGAAAAGAAAAATCACACCTGTTCATGAACTGCTAAAGGGAATGTCTTGAGAAATTAAGGATTTCCTACAGAAGCTTGTTTTTTGTCATATTCTAACACCAGCAGCCAAGTGTCAATAGCCTGCCACTATTCTCAGTTGGAGTCCTGGAACAGGACAAATGATTTTCTGTGTTCTGACAGTGATATAGAGAAAGAGCCCTGGGAGAGAAGAAGTAGAGAGGGAACCAGGGATTTGGATGTCAAAGATGGAGGTCATGAGCATAAGCTGATTCCCAAAGCACTGTAATACTATTGGACAGGATGAATTTTCAAGGAATGCTGAAGTTAAAGAGATGGTCAGGATTGGATGCTGGTTTTAAGGGTCAAATAGAATAACTGGGGATGAAGATAAGAAGTGACAAAGACAAGACAAAAATCTGATACTGGGAAAACATTAAGATTTCGTGAAGTTTGAGTAGACATGGGGAAATAAGAAACATTAGGGTTGCTGAGCAAAAGCATGTGCTGTGGGACTTCTTATGCACTGTAAACTGGTGAACTGGCTTCTGCTATTCATTCTCCCTCTTGACTTTGTTAAAGAATTTTTTAAAATTAAAACCCTTATCTTCCCTCTTGGAATCAATATTGGGTATTGGTTCCAAGGCAGAAGAGTGGTAATGGGGCTAGGCAATGGGGGCTAAGTGTCTTGCCTAGGGTCATACACCTGGGAAGCATCTGAGGCCAGATTTGAACCTAGGACCTAGATCTCTAGACTTGGCTCTCAATCCTATGAGCTACCCAGCTACCCCAAGGAATTTTCTTAATCTCCCTCTGTCTCTTTAAGAGCTAAAGATTTCTAAGTAAAATCCAAGAACTGAGAGGCTGCTTTGAGAGAGAGCTGAAGATTCCATTATTCTGTGACAGGCAGTTTTACTACTGACATTTGGAATAGAGAAATGGATTTAAGGAGATTATAGGTGATTAATGTCTATTGATTAATTTAGGTAGGTAGTAAATAAATTTAGGTAGAGACTGTAGGTATTTAGGCCTGGCATTGCCCAGGCAGAAGAATCTGTCCTTGAAGACAGTTAGAATAGGGTTTTTTAGAAATTTTAGGTAGGATTAGGATTTTAGGTATAGTCATAAGGTATTAGAGTAATAACCTCACTTACCTCCTTTCTGTTTTCTATCTGAACTTCTTCTAAATTAAACTTAGTGTTTTTATCAAGCTGTTCTCCTCACTTTTGTCAAACTCCTACCAAAATTAACCCTTAACAATTCTAAAGAACCAACTTCTTGAAGTTTGGTAAGCAGATACTGTCCTCAGCAGAGTAGGAAAGAGTCTAAAGCAAAGAGTAGGTAGGTTCAGAGTCTTACTTCTTTTGGTCAAAGCCTTTTGAAGGCATTAGGTGAAAATGTAGGCAAATGAAAACTGCTAGATTTTATAGATCAAAACAAAGGAAAGATGCTACGAGAATTTGAGTTGGAGAATAGAAAAAAAAATTAAGTTGATTTCATCAGCTTCATATATAATCAAGTTGCTTTTGCTTCAGAGCAGGAATCTTGAAATTGGGGTCCATGAACTTTTTAAAAATAATGACTATGTTTCAACGCAATTGGCTTCCTTTTCAATCCTCTCTATTTTATGTGTATGAAAACATTTTTCTGAAAATGGATTCATTAGTTTCACCAAACTGCCACAAGTGTCTATGACATGTGCAAAAAGGTTAAGAACCAATGTTAAAATGCTTTAAATATAATTTGTCAGCTGAGTAACTAGTTATGCAGGAAATGTGAGGGGAAACTAATGGATCACTATTGGTATAGATGAAATGTCAATTGACTACCAGGAAGACTACACAGCAAGCTGAGTGTACCCTCTCTGGTGAATTTATAAGAAGACATGGACAGGAGTTATATTAAATAGGAAGACTTACCCACAGAACCACATGCTGTAGCTCAGAAACACTAATTTTTCTTATTTTCCCATGCCTACTCAAACTTCATGAAATCCCAATTTGTTTTCCTAGCATCAGGTTTTTCTTTTTTGGTCACTTCTCCTAATCCTTAGCTATTATATTTGTCCCTTTAAACCAGCATTCAATCCTGGCTTTAGCATGCTTTGGAAATTCAATGAATTGTCATTGGCATCATTGGAAGGAATGCCCACATACCTCTCAGATCCAGTGGAAGATTAGAATATTATAAATCAAGGGTTTTTGGTTTTTGGTTTTTGGTTTGTCTGGTTTTTTTTTTTTTTCAGAAAAGAGTAACCAAAAATCATTGAAAGTACTATCAACTTTCCCAAATGGAAATAGAATGATTGTCCTCTGAGTGAATCTTGTACCCCAGATAACTATACTTCTCTAGTGTCTCATAAGCTATTTGTATTTTTGTATTTGTGTTTCATTCTCCACCTGTATTCTCTATCCATATCCTTCTTGGGGGGAAAGATATTCTTATTTTTTTATTTGTATTTCAATATCTGAAACATAGACAGTACTTAATAATTTGTGGTTCTTTCATTCATGTGTAGTCTAAGGCAGTGATGGCGAACCTTTTAGAGGACTGCTGGGCCTCACCACCACCCCACCCCCCAGACTGAGTGCTATGCCTGACCCCACAGAGACTGAGTCCAGTGCCCTGCCCACTTCAACCTCCCCTCACCCCCTCCAGGCTGCTGGGCAGGGGGGTGGGTAATGAGAGAAGAGGAGGAGGAGAGAGGCCCAAGCATTCCTTAGAATATCAACAAAGAGAGACAGCCTAACATGAACAGAGACTTGGAACTGGTTATATGATCAATGTGAACCTTAGTTTTCTGATCTGGAAAATGGGGATAATAACACATATACTGACAACCTCACAGGACTACTGTGAGAAAAATAATTTAAATACTACAGAGCTTTGGCATGATTGATCACTACAGAATATAAGATATTATTAAGCTCTGTAAACTTTAAGAAATGAACCAATATTACTCAGGAAATTGACTCTAAGCTGGGGGCAGAAGTCAGGGGGGAGAAACACTGTGAGAAGTATACAGTTTTTCACCTCCTTTTTAGAAACCATTTTCTTAATTAAGCTCTCAGTTTTGACTTTAGGAATACAGAGTCCTTCTAATCATCCAGGAAAGAAGATTGCTGTTTGCCAGCATACTTTGAACAAGGATTCATACTTTTGCAAAATGAAAGTTATTTCTCTACAGTCAGAATAAAGCTATAGGGGAAAACTATTTTTACCTCAAAAATCACCTAGGTAGAAAGTAGAAAAGGCTCAGAAGTACACAAAAATGACTGGTGTTTCAGAGAGAAAATTTGATTAGACATGAGCAAATACTGGGGTGATTTTGAAAAACATTGGAGCAACTAGGAAGAAAAGAACTACTTTTCCCAGGAGTCCACTGACTTCCTGTCATTATACTTCCTGTAGATAGGGGATAAATTGAGTGGGTGGTCCTACTTTTATCCTTTTTTACATCCTGTCCCAATCTTGGTGGTGGTAAAGCAGGCATTTTGAAATGACTGATCAGCCATGGGCACGTGGCCTTTATTTTGTATCCTTATTATTCCTTGATTTCTAATAATCATTAATAAATCTCCTAAAATATAATATTTTTATTATTGACATTTAATTTTAATTCTTACAGTTTAGAGACACAATAAAAATAATCTGAAGTGGGTTCTGATCTCTTAAGTAATAGGACAAACCCAGTCTGTAGACTGAATCAGAGCCTCTCTTCAGATCAAAGTTGCTATTTTTATAGTTTGAAAATATAGAGACTGCTAGGTTCGGAAGAGATCTTAGCACAGAAGAGCATCCAGTAGCATATTAGAAATGGAAGAGATATTTGAATACAGATTATGGATTCTCTGAACTGGATAAGACTTCGTGAAAACAGTATGAGACAGAGAAGTATAGAGAAGACTTGATGTCAAGAAAACCTGCCTCTGATGGTTACCAGCTATATGAGAATAGTTATATTAATTTATCCTTTCTAAGTTTCTGTTTCCTCATCAATAAAATGATGATAATATCCATAGTATCTAGTCAGAGGTTTTTATAAGAACTTTGCAAACCTGTAAGTACACTATAGAAGTCAGTTATCATTAAAATAAAGCTTAAGATGGGGATATGTCCATACATCAATATTCCAATATAACTGTCATAGCATATATGTGAGTATCCTCTTTAATGGAGAGGTTATAACCCAGCTATATTTGCTCATCCTATATGATTCCTGTTCCTGTCCTGTGAATTTATCCCAACATATTGGAAACTTTCCTCAGGTTCTCTTGACATTGTTAGGATGTCAGAGAGTACATTGGCTATAAGACTAACTCATCTTTTGGGGGGTCATTTTTGTTGTTTTTCAGTTGTTTCACTCATATTTGACTCTCTGTAATACCATTTGGGTTTTTCTTGGCAAAGTTACTTACGTGGTTTGCCATTTCCTTCTCCAGCTCATTTGACAGATGAGGGAACTGTGGCAAACAGAGTTAAGTGAATTGTACACACACACAGCTAGTATCTGAAGCTACATTTGAACCCAGGTGTTCCTGATTCTGGGCCTAGCACTCTGCTCACTGTGTCACCTAGCTGCTCCCTAATTTTTTATCATAAATTTCTTCAATGATGGATTTTTTTGCTACTTCACCCATGATATTCCTCATTTGTAATATGCTTACCATCACTAAATGTCTTTCCATTTCTCTTCTCATGGTCCTTACTTTTAATTTTTAGAGACTTTACTGCTTCATAACTCACAGTCATATATTGTCATGGGAAGAGTAATGTTGTTAAAAAGATGGGCCTCATTTATTGAGGAATGCTGAAACAAATTATAGTATATTAAATTAATAGAACATTACTGAACCTTAAGAAATGATAAATATGAAGAATAATGTAATGAGAAAAAATTAAATGCCAATAAGAAAAGAGAACCCAAGCAAATTTATGCTAACAGAACAACTTATTTTTATAAACTGTTAAGAAATCCTAACATGCAGTTAAACCTTATTCCCTCTTAACTTTCCTTTTAAAAAATGATTTGTCCACCCCTTCATTTCTTCATGTATAAACAGAATTATGTGCATTAAAAAAATAAGTAAGTAGAACCAGGAAACAATATATACAATGACCACAATCAACATCAACAAAAGCACCCCAAACCAAAAGCTATATAATTGCAACAACCAAACTGTTCCCCCTCCCTCTTCTCCTATTTTTATGACTGCTCCTTCTCACTGATCTCATCTGGTTCTATAATTATAGATCCATTCAACTTAAGGCAAAATCTTCCTACTCTCCAAGCAATGGTCCATTTATCTTTCTTGGATAGAGGTTTTGCTTTCTACTATGGAGATTATTAGGGGTTCAGTATAGTATATCTGACTACCCTCCATAATCACTATCCTTAGAATACTAGGGTGTAGAGTGAGAAATTAGTGTGTTATTCTCAATTTATTAATTATTAATATCTCCAAGAGGTTAGTAAAGCTGGTTCCTTCCCCCTCCAACCTGCATTGTTTGGGGTTCGGTCCTTGGAGTTTGTCTGAGAACCTGACTTAGGGAGGTGTCCCAGACTGATCTTGTCTTAATCTTGAAGTACCAATGATCAAATCTTAAGTAACTTTTGTCTTAGAAGTTTCTCCAATTATATCAGAAACTTGACCCAGGTGGTCAAACCCAATGGCTGGCATGATCCTCTTTGCATAATATTCTGTTCTTTATTTATGGATGAAAACCTTTGTCTTGAACTCGACCATTTCTTTAAATGTTCATTTGAAGGAAGGCTTGAATGTATAAAATGAGTCCATTGTATTTTCCTATAAATTGAGTGTCTCTGTAAACCTTGGAACATTGTATCAGGGGTCATTCTGTCTTTGGTCAATGACTTGAGGCATGGCCACACATCTCTCTCTCTATCTCTGTAAAATCTGGGGAACGTTGTCTTATATCTATTATGTGAGACATTGCTCCACAATCCTCTCTCAATAAATATATTCCATTTTAAAGATGGTTTTACTCAGTCTTTTTGAGTAGTGGCTAAAGAGAACATACCTCGTTATTTCAAGGTCCTCTTAAACTTCCACTTCACACACTAGGATATATACCCAGAATAAATTCAAGAGGAATGGCTTCACTAAGGAATGCCCATCTTCCATCTTCCCATACCAGATGCAGAATGAACTCTTTGAGAAACCATATATAGGCACTTGTGTATGGAAACCTACACTTCTGTGCAAGACAGAATGCTAAACCAGTGATTTTATCGCTGGAAGGTTTGCAACTTAAAGAACACAGAACAAATCCAGAGACCTATGTCTAGCTATTTTGGTTCCCAGGTATATTTGCATACCAAAGGCAAAGAATTATGTAGCTGAAGGGGTCTTCATCACTTTAGTACACCACAGGTCTATCATGGTTTTGTCAAGTAGAATTCTAGGAATAACTTGGGGGAATAAAGACTGATGGTCAGAAATTTTACAGAAATTCAAAAGAATTTGTTAACCATCAAGTCAGTTGGCTAAGGGGAAGAGATTTTGAGTTAGCACCAAGAGAGCAGTCAAAAAAAATGTTAAAGCTCAGCCTGTGTGTGTCTTTTGACTTTTGCTGACTACTTCACTGAGTACCACCAAAATGTCCACTTGGGCCAAGTGGATCAAAAGAGCTTTAGCCCTCCCTTGCAATGGAAAGGCTTACTTGACAGTCAACTCCAGCAGATGGTAGCCAAGAGCAACAGATGAATCTGAGAAGTCCAGCAGATGGCAGCAGTGAAAACTTCAATGAATCTTATAGTTGGGTGTCAGTAGAGGTAATGAGGTACCCAGAGGAGATGAAATATCCCACAGAGCAGAAATAGGATGCTGATGAGAGGGCAGCAGAGTACAGTACTAACATCAGTAGAGAACACTAGTCATTCTCCAGCATCAGAATATGAATTGTCCTGGTCCTATCCCATGGGTATTCTAGCATGTATGTCCCTTCACATATGTTCCTTTGCCACACATGTCCTCTGCAAGAGTAATCCATAGCTACATTGGAAAAATCTTTCTTGCCATTTAATTTGCTGTGCTAGTTGATGAAATGTCCAAGGATCATAGAGGTGACGCTAGAAGAGATCTTAGTATTGGTCTATTCCACTGCCATCCTTTACAGTTGAAGAAGCTAAGAAACAGAAAGATTTAGTGTCATCACAAATCTGGAGATTTGCAAATTATGGCTTTGAGTGGATGATGTTAATGCTCAAAATACTTTGAACCTGGGATAGCTTTCTATTTGGATCATGCATGTAGAGTGGGGTGGGGGCAGGGCACCTAGGTTCTAGACCTATAAACGGTACTCCCTGGCTTATCTTCTCTCAGTTGCCTGAATGACATCACATTCTAATCACATTTCTTTTCTGGGCACAAAGACATGCACTATTCTTCATACTCTCCACTTTGCTACTTCCATTTTTACACACTTTTTCACAAGTAGTTTGCTACTTCCATTTTTCACAATCATTGAAAAGCTGCCAAAACCTTCAGTTGACCTAGGGGCATAGATGCTTATGTTGGATGGGCCGGGTGTACTCAGTGGTGTCAGTAATCTTGATCTATGCTCTATGAAAGACCATCTGGGGGCCAGTTTCCCAATTCTCACATATTTACAGTAATAACCATTTTCATGAAAATATTCTGATTGTTATTTTATTGTCCAGGGGGAAATGAACAACTACGGATAGCCTCAAGCCTTCTCACTCAGGTACTACAACTGTTTCTTTTTTAGGTTTTATCATTTATGCCTTTACTTATTATCTCCTTAAAGATGATAAACCAGATCTATATTATCAATCTTAAATATCCTCTCTGAATTCCAGGCAAACCAACTGTTTCTTTATTTCAACTACATCTCTCCTGGCTCCATTTGTACAAGTAGACAGTTTCCTCGTACCCTGAAAAAATACCCTTTCAACCTTTCTTCCCATGTTAAAATTCTTCCCAACCCAGAACAGATAAAACATTCTTCAAGAATCCTCTAATTTTCCCCTGCTGAAAGTGATCTTTCTTTTTAAATATATTATATAACTTTATCTGGGTCAGATAAATTTTACACTTATCTTTGTACATGTCCAGTGAAAAAGATTTAGGATAGAAATGATGTCTTCAAGTGTTTGAAAGGCTATTATTTATGGAGAAGACATAATATTTGTTCTGCTTGATGTACAAGTAGCATTCACTGAAATATAGCAGTAGGAAAAAGTTTAACTTAGGGCAAGGAAAAGTTCCCAACAATTAGAGCTATTGGAAACCCAATCAATGGAAGCCCACTAATGTTCTGTGATTCCCATGCTTAAGCTGAGACAAAAACAAAATCTGCCTATTTGAATTTCAAAAATTCCTTACACCAATCAACTTTCTCAAAATATTAAACTTTGGGGAAAAGGCAGTATAAAATCATAACTATATATTAATATTGTGTTAATGTAAAATTATATTATATATAATATAAATATAGAAAAATAATTATCCACATGTATAATTATCATATAGCATATATATATATAATTATATAAGAATATTGGAGTTTTTAAGCTCTGAAACTAGGGCACATTGTAATCAACATGGCCCACAATCAGAGGTAGCTTTATATCTAAGCATCTACTGTCACATACAGGGATGGCTTGAGGCATTGTAGGGAGGTGCCCACTGTCCTAGAATATCACAGATGTCTAAAATCTCCTAGAGAGGGATAACACAACATTGAGTCCTTTTAAAAGATCCACCCTGGTCTGTGGGTCCTGCTGAACCATGTCAGCTTCCTGGAGCAGCAACTCCTTTAAGGAACCAGTCCAGGGGATTCTTCACTTTAGCCTCAGGGTTTATTCTTTTAATCATTCTTTATAAAGCTTTTTGATCTCTAAACCAAAACTCAAGGCTCTGAGAACACAACTTTCTCAATTCTTTATCTTAGTGGATATTGCCTTTAATTTCATTCTATTATCTTATTGCAATTGCTAGCATTTCTAGAATTATATCAAAGAATTTTGAGGGAAAGGGGACATCCTTGCTCTACTCCTATATTTACTGGGATAGCTTCTAATATTTCACTATTGTAGATAATACCAGATTTTAGTTTTAGATAGATGTTCTTTATCATATTAAAAATGACCTCTCTATGACTATACACTATGGGGTTTTTGGAAAAAAAATGAGTATTGTACTTCATCAAAAGTTAATTTTCTGTAACTGTTGGTATGGTCATGTAGTTTGTGGTACTTTTAAAAAATATGATTCATTTTGATTTTTTAATTGCTGATTGTATTAATTTTTGATTAGGGAATCAAAAATTAACTATGGATTTTTTCATGTTAAAACATCCTTCTAGCTTTCTCATAAATCCAAGTTGGTTTTAATGAATACTTTTATATGAGGCGATACTTTGCTAAAATTTTATTAAGGCTTTTATAGTAATATGCATTAGTGATATCAGTTGGCAGTTTTTTTGCTTTCTCTTCCCTTGTTTATGTATTAGGTCTGCATTTGTCTCATTACAAATTTGGAAGAATTTTTAATTCACTTTTAGAGAATAATCTGTTTAGCATGAACATTAATTGCTCTTCAAATACTTGATAGGATTCACTTATGTCTAAAACAATGATGTTTTTTTGTTCCCTTAGTAGTTCCTCTATAACTAGTCTACTTTTATTTTTTAAGATTATGTTAATATCTATTTAATTTTCTGGTTTGGGGGATATTTCATATTTTGTATAATATTTAACTTCCTTCAATTCTCATATTGGCTTGCATATGGTGGCATAAATATTTTAATTGTGATTTTATCTGGTCCATTTTTTAATTTGATCATTTCATTTTCCTCCCTCTTTTTGATTAAGCTAGTTTTATCATTTGCCTTGGCCTTTAAAACAGGTTTTAATTTTATGCATCAGTTCTATAGTCTTTGTTTTTAGTTTTATCTTTTTATCTAATTTTGAAGATGTACTCTTTTTATTATTTTAGGTTTGTCTAATCTATTTTAATTGTATTTGCAGTTTATTATTTCTCTCTTTTTCAAAATATTAAGGTATGATTTCAGAAGTATAAGTTTTGCTCAGAAGAATTCTATATGAATCCCAGAAATTTGGGTTTATAATAACATCATAGTTATTCTCTTCCACATAACAATTAATTATCTAATTTATCATTTGGACCATGTAGTATTTATAATGTTATCATTAATTCTTCTTTTAAGTCTTTATATTTTATTCATGTTTTTAATTATTATTTTATTGCCTTATTATTTGCAAAGGATATGTTTAGTATTATTGCCTTTTATATTTATTTTAAATTTCTCTGTGCCTTATTATATGGTCTATTTGTAAATATATTATGTTTCTGAAAAATATGCATATTGCTTAATGTTCATATTCAGAATATCATAAGTTTTGGAGGACTTATGTTCTCTAACATTTTGTTAAGTTTGTATTTTCTTTTTTTCTTTATCATTCTGTTAGATCTATCCCACTCTGAGAGAGGAATATTAAAGTTTTCTTCATTTATTATATCACAATCTATGTAATTCTGCAATGAAGTTAACTTTACTGAATTTAGATGTTATGGTATTTGTTGCGTATGTGTTTGATGTTTTCCTTTTTCCTTGTCTATTGTCCCTTGAAGGAAAATACAGTTTTCTTATTTATTCATATTGATGCTATAAACTTTAAATTTTTTTCTTTGTCTATAGCACATCTGAAACTCTTGCTTTTTTCAGATTTACTTAATGCATAGTTAATTTTATTCTCATTTCTCATTTTCATTCTTCATGTTTCTATTTTTCTATTTGGTTTTGTATTCAGTAGATTGTAGGTTTTCTTTTTTTCTCCCCTGAAAACTCTTAAGTAACAGTGTTTTACTGCTATCTTTTCCAAGATGTTTTCTCTGCCTTTGTCCTTATTTTTTTCTCTTCCTTTTTTTAAATTGTATTTTCGTTTTCATGGACTATGCTTTTACTTCTTCCTCTTTTTAATTTTGGTACTTTGAAATATCTTTGAAACATACCAGCACCCCAACTCCTGTGACTGTAGAAGTAATTTTTCCCTCTTTTCTATAGCAGCACTGGCAAACATTTTTGAAAGTGTATGGCCAAAGTACAACTTAAAGCTGCCTGTGAGTCCAACCCCATCTCCTGTTGACCCCCTCCCCATTACTCCATGTAGTGGAGGGAGGAAGTGCTCAGATAGGGCAACTAGACAGAGGGGTAGGGCATGCAAAAATGCCCTTCGGCATGGTGGGGGGGGCTGAGCAGTCCTCCCCATGTTGACCTGGCACCCGTGCCACAACTTTGCCAACCTGGTCCTATAGACTCTAATACTGCCACCTTTCTAGTGCAGGCAGACATCACCTCATACTTGGATTGCTACAATAGCCTACTGGTGGATCTATTTGCCTCAATTTTCTTCTCCCTCCAATCAATCTTCTATTCAGCCAAAAAAGTGATTTTCCTAACGGGCATGTCTAAGAATGTCATATGAGCCCCATACTCAATAAACTCTGGGATCAAATTCAAAATGATCTGTTTGGGCTTCAAAGCTCTGCATAACCTAGTCCTCTCCTATCTTTGCAGTATTCTTCTTTTTATTTTAATTTAAAAAAATAAACCCTTATCTTCTGTTTCAAAATCAATACTGTGGATTGGTTCTGAGACAGAAGAGCAGTAAGGGATAGGCAAGGGGGGTTAAGTGACTTGCCCAGGGTCACATAGCTAGGAAGTGTCTGAGGTCAAATTTGAACCCAGGACCTCCCATCTCTAGGCCTAGCTCTCCATCCACTGAGTCACCCAGATACCACCTCTTTCCAGTCTTCTTAAATGTTATACCCTACTATGTACTCCTCCATCCAGTGAGACTGTCATTGTCTGTTCCACGAACAAGATATTTCATCTCTTGGTTCTGGGCATTTTCTCTAGCTGTCCAGAGTATGTTGAATGTTTCTCTTTCCCTCCAAATATGGACCTCCCTGACTTTCTTTAAGTTTTGACAAAAATCCCATCTTTTACTGGAAATCTTCTCTAACCCTTCTTAATTCTAGTCCCTTTCCTCTGTCCTGCATACAGCTTCTTTTATATATATTTGCATATTGCTTCCCTCATTGGGTCATGAATTCCTTTGAGGGCAGGGACTGTCTTTTGCCTCTGTATCTCCAGCACTTAGCACAGTGGTTGGCATATTTGTTGTTGTTTGGTCATTTTTAATTTGTTTCTCTTTGTGACACCATTTGGAGTCTTCTTGGCAAAGATGCTAGAGTGGTTTGCCATTGTTGTCTTCTGCTCATTTTATAGGTGAGGAAACGGAGGCAAACAGGATTAAATGACTTACCCAGAATCACACAGCTAGTAAGTGTCAAAGAACAGGTTTGAACTTATAAAGATGAGTCTTCCTGACTTCAGGCCCAGCATTCTATCCATTGTGCCACCTAGAAGCCACTCTTTGCATATAGCAGGTACTTAATAAATGTTTATGGATTGATTAATTGACTTTGTAGGAGTATATTCCCTTCCCTCCCTCCCTTCTTCCTTCTCTCACTCTGCCTCTATCTCTGTCTGTCTCTCTGTCTGACTCTCTCTCTCCCTCTCTCTCTCTCTCTCTCTCTCTCTCTCTCTCTCTCTCTCTCTCTCTCTCTCTCTCTCTCTCTCTCTCTTCCTCTCTGTCTCTTTCCCTCTTCTTATTTGCATAGCTTTCTCTTCTGGTATTCTCTCCCACAAAAATACTGATTCACTTTCTAGGTCCAGGGGATTCATTCTATGAAGCATTAAATAAACTTTCCCATCTTCCTTTTACTTGATTCTTTAAGTTGCCCTTAAAGTTGAAGATTGATTTTAACCCTTCAGGCATTTTTCATCTTGTGATAATCTTCAAGGATAGAAAAAAAGACACAATTTCTACCTTCAAAGTGTTTAAAATCTAATAATAATAATAAAATGTACATACAAATTAATATGATGCAATATGGAATGAGATGGGGATTGAGGAAAGCTCCAGAAGTGCTAAAAGAAAACGTGAGGGGGAAAAGTGGTTGAAGCTAAGGATAGATGGAGAAGGATCAGAATAGTTTCTTGGGGAGGCCCCAAAAATTTTAATATATTGGGAAATATGGAGGCACCAATGTTGCCACTAGAATATTCCCCTACAAAGTTTAGGATTCTCCCATATGTGCTATGATCAAGATAATTTTCCTGTTCTGTAAACTCAGTCTGGAGATTATACAGTTCATAACCATCTACTTCACAGGGGAGAATCAAATGAAATAGTGTATATAAAGTGCTTTCTAAATTTGAAAGCACTATATAAATGTGAATTATTATAGCACCATACTGGCTTTGATCAGCAAATACATTTTGGGGAAGGTTTCCTTGGGTTTTGGATTTCAATCATTTATCATGTGGAAACAATGCCCAAAGCAACTATATTTAGGAAGGACCAAGATCTCGACAGTTCTCACCCAAATGCCCAGGAAGAAAGATTGTTTCTTCCAATTTTGTTCTAGGGTTGTACATTAAAGTTTTATGTTGTATTTATGGAGCTCATTTCAGACTCATAGGCCACTAAGGATTTTGAAGGCCAGCTTGACACCAGCAACATTGGATATAGAAATATAGAATTAAAAAATTTGAAAACTTGAAGGAGCTTAGAGATCGTTTTTCTTTATTTTATAGAAGCAAAAACTAAGAGCTTACACAACTAAGTTGTATAACATATTACATCTATTATATAGGATATAATACATGACATGAGATTATATTATATATTATATTTTATATATTATATATACATGATATATAAGATATGTGTTATATATATACATACACACACAAGTTATATAACATATATTATAACTGAAAGCCAATTAGTTGTCATTCATTGACAATTGAGTTCATAATAACAGATCCCCATTTCCCACAGGCATATATACTGTTCAGCTAGTCTGCAACCATTTATCAAGTAGCTTCTGCAGTATTAAGGGGTATGAGATAAATAAGAAGAAACAATAATATTAATTCTAACATAAATTTCTCTGGACAAAATGAGGAGTCTTTGTGAGATTTAAACTCACATGTATTGATTCTGCCAGTTCTCTTTCCCATTATATCACAATTTAGCTATTGAAAGAGAAATAGGAACAAAATATGATGGAGATACCATAGAATGGGGTCTTTGCTGATGACTGGAATAAATAAGGGACTGGGGAAGTAATATCCTTGGAGTTTTTTTTTTTTTAACCCTTACCTTCCATCTTGGAGTCAATACTGTGTATTGGCTCCAAGGTAGAAGAGTGGTAAGGGCTAGACAATGGGGGTCAAGTGACTTGCCCAGGGTCACACAGCTGGGAAGTGTCTGAGGCTAGATTTGAACCTAGGCATCTCTAGGCCTGACTCTCAATCCACTGAGCTACCCAGCTGCCCCCTATCCTTGGAGTTTTGTCTTGGAAGGTTAATCAAGTTCAACTGACAGAGTTGAGGGAGGGGAACACAAGAAGCAAGGTTTTTGAGGCAAGGATTGATATGACCAGAGTGAATGCATTAGGAAGAATAGTTTGGTCATATCAATTTCTCCTTCACCTTAACCATTTTGCTATGTGCAAACCCACTTATGCAATTGGTCTTCTCCAACACCTCCATCAAGACAAGGGATTTATAAGATCAGAGATAGAATTTTAGACTCCAAGGGGAAACTGAGGATGAGAGAGAAAATGTGACCTGCCCAAGGCTATAGTTAGTAGCCAAATCATGATCCTACCTCAGGTGGCCCGATTACAGATTCGGGCTCTACTATGCCACATCAACCACCTTGAAACTCTATAAAGAGACCCCAGGGAGCCAGTTACCCAGTGGGATGTTTCTTTCTTCCCGGTGAGGGACCTTTATAAACTTCTTGCTATGCAGAACAAACAGAAGAAAATGTAGGCATGCATTTCAGGGCTATGCCTGGTCCCAATCAATTGGGACAGATGAGGTTATGCTGTACTTGGGGTTTGATTTTACTGCTGTTAAGCATCCCAGTGATGGGAACATTCTGACTCTGGCCCCAAAGCCAAGGAGCCAATAAATGGCCTGTCCAGGGCTGACACAGCACCCTCATTGCTGGCCACCTCAGAGCTCTAGATTTCTTGCCCTCCTTCCCCTGCTCTCTGCTACTGCCTATTTCTTTAGAAAATGGTCCTTGAGAGGGAATAGTTTTCTGATGGCAACATAGAATATAAAGAGAAAAAAACAACCTAGGAGGACTCCCCTAATCTTTTCTCTCTCTTCTATTTGGGGAAATCTTTTTTTTTTACTCACTATGGTTTCTCCTCCTGGGAGGCACGACCTAGAAAAGTTTGGGGAAATATGCTCAAAGATTTCATTGTAGTTTCTTCAAGAATTTTTAAAATTCTCCTCAGTAACAGGGATTGAGAGAATTTTGGTGGATATTTAATCAGCCAGGATTGGTGGGAAAACTCCCTCCAAGGAGGGGAATTTGCTTTCTTATTTTTGTAATTCTGTATTTAATGCTCTGGTCTGGAATTAAGAAGATCTGGGTGCAAGTACCAGTTGCATTACTTAGAACATGTTTCTGAACTACAATTTTGTGATAAAAATCCATTACCAATATAAACTATATATATATATATAATATACTAATTAATTATTAATTAATAATATATATAAAATATATAAAATAATATAAATATTATTCATTATCTGGTCATTCAACAGGTGGAAATAGACGGTCAAGGTCAAAGGGTTCCCCAAAGAAGCTACTGTTGTAGGGGTGACATTATTGATTTTAAACAAAATAAAGGCAATATTCCTAAATATTAGCATAAACAGAGTATAGACAACATTTCTATGTATCACAGAACAATATGTACTTGGGGCAGCTGTATGACTCAGTGGATAGATAGTGTGCTAGGTCTGTAGTCAGGAAGAGTTGAGTTCATATCTGACCTCATATACTCTATAGCTGTGTGACCTTGGGCAAATCACTTAGTCTCTGTTTGCCTTTAGTTTCTTCACCTGTAAAATGGGGATCATAATAGCATCTATCTCACAAGGTTGTGGTGATGTTCAGATATTTGTAAAACATTTTGCACAGTGCTCAGTATATAGTAGGTGCTTTATAAATGTTAGCTATTATTACATTACTATTATGTTGTTATTTCTAAATCTTTCGTGTGAGTGTTCACCATGAGTCATGATGGGAGAGGCAGCAGATGCAGTGGAAAGAGGTTTGGACTTGAAGAAGGCAGACCTGGGTTCTATTCCCATCTCAGGCATTTGTTTGCTACATTTCCTGACATATAAAAATGAGGTAATATATTGAAGGGTTTGTGATATTGTTATGTGATTAAAATATGAATAAATAATATTTTTATAAATGTCAGTTATTATTCCTGTCATATTCTAGACTGAAGACTCTTTTCTTTTTGCCAACTTGTGTATAAGCCTTATGTCAGAGATTCCCTCTTGCCAAGAAGGACATGAAAAATAGTAGATGGGACTCCAAGCTTCTATCGTTTCACTGCCCTTTGAGCTTTTAAATTTTTTATTGCTCCAGATGACATTATTCCATGAATGACAGTCATGTAGCATCATTGGGGGAATACTGAATTAAATAGATGAGGCTTTTATTGCATCCAACAACTTAGCCACATTAAAAATTCTATGTCATTTACCAAATGGTTAGTCACAACAAAAAGACCAAAAATCCTCAATTGCCTAGTTGAGGAAACTGAAGCCTAGTAAGCTTAACAACTTGCTGAGGGTCAGGAAGTGTAATGGAATCTTTGGAAGGATTCAAGACCAGGTTTTCTTGATTACAAGTCTATCACCAAATCTCCTCTACACAATAATTTATATTAACATAAAGGAGAGTGAAAGAACATGATACACAAAGAAAATAAAGTTCTGATTCACTGGGACTGTATCATAGGCATTAAGGCTTCAAAAACATGAAATGGAACTGAACATTCTAAGAAAGAAGCACTATATAGAATGCCAAATGGCTTCTAGGGTCCTTTCCAGCTCCAGATGCTAACCCTTTCCAGGTGGATAATCCAGTGAATAACATGCAGAATGAGTTCAACTATACATTATGTTCTACCCTTGAATCTTTTGCCATCTTGCCCAATCACCAATCATGACTTGCCAAATCCCAGCTCTGGATTTCCTCAACCATCTGCTTCCTTTGCTCCAACTTATATATTACTGAATGTTTCTAGAGAAAATCATGAAATTGAGATGATTGATTACACCACAGTTTCATGTTGTATATTATTTCAAATGAGCCCTCCCTGAAAAAAAAGGCAATCATTCTATTCCTCTGTAATTGATTTGCCATTTCACTTTGGAATAGGAGCTGTTCCAAACCTTTTAGTTCCCTTCCTCAAGTCTTTCATAGCAACCTTTCCCCTACCATTTATCTAAGGACATTGCCAGATACATTATTGAAAAAAATCAGTCATTCACTGATAATTTTCACTTCTCTCCATCAATATCTCCCTATCTACTGGTAATTTTTCTGCTTCCTGCTAATACTCATGCCTTCCCCATCCTTGAAAAACAACAGCATTGACTTGATTCTATCATTCTGAATAATTGTTGTTCAATATGTATCCTCCCTTTCTTGTCTAAATTCCTTGAGAAAGTCATAAATACAATGGTTTTACTTCCTCTTTACTTACTGATTTCTAAAATCCTGGCAACCTGACTACAGAAATTCAACTGAAACTGACCTCCACAAAGTTTCCATTGCTCTCTTGATTGACAGATATAATAGCCTTTTCTCAGTTTCCAATCCTATCTATTTATAGGCTTTGGTACTGTTCATCATTTCTTGATGGACATTTTCTAGGTTATTGAGATACAGTTGTCTCCTGGGTTTTCTTCCCACCTGTTTGACAACTCCCCAGCCTCATTTGATGATTTTTCATACATATCATGCCAACTAAACATGAGTTTCTGTTCCTCAAGGCTCTTTTTTGGACTCTCTTATTATTTTTTCCCTATACTATTTCACTCATTGACCTAATCAGTTCCCTTGAGTTCAATTATTATCACTAGGCATATGATTCCCAGATCTACATACAGTCCTATATTTTCTCCTGAGCTTTAGTCTTACATTACTAAGTAAGTCTTATATTTAGTCTTATGTTACTAATTTGGGACCCTAAAGTGAATATTCCATATGTATCTCATACTTATAATGCTGCGAATAGAGTTTATTTTCCCTTAAAAACTTTTGTTCTTTCTAACTTTCCCTTTTGCTAGCTAGTGACCCAGATTTGAAACTTGTGTCCCCCCATCAATCAGGTGATCATTTTGCTTGCATTCATTCAAATATCCAATTTATTGTCAAATCTTGTCTTTTCTAACATTAACATCTCTTATATAGATCTTTTTCTATTTTCTCACATAGATAACACACTAATACAGCTCCTCTCACTTGAATTATTTATTATAATATCATTATAGTCAGCCTCCTTGCTTCAAGTATTTTCATTTCAATTCATCCTCCACTCATCTGCAAAAGCCATTTTCCTTAAGCACAAGTCTGGCCATGCCACCCATCTCCCATACACAGGCATTCAATAAAATGTAGTGGCTTCCTATTACTTATAGCATAAAATATAAACTGTTAAGTCTTTAAAATCCTACTTAGAAATTATGCTTTCTTTATCATTAATGATCTTCACACCCTATTTCCTTTCTACCTTTCCAATCTTCTGATACTCTCCATCACACACACTATAATCCATTTACATTAGCCTATTTGCTGTGCTTCACACACAGTATTCTGCCTACTGACTCTATGCCTCCCTGGCTTCCTTTAGAATTCATCTAGATTCCTATCTTCTTCAGCAACTCTTACCCAGTTCCTAAATCTCTAAGGAAGTCATGGAGGTAAAGAATTGGAGGTAAGGACGAAAAACGTGGGAGACAGAGGAGATCCAGTGAAAAGGCCACAGAGTCTGGAGATGGAGAAGAAAGATAGTCTCTTTAAATACCTATATTTTCTTTGAATATTTTGAAAGCCATTTTCCTAAAGTCTAGTGTTCATGTGTGATTATACCTAGTAATCCCTTCTTTGCCTATTGTGAACTCTAGGACAGAAGGTCTCTTTTTCCCAAGGTTCCCATCAAATCCATTTCACTGAACAGTTCCCTTCCTATCTTCAGAATGTATTTCAGGGTGATAGTTCTTATATGTTGATTTTTTTCTGAGAGATGGACTCATTAGGGAGATGTGTCAAGATTTTATCACCTCCACTGCCTTTAATGGAATGAGTTTTCTAGCTGATGTTGGTTTAGCTGAATATTTCACCACTACAAGAATATATTTGTGATGAAATTATATCACCATAAAAGTAAAATACCCTAATTATGTACTCCCTTGTAGAGTCACTATTTCTGTTGCATCATTATTCATGCTTTCTCGGATTTTAATAACCTTGTATTGATCTTTAGCTCCTCTCTCTTCCTCACCTCTCATATCCAATTAGTTAAAAAGTCTTTTTGGTCTTACTTATGTAATATCTCTTATCCATCTCTGTTTTTTAGCCACATATTAGACCAAACTCTCATTGCCACCAGCTGGGATTATAAACAGCATACTAAGAAATTTCTTTCCCCTCTACTCTCTTCCCCCTCCAATCCATCCTTCATTACCATGGCCAGAATAACCTTCCTTATACATAGATCAATCAAATAACCAGTCAGCAAGCATTTATTAAGCACTTAATATGTGCCAGGAATAGTAGTAATTAATGTGAGTACAAAGGCAAAATCTGTCCCATCCCTCAAAGAGTTGATATTCGAATGTGAGAAATGACATCTAACTGAAGAAATACATACAAGGTATATAAAATAGATATGAAAGCAACCTTGGAAAAGAAGGCTCTAGCAGTTGGAAGGACCAGGAAAGGATTCCTGCAGTAGGCAATATTTGAGCAGACTCATGAAGGTGGACAGGAATTTTAAGTGGTAGATGTAAGGGACATTGATCACTTTGTTCAAAAATCTTCAATGGTTTTTTATTAACTAATTAGAAAAATGTATATTCCTCTGTTTAGTATACAAAGCCATCTATATTTCTCAATCAGTCATCACTTTACGTTTTCAGCTTCATTACCTAATATTCTCCTTTAATTCTACACTTGAAACAATTGGATTACTCTGACTCCTGAGCATGGTCTGTATTTTCCTACTTCTATGCCTCCAAGGTTTCTTTTTATATATATATTGCATCTTTTCCCTTCTTTCCCCTGTGAATTCCTACCCATTAATGAAACCTCCACAATGTTTTTATCATCGCCAATGATCTTTTCTTTCAGACCCTCCATACCACTATTTTGCAATTTTAATATACTTGTCAAAGTAATTCTCTAATATGTTCTTGTGTGTTTTTACAAGATTATAAGTTCAAAGAAGGTAATGTTTTTTGTAAATCCCCTATCTCCCCAAAAGTCTATATAGGCAATATGCACTTAGCAACTGGTTGTTGAATAAAGAAATGAATATTTTGTCCCATGCCAGCTTCATGATCTGTATCAAAAAATCATCTTTCTAATTCTCCACCTGATTGAAGAATTTTTAGTTTACCTCATTCCAATGATAGAATTGCTTTTCCTCTCCTTTTTCTTTCTCTAACATGTACTTCCATCCTAGAATTTATGGATTTCCCCATAGGGCAAGTCTGACTATTCTTACCATAAGTTCTGTTTTGACATCCCTTCTAGAAAATTTCTTTCTCTTGAAAAAAAGTACATCTTTCCATTATCATATTCCAAGTAAGATCTGCATTTCACTTATTCTCACTGATTCATATACTCTCTTTTCCCCTTAAATTTCAAGCACATACTGTCTGTCATCTATATTCTGGACACAATTATATAGAGATTTGAAGTAAATGTTCTTAATTCTGCCCTATTCTGAATTCCCAAGCACCTTCACTATCATTTTACCTGAGAATTTTTCTTCTCCCCATTTACATTTAAAACCCTTAAAATCAAATCAGCAAATCTCCAAGCATATGCATTTTCATGTGTGCTCAAAGGATTTATTCTATTATTCTTTATCTTATGTCACACTTGAGAAAAAAATCTTGTTAGAAACTTTTATATAGATAGCTGTATACTTACAATATTCTCTGTTCTCTGCCAAAATCCCAGCTGTCTTTTGGAAGAACAGATGAAAACCAGACTTTTGCCAGCTGTTCATACTGCCCCCACCACTGTATCTTTTTTAATACTGTACTCATTCAGTTGTGAGCCAAATTCCCCATATTCTACAGCTTTTCTCTATATCCTCCTCATGTAGTTGGATTTCAAAGTCTAGCCCTCAATTTATTTTTAAAATTTTTAATTGATGCCTTTTATCATTACAGGACATTAATTTTTAGGGCATTAATTTTTGAATATGACCCTCCTCAATAGTTTCAGAAAAACCTGGGAAGACTTATGTGAATAGATGCAAAGTGAAGTGAGCAGAACTAGGAGGCCATTATTCATAATAACAGCAATGTTGTAATAATAATCAACTGTGAAAGACCTAGATATTCTGATCAATATTGTGATCCATAACAATCCATAGGACTCGTGATAAAAAATGCCATCCACCTCCAAACAGAGAACTGATAAACTCAGTGCAGACTGCAGCATATTTTTTTAATTTTCTTTATTTTTCTTGCCTTTTTGCAAAATGGCTAATATGGAAATGCTTTGCATGACTTCACATGTATAATAGGTATCATTGTTCATCTTCAAAATGGGTGGAGGAGGATCTAGAAGGAATGAGGGAAATTAGAGCTGCTAATTTAAAAATCAATGTTAAAAATTTTAAAGAATATCAAGTAATCCTTTCTCTCTCACAAAACATCTCTTCTAATAAAGATTTAAAAAGAAAAAGAAAAAAGTAGTACGTCAAAACTAGTCAAAACATTGACCATATACAATAGAATATGCAATATACCACACCCATAGTTTCCCACCTCTGTAGTAGGGGAATGGGATATATTTTCTACAGTCTTCTCTGAGGCCAAACTTGATCAATATAGTTATACATCATTCAATTTCATTCTATTGGGACTTTTTTCAGTTTGCCTTATAAGTCATTGTCCATATTGTTTTCTTAACTTTATCTCATATCATTTCACAGACATATATATAGTATATATATATATATATATGCTTCTCTGAATTCTTCATAACCCTATTTTCTTATTCCATCGTATTCTTGTATCATAATTTGTTCAGTCATTCTTCAATTGATATTCTTTGTTTATAATTCTTTACTACTCCACAAAGTACTTATTAATATTTTGAGATAGATGTATTTATATATATGTATCATATGTATATATACATATATATATATGTTGAGGGGAAGAGACAGAGATAGAGATAGAGACACAGAGAGAGAGACAGAGAAACACAGAGATAAAGAGAGGCGTTGACCATCAGTTTTTGACCTCCTGGCACAAAGCAGGCATTTAGTAAATTTTTGTTGACTTGCCCGGATCAAAAGGCCATCTTGCACTTTACCTGAAAACTAATTTTCTTTTTGATGACAAGACTGCTTGCCCAACTGTTTCCATTGGAGGGAACTTGTTTGCCTGTGGTCACAGAGGACCAGTATCATCACTCAAGATTCTTTGTAACTGACATGAGTAGTAGTTCACCAAGGATAAAGAATGCAGGCATGGCAGGGCATAAACCTCCTTGCATATACTCAGCTACTGCTATGTCTACCATTCAGTCATCATCAATAGAGCCTTTTAGTCACAGCTCAGGAGCCCAAGAGGGAGGAAGAACACAGGGAACTTGTAGACTAAAAACAACTTCACATGAGCTGCCAGTCCTGGTAGAAGTAGTTAATTCAGGACAGCTATGGTGGAAGGAATGCCACACTGGGAGTCAGAAGACCAGGACTGAAGTTCTGCCTCCAAAAATTATTTATTGTGTTACTCAGTACAATGTCTTTACCTTTCTGAGTCATAGCATCTTACTGTAAAGTTTGAATAAGAATATTTGTACTACCTATTTCAAGTTCATTAAGAAGAAAATGTATTGTAAACCTTACAATATTATATAGGGGTTTTGTGAGACTCCAGGAAGGTAATGGATGTAGAATATTTGCAAACCTTAAAGAAACTATATAAAATCAGTTATTCCTATATATTTTATTATTATTATTATTAACTTAAAGTCTGGTGATAACTTTACCACTGAGCCTTCTGCTGTGCTCCTGCTGAGATCAAGCAATGTTTATAGAGCAGTACAGAGGGTATGCTGATAAATGTTTAACAATTCAACTCTTGGTAAAAAATCATACACAATGCACTTTTAGCTTCATCTGCTTTATTAATACTTTCTTAAGAGAAGGCAATCAACAAAACAATAAATCACTATTAGATTTGTGGTACCAAATGCTCACACTGAAAATTTTTTAAATCAGCTCTTATTAACTGGTGAAACCCCTGATTATAAATACTATCTGGGTGTGTGTGTCTCTGTCTCTGCTTCTCTTTGTCTCTTTCTCCCTGTTCCCCTGTCTTTTTACTTCTTTGACTTTTCCTTCTCAGTTTCCTTTCCTAAATAATAATCATGCTCTTTTATTATAGGCATACTTGTCTCTTTCTTGATCTCCCTTTTCTTTTTTTTACATGTATATATAAAACTCTCATTTCTTTATTTTTTCTATTATATTTTTATTGCTAACAACAGACTTCAAGTGAAATGATCATTTCCGTATACCACAATCATCTTTTTTCCCTCCCTCCCATCCTCCACCCTCTCCAAGAAGGAAGGTAATATGATATAGATTGTGTATATACATATATATGAAGTCCCATAATAATGCGTATTTCCCTCTTCATCATGTCATGAAACATAACACATAGCTTATAGTAGAGGAAGATTCATGGAGGAAATAAAATGAAGAATGGTATGTTCCAGTCTACATTTGGATTTGTATAAATTCCTCTACAGACTCACTTGGTGGCCACAAGCATCTTCTCTAGGTGGATAACTCGGTCCTTATCTTTCTCCCAATTTCCAGGTCCTCATCAGCACAATGCACTTCATGGCACATAGGAAGCATTTAATAAATGTTTGTTGGTTGATTAATTGATCACTAAATGACAACAAGAAATTTTGGACTGGATGTCCTATAGTCTTTTCAAACTCATCTCAAAAAACAACACACTGACCTTTACTCCTCCATACTTCCTTTTTCAATTAAGTGGTACCATCATACTTTTAGTAATCCAATTCATAACCTCATTTTCATTGTCAATTCATAATTCTCATTCCCTTCATATAGCCTATTGGTTGCCAAATCCTGTCCTCTGTTCCCTTACCTCCACCTACATAGAACCCTAACTGAGGGCCTTATGACCCCTCACCTGGGTAATTAAAATAATTTCCTAATCAGTGTGTCTATCTCATTTCTTTTTCTATTCCAGACCATTCTCCACACAGTTATTGATAGACTGACTAATATAGATTTACCAATGATACTATTGATAGATTTACTAAAATTTATTTTTTCTCTGTTTTCATTCTCTTTCATTTTTTTGGTAGCATATGACATTATTGACTATAGTTTGTATTATACTCTCTTTCCTAACTCAACTTCATTAACCAGCACAATCTTTGTTCTCATGTTGTCTTTGTTTCCTTTTTATTACCCCTTCCTTCCCTCATTTCCTAAAGGTAAATGTTTTCCCCAGTTCTCTCCTTGACCATTTCCTTCTATTTCTTTAAATTCTCTCCCAGGGCAAGCTCATCTATGATTTCACTCCTAACTTTGCTGTCCTTTACACAGAGTAAGTACTTGATAAATGTTAGTTGTAGTTTTCTCTTTTCTTGTATGTAAGACAATTACTATTCAGAGGATGAAATACAGCAAGAAATAAAAAGTGACACTCATGGACACTTACATTTTATATTTCTAATGCTTTAAAGGTTGAAAAAGCACCTTCCTTAAAAATCCTGTCTTGTAGATAGTACAAATATTATTCTGCCTATTTTATAGTTGAGGAAAGTCAGGATTAGAACTTTCAAGTGGCTTACCCATAGTCTTATAATTAGAAAGTGATAGTGCCTAAATCTGAACCCAAATCTTTAGACTCCAAGTCTAAGGCTCTTTCTACTAGTCTAAAGTGAATACTCAGGAACTGAGGAAATTCTCTCCTCTGCAGATGCTCTAGGATTCTTTCCTTTTAAGTGAATTTATATGTCTTGTTAGGTAGGGTGTTTGAGTTAGCCCAAGAAAGATTACATAATTTGGATAAAGGAAAAGCCATCCTTGTGTATTGAGTTGTTAGAATCTTGTTCACTTAAAAAGTAATCCAGATATCCTCTAGCTCCCCATACACTATCTATGAGCTCCTAGAAAACCTATCCCAGATCCAAAACCAGAGCTAATGTACCCCATTAATGCATTTATTTTTACCTTCCAGGCAGAGAAACATTAATGCAGAAGAAAAGGCATTTGATCAAAGAGAATGGCAAATAAAGTGACATGAAAGATCCTCCCATGCATATATGAGGTAGATTTTCTCCTAGTTACCAGACAGACCACCAATGAGGAACAGTGCTTATAGATACAGAGAATACAGGTGACCAAGGAATACACAGAGGACCCTCATGTAGGGTATGGATACAACTGAGGAATATGCATGACGGGATCAGTGTATATATGTAGAAGGTATTCATGCTTGATATGGACACTTACCTTCTGTGTATCCTTGTGGATGCATGGACCCCACTGTACCTTGGTTTTAATTCTGGTTCTCTTAATAAGTCTTTGTGAGATTACGAGTGAATCACAAACTCTCTGAACCTCAGTTTCTTCATCCCTAAATCTACATCTCTAAAATGTGAAAATTCTATAATTCTAGAGAGAAGATTTAACAGTAGATAGGCAATCATTTGGAATGAAAAATTCCTCTTATATAGTGTTTCTATGGCTGAGCATCTACAGAGATCCTACTTTTACATCTTTTGTCTAAGAAGTTTGTTAGAAAATTTCTAATAATTTCTGTTAATTCCCTGATTCTGAGTCTGTGGTTTTCCCCCAATTTTGGCCAAATCTTCCACAAATTGACTATGGACCAGGCCTCTTTGTATGGTAAGATTCCCCTTGTTTGTAAATAAAATAAAATAGTCAAAGTCCACATAAGTGATCCTGTTTGGTAAATCTTACATCATCAATATCACTGATCCTATTCATGCTTCATTGTGGCTAGCACCAACCACGTTGGTCTCTGAATTTTTCTCTCCCCACCTCCCTTAAGTGGATGATAGAGGGGATGGATACTTTGTAAAACTAATACATGTATAAAAATATAAGAACAGATATAAAGACTCAATCAGTAAGATATAGGTACACTTGATTGTCTAAGGACTTGGCTCAAACTTTGCCTCTATTATTTTTTTCATAGACAAATCTTTTTAATTCCTATAGTACTTAGCACCCTGCTAAACACAAAGTACTCAATCAGTATTTGTTGAATGGACAAATGAATAGATGAATGAAATCAGTGATAATTCTTTTCTAATGAAATTGTCATATTTCTTAGGATAATTTTACCTGTTTTATCAAGACTCAAAGAAAGATAATTCTTCCTCCATGTGCTCTGATTTCAGTTTTGCAACTTTGCTTATCTGTCCTAAAAATTATTACCATTACCATTGTCCCTTGCTATATTGTGGTTCACTTATCATGACTTCACCATATGACAGGTTTTAAAATATATATTTATATATATAATTCTATATCACAGTTTTTGCTATACCACAGGATTTTGAGGATGAATACCATACTGTACACAATGGAAATTCAGTATGCCACTACAGCTTGCACAAATTTGCCAATTTGAGATTGTACACAGCACACTATTAGCTGATGGAATGAAAGATGACCAACCACAGCACTGTGTCCTCTATCCTGGACACTGATTGGCTCAGGGTTTATAAGTGTGGGAAGGGTTTATAGATCCTTAAAATAAATATAAGTAACAAAATAAATATAATGCCACTATTTCATGAATTTTCACCTATCCCAGGGGTCTCTAGAATGTAACTCCCATGATGGGTGAGGGATTACTATATATTATTAAATTCTCCCATTTTAATCACCAGAGTTTAAAACTTTGTTCCTTTGTCACTTTTTCACTGCTTTTCACAATTTTCACAATTCACAATAATTTTCACAAATTTTTCAAAACTAAGCAAAACAAACATTTCCATATACAAAGAAAAAGATAGTACACAAATGAATAACCAGTTTCCTATAAGTTTAGCTTACTTTTTTTTTCATTTCTACATAATAAATCCTGTCCACTTGTATCCCAAAACCTTCCCACCCTCCCCATATCACAGAGAATATTGTCAGGGAGACCAACATGTATGTATGTATAAGTTGAGATTTTCATGTTTCACTTTTCTGTTAGCTTTCTAGAAGGTAACATTCACAGTTTATTCTTCCAGCATGAATTCTATGGCAGTGTACAATGTTCTCCTGGTTCTACAGATTTCACTGTTTATTATCTCATGTAGTTATTTCCAAGTTTTTACAAAAAAAAAATCAGTCTGCTCATCATTTCTTATGGTGCAAAATAGTATTCCATCACAATTATTTATCAAAATTTGTTTAGCCATTCAGCAATTGATAGGCCTGTTCTCATTTTCTAATTCTTTGCCACCACAAAGAGATGTGTTATAAATATTTTGGAACATATGGGTTCTTTTCCTCTTTCCCTGGTCTTGTTGGGAAATGGTATTGCTGAGTCTAAGAATATAAACAGTTTTATAACTCTCTGGGTGTAATTTCAAAATGGTTGAATCAATACACAGCTCCAAAAGTGTATTAATGTCTCCATTTTTCCATTTCCCCTCCAACATTTGCATTTTGCCCTACTGTCATTTTAGCTAGTTTGATGAGTGTGAAGTGAGATCTCAGAGTTGTTTGCATTTCTCTAATCAGTAGGAATTTTGAGCATTTTCACACACACATATGTGTGTGTTACTAGTATTAACCAAGCATAGGGGAATATATAGAAGTAAATGATCACAGACAAATCCTTGGATTAAAAAAATATACCACAGCTGGGAGACAAATATAGAGTAAAGGCTATGGTTATAATCCTAGTATTTATATTAAAAAGTGTTCAAGAACTGGAAGAACTTCCATGAATTGTTGCAGAGTGAAATAAGCAGAACCAGGAGAACATTGTACACAGAAAGTAAAACATTGGGGAACAATCAAATGTAATGGACTTCGATACTAATAGCAATGCAATGATCCAGGACAATTCCAAGGGAGTTATGAGAAAGAATGCTCTATACATCAATAGGAAGAACTGTGGGAGTAGAAATGCAGAAGAAAAACATATGATATCACTTGTTGATATGGGTACATGATTTGGGGGTTTGGTCTCAAAATATTGCTCTATTGCAAAAATGAATAATATTGAAATAGGTATCAAGTGATAACATTTGTATAACCCAGTGGAATTGCTTGTCAGTTCTGGGAGGAGAGAGAGGATAGGGGAGGGAAAGAAAATGCATCATGTAAACATAGGAAAATATTTTTAAATTTTTTTTAATTTAAATTAAAAAAGCAAAAACAAAAAAGAAAGAGAAAGAAAGAAAGAAAGAAAGAAAGAAAGAAAGAAAGAAAGAAAGAAAGAAAGAAAGAAAGAAAGAAAGAAAGAAAGAAAGAAAGAAAGAAAGAAAGAAAGAAAGAAAGAAAGAAAGAAAGAAAGAAAGAAAGAAAGAAAGGAAGGAAGGAAGGAAGGAAGGAAGGAAGAAAGGAAGGAAGAAAGGAAGGAAGGAAGGAAGGAAGGAAGGAAGGAAGGAAGGAAGGAAGGAAGGAAGGAAAGAAAGAAAGAAAGAAAGAAAGAAAGAAAGAAAGAAAGAATGAAAGAAAGAAAGAAAGAAAGAAAGAAAGAAAGAAAGAAAGAAAGAAAGAGAAAGAAAGAAAGAAAGAAAGAAAGAAAGAAAGAAAGAAAGAAAGAAAGAAAGAAAGAAAGAAAGAAAGAAAGAAAGAAAGAAAGAAAGAAAGAAAGAAAGAAAGAAAGGAAGGAAGGAAGGAAGGAAGGAAGGAAGGAAGGAAGGAAAGGAAGGAAGGAAAGGAAGGAAGGAAGAAAGAAAGAAAGAAAGAAAGAAAGAAAGAAAGAAAAAGAAAGAAAGAAAGAAAGAAAGAAAGAAAGAAAGAAAGAAAGAAAGAAAGAAAGAAAGAAAGAAAGAAAGAAAGAAAGAAAGAAAGAAAGAAAGAAAGAAAGAAAGAAAGAAAGAAAGAAAGAAAGAAAGAAAGAAAGAAAGAAAGAAAGAAAGAAAGAGAAAGAAAGAAAGAAAAAATGTTCCAGGATTTGATTACCCAATAGCTTGAACATTTTTTTGGAATTCAGAGAGGTTCCTTTGAACAGGCTTCCTTTTCATCAAATTAATATAATGAAAAGGTCCAAAAAATTTAAACTTCAACTGAGATCTGAGAAGTAATTTTTCTTAAATTATTCGTTACAAACCATCCACAAAGACAAGCTGGCAGAATTTCAAATGACTTGGACTAGATTCAACACATTTCCTAGGGTGGCCATATGGGTGATGGATAGGTATATGTGCATATGTTGTTGTTGTTGTTTTTCCTATTGTTACTAAGATCTTTCCTTCAGTTTCATGGAAATGCAGTTTTATACAAAACCTGCTTTCTACAATCATACTTCCCAACTCCAAATTTTGGTTCAAAGACAGATTCTAAACAGCTGTCTACCCAGAAACAAGGACCATGGATGGGTAAGGCAAAAGATAAAGGATAAAATGAGATATCTTTGATGTTAGACTACAAATGATGAATTTTTGAAGCAAAAATCATATTTAAGAAATCATAGAAGAGGTGACCTAATTGTGACTGATCACCAATGATATTTTGCATAGATAAGTAAAAGACTTCTGAAATCTTATTCCCATGCTTCATCTTGACATGGAAACTTACCTTCTGCCTATAAAAACGGACAGTAGAGTGAAAGCTCTGATTAGGCCAACTAGGTTGGAAATACTTTGAGTATAGGCCTAACAAGGGGTTCTAGGTCATTGGAAGACCAATCTATATAAGTTTAGAGAGACTTATCCCCTGCCCAACTGACTTTTTTTAATCTCAGAGATGATCTGCTAACATAAAAGGGTTGCACTATATTTCACTGATTTATTTCCAAAACTGATGAAATAAGGATTACAAAATCTAATGGAAAGAACACTGAATCCAAAAGTGAAAATACAATAGGACTCCCTTATCTGTGGTTTTATTTTCTGCTGTTTCAATTATCCTCTGTCAACCTGAAGTGCTGGAGATCTGCCTTTTTAAGGGTATTTTTGTAAGACAGTAAGAGGACTAGGAACACAAAGTTGAGGGTTAAGGGAGAGAGAGACAGAGAGACAGAGAGAGAGAGAGAGAGAGAGAGAGAGAGAGAGAGAGAGAGAGAGAGAGAGAGAGAGAGAGAGAGAGAGACAGAGAGCATGTTGTTCACTTATATTCATGATTTTGACCATCCATAGTAGGTCAAGAAATGTGTCCCCTTGGATATGTGGGTACCTTGATTTTAATTTTGGTTCTCTTAATAAGTCTTTGTGAGACTTTGAGTAAACACAACCTCTCTAAGTCTCAATACTATTATCCGTAAATCTAGACAATCTCAAAGAATAGATCCAACTCTAAAATACTAAATTCTATTGCACATTGGCTGTGGGAGGGCAGTGGGAGGAGGGGAGGAAAAGAACACGAATCATGTAATCTTGGAAAATTTTTCTTAATTAATCAATTAAATAAAATTAAAAATAAATAAACAAATAAATAAAATGCTAAATTCTATAATTCTAGAGAGAAGGTTAAATGTAGAGAAGGTAATTATTTGGAATGAAAAATTCCTCCTACACCAGTGTTGAATATTATTAATGTAATGCAGTCTGTCATATGTGTAGAATAAATATGTTCAAATATATCAAATATGCCACATGGAAGAGATTGCTTTTGGGGAGCTTGCTTTTGAATCATGGTGATGTATAATCAACATCAATAAGTGGTTATCATTATTCTTACTACAACTACCATAACACCAACAATTACTACTGCTACGAATCATCTAATACTAAGTATGCTCTGGTTCATAATCCAAGAGCTCATGCTTTAACTCCCCTCTGAGGTATAAGAGACAAGCTGAGTGTTTTGGGGATGTTTCTGCTCTAACATTATCAGTTCAAGTCCCTACTGATTGCATTCCTCCTGTTGTTAATTAACAATGACTAGTGTTAAATTTGGCCTTGGATACTTCCTAGCTGTGTGACCCTGGGCAAATAACTAAATCCCATTGCCTAGCCCTTACCACTCTTCAGCTTTGGAATCAATACAAAGTATTGATTCCAAGATAGGAGGTAAGAGTTTAAAAATAATGACTAGTGTCCCAGTTCCATTTAATCACTTAACACTAAAAGGGTTATTTATTTTGTTGATACAAATATCTCATCCAATGCCTGGGGGGGGGGGGGGAGGGCACTATCTCCCCTATATCTCCTCTGTGTTTGAGAACAGTTCCTACATAATGTTTTTCCCACCAAATTCACAATATTCGACATGACTACTAGATAAGCCCTCTCTCCGCTTGCCAACTTCCCCTGGAGTGGGTCTTGAAGGCCACTCCTGAAATTTATTTCTTGCTCTTCTATATATCCAAACAACAGTGACCTGACTTCAAAACTCTGACTCCAGGACTCAGGGCTGGGACTTCTGGGTGCTCACTTTCCTGACCTTTCAAAACTCATGAGTCAAAGCACCCAACCCCTTTATCTAAAGCAAACAAATGCAGACACAAAGGACTTAGACCTATAGCATGAAGCCACAAGTTGGCTTCAGAAGAAAGTGCCAAGGTTTCCCACAGGAATTGTCCATAAAAGGACTCTCTCCAAGAAACACATACCAGGGAGGTGGCTAGGTGGCTCAGTGGATGGAAAGTCCAAGTCCAGAGACAACAGGTTGGGTTCAAATCTGGCCTCAGACACTTCCCAGCTGTGTGACCCTGGGCAAGTCACTTCACCAACAGAGTCTAGCTCTTACCTCTCTTCTGTCTTGGAACAATATGCAGTATTGATTCTAAGACAGAAGGGAAGGGTTAAATAAAAGAAAAGAATAAAAGAAACACTAAAGAGAATGACTGAAGTTAAGTGAGAGTTTCTACCCTATTCCTCTTTACCAACACCTATCTAGTTTTGTTTCTGTAAATTCTGTAAAATAGATATGATCAACCAAATGGCAAGCAGTATGGAAACCATTAGCGAAGTCGGTATGTGCACCATAATCTCTCCAAGGGGCTTCCTTTACCATCACAACTCTCCAGAAGCAGGCTCTTAAATGTGGGGAATTTGCATCAGCTGAATACTCATGCACCGATATGACTCAAGCTAAATCTCTTTATCTTCCTGAGCTTTGATTTCCTAATCTTTAAAAAAGATATGTGTTAGGTCTGAGGTCTTTCCTAATTTTAAAATTATATTCCCATTTTACAGAGGAGAAAAATGAAGATCAGAGAGATAAGGAGGGCTGCCAATGGTTATATATCAAGTGGTAGGTAGCAAAGCCTGCCCAGTTATATCCAGCAGACTTTCTCCTATACCATTCTGGTAAATATTCCATATTTGCTTTTTGGTCCTTATCTCCCAGTTGGGTATCCCTGAGTGAGCAGAGACTCTAAATAGCCCATTCCCCCATCAATTTCTTTACACTATGTATAGCCTTTTGTATCCAAGATAGTCACAACCATTCTTTCTTGCTTTAGGAGGAAAATGATGACTACATTTTCTCACTTCACCTGGAATATAACCAGAAAACTAAATATTATATAGACAAAAACTTCCAGTGCCTGAATCACATTTAATAGTCAAAACTGTAAGTCCAATTTCTCTATACTATTGTGTTAAAGCTATGAGAGGGAATTTATTGAATTTCAAAAGCAAAGTTCACTGTTATGCTCCAGCATTCTGGTGATCTGGGAATATTTGAAAATTTAAGTCTAAAATTGACCAATCAAATCTGGTAACTCTAGTTTTAATACAGATATTTGTTACAGACAGTAATATTTTATTGAATCCTTCTATGGAAATAGGTACAGTACCTAGTCAAATGCCTGCATCCCATGGTCATCCAGTAGTAAGGCTGTATAATCAGCCAACTTCCCCAAGTTTGTAAAACAATAAATCAATCATTCAATCAATATTTATAATAAGTTCTTGCAGTTTCAATAATGTCTTTCCCATCCTTTGTTCCCTCACCATTCACATGAATCCACCCCTGTTTCAGGCCTTTTGTCTAGACTTTCATAATTTATATCCCAATGATTCTAGGTCAGGGTTTTTTAACCATTGGTCCATGGATCACCAGTGATGACAGATTTCAGGGGATCTATATACTTGGATAGGGGAAAAAATAGATCTTTATTTTCACTAACCTTTGTTCTCCTTTGGGATTCTATGTATTTTATTTTGAGCATTTAAAAATATTTTTCTAAGGAGTCCATGTTCATTAGACTACCAAAGAAGTCCAAAATACCCAAAAAGGCCAAGTACTCCTACAAAGGCCCACTCCTTTCTGATTTATTCTTCACATGGTAGCCAAAGTAACCTTTCCATATGGGAAAAATGTGACTTTCCTAAATTCAAACTGCTTTTTAAATTCAGAGATGCCTTCAGTGTTTGCCTATAAGGTAATTTTTCTTCCATCCTCTCTCTCTCTCTCTCTCTCTCTCTCTCTCTCTCTCTCTCTCTCTCTCTCTCTCTCCTCTCTCTCTCCCTCTTTCTCCCTCTCTCTCTCTTTCTCCCCCATCTCTCTTTTTTTTCTTTCTTTCTCAATCAATGAAGATCCTTTATTAAAGGTTGAGTATCATAGTCATCACTGATAGGGAAAATGCCCACAAGAAATCACATGTTTTGAGGTTTTGAAGTATTAAAGGAGTACCAATTACTTTTTGTGTATTTTCTTTTAGAAAATGGCATGAAAGAACATTTGAGATGGGGTTGAAGGGAATTTTTCAGAATTATTTGACCTTTTACTGAAAAAAAGGAACTTACACTTGGAAAAAATACAAAAAAATGAAAAATAAATTACTACTGTCATATTTATAATATGGAGAAATTTCAAATAAAAAATCCTTTATAATATTCAAATATGATCAAATTTCTTCCCTGCCAAAAAAACTTTTTTAAAAAAATACATCCTTTGGGGAGAGTTAGGTGGTTCAGTGGATTGATGGTCAAACCCAGATATGAAAGGTCTCATGTTCAAATCTGGCCTCATACATTTCATAGTTGTGTGACCCTGGGCAAGTCACTTAACTCCCATTGCCTACCCTTACTACTCTTATGCCTTGGAACCAATATGTAGTATTAATTCTAAGATGGAAAGTGAGGATTTAGGGAAAAAAGTTGATGTTATAGCATAAATTGTATTTCTGTTTTGGCTCACTTCACATCAGTTCAAAAAATCTTTCTATCTTCAATTTTTTTCCTCCTTTCTTCCAGTACAATCATATCCCATTATATTCATATAACATAATCTGTTCAAACATTCCTCGTTGAAGGATTTCCAATTTCTTGATACCACAAAAAGAGGTGCTATAAAGATTTTTGTGCATTTGAGATCTTTTCATCTTTCTTTTATTTCCTTGGAGTATAAGCTGTTGGTAACTTTTTTGCCTTATTCCAAATTGCTTTCCATAGTAGTCAGATCAATTCATAGTGTCATCAACAGTACATCAACACCTCATGATAAAAAAAAATGCTTTCCACAGTCAAAAGGGACTGTTAAAAACTGATTACAGATCAAAACACACCATCCTTCTCTTTATTTCCTTCATGAATTTTTGATTATATATGTGATATGTATCTTCAGTTTTGACATGAGGAGTATGGAAATATATATTACATGAAAGCACTGATAGAACTTATATCAGACTATTTACTTCCTTAGGGAAAGTGGGAGAATGAGGAAAGGAGAGAATCTGGATCACAAAGTGTCAGAAAATACTTTTCAAAAATTATTTCTACATAGTAATTGAAAAAAAGAAAATTCAATTAAAAAAGAAAAATACATCAAAATGCCTATTTTCTCATAGCTCTTCTAACATTTGTCATTTTCTTCAATTTTGGCAGTTTTGCCAATTTCATAAGTGTAAGGCAAAAACCATAAAATGACTTTAATTTGCCATTCCATAATTATTGATGATGTGGAGTATTTGTTCATATGACTATAGCCTGGGTTTCTTTACTTGAGAATTTCATATTCATATTAATAGATTAATTATCAATTGGGGGATGGTCATTATTCTTATAAATTTAAATCAGTTTCATCCATTCAAATATACATTCATATGTCTATCCATCTATCCATCTGTCCATTTATCTGTCCATCTGTATATCCATCTATTTATCTACCTATCTATCTGTCATCTATCTATCTATCTCAGAAATTAGACCTTTGTCAGGAAAATTTGCTGCAAAGATTTTTCCCCAGTTAATTATTTTCCTTCTAATCTTAGCCAGATTTGAATTTGTTTGTGCAACATCTTTTAAATGTTATGTTCTCAAACTTGTCCATTTTACTTTCTGTGATTTTCTATGGCCCTTCTTTGGTCATGAACTTTTTCCCTATGCATAAATCTGAAAGTCAATTTTTCTTTGTTTCTCTAATTTGTTGATGATATAACCCCTTTTACCTAGGTCATGTATTATTTGGAATTTAACTTGGTATAAAGTGAGCGGTGTTGGTCTAACCCTAATTTCTGCCAGATTACTGACAAGTTTTTGCAGCAATTTTCATCAAATAGTGAGGCCTTACCCCAGTAGCCAGGATTTTTGCCCTCAAAACTTTTTCACTGGTCTCTCCTTTCTACAGGATAAGGTGGTACTAACTCACCAGGATGATTTTTGAATACTTTTACAGTCTTGCATCAATTTACCTGCCTAGCTTGACATCATATTCTTCCCCTCCATACAAGCTACATTATGTCCAAAGTAGGTTTTTTCCCCTAAATATCACCTCATCTTCTCTATTAAGTGGCTGACCTAAGTACAAAAGACTTGAGTACAAAAATGGCCTCAGACATTTACTAGCTATGTGTCCCTAGGCAAGTCATTTAACCCTGTTTGCCTCAAGTTCCTCATCTGTAAAGTGAGCTGGAGAAAATGTGAAACCATTCCACCAACTTTCAAAGAAAACCAATGGGATCATGAACAGTTGAACACAACTGAAAATTGCCTGAACAATTTGAAACATACTTTTTCCTGACTGCTTTTGAAATCCCTTCTTTCAAGGTTCAGTTTAGACTTTATCTCCTCTGTAGAATCTATCCTATTTCCTGGATATCAAAATGATACCTCAATTCTTATATTTTCCTATAACATTTTACCAGAATCTCTAATTTTTCCCCTTAATGTTACCTACCTTGCAGGATGCTCTTCTTATCCACCCTCTAGGTCATAAACTCTTAGAGAGTAGCAACTATGATGGTTACCTTTGTTCATCACAGTACCTTACATCTAAATAGATGCTTAATAAATGTTTATTGGGTTGAATTGACCAACTATTAAATACTTACTATATTTTAAGGCACTGACAGAATATGATTAAGTAAGTGACTTAGATCTTATCCTCAAGAAATTTATAATCTAATTGGAATAGTATAGTATAAATAGCACTGGACTTAGGTCAGGAAAGTTTTGAGTTCAAATCCCATCTTTGTCATATAATCGTTTATTTTATTTGAAGAGGTTTATGGTGGTATAATAGCCTACTGATGGATTAGCTCAGAGGCTAGTAGAGAAATCTCTCTGGATCTGATAGAATAGCAACTCTCCAGGTGTGGAGTAGCTACTCCAAGTATGAAGTAGCAGCTCTACAGCTGATGTAGTAGCAGCTCCATAGCCCTGAAACTGAGGAAGTAGCAGCAATCAGGGTGATGAAATAGCTCAATAGATAATGGAGTAGCAGCTCCACATGTGGAGTAGCAAGTTCAGTCAGTATGGAGTAACAACTGGAGGTATACATCAGGGTTTTCATATTTTTTAGGGTCTGAGGCTAGTTATTTCCCATTACAGGGAAATCTTCACCTCTCCCCAAAACTCTAGAAAATGGATCTGGCAAAATTCAGGAGGAGATGTGTTTTGGGGTTTAACATGTACATCATGGGAAATAAAGAGCATGTGCAAGTTTGGGGGATTCTTCTGGAATGCCAGAGTCCCCAGGGGCAATGGTGTCTTCTTCCCCGTTGTCTCATTGCCCTTCTGGAATGAGAATATGAGGGAGGGATGCAATACATTGGAAAGCCACTATAAGTAATTAATTGTCTTACAGGTCTGAACTAAATTAAAGAATAATATGAGTAATTAATAAAACAGATTAGGCACAAAGCTGATGCCAGGTATAGAATATTCCAGATTCAGTGCACAGAATGAGTAACTGATCAATCAGCAATTCATGCTTGACTAATGCTATGACTATAGGTATCCCTCACTCCCTGCTGTCTGCCCCCATCAAAACTATGCATACCTTTTGGCCCAGCAATAACATTACTAGGTCTGTAGTATAAAGAGGTCAAAAGAAAAGGGAAAGGACCCATAAGTATAAAAATAATTATAGCAGCTGTTTTTGTGGCAGCAAAGAATTAGAAATTGTGAAGATGCCCAATAAATTAGAAAGTGGCTGAACAAGTTGTGCTATATGATTTTGATGGAAAACTATTGCACTATAAGAAATGATGAACAGGATATTTCCAGAAAAACCTGGAAAGACTTATGTGAATTGGTACAAGGTGAAAGGTGAGGAACAAGGAGAATATTGAACATAGTAATAGCAATATTATACAATGATCAACAAGGAGTGACTTTGCTGTTCCTCCACTGTACAATGACCTAAAATAATTTTTAAGGACTTATGATGAAAAACACTATCCAGCTCCACAGAAAGAACTAGTGGAGTCTGAATGCAGATTGAATCACATTTTTAAAAAACTCTATTTTCTCTTTTTGTTTGTTTGCATTTTCTTTCGCAACATGGCTAATATGAAAATGTTTTACATGACTGCACATATGTAATCTATATCAAATTGCTTGCCTTCCCAAGGAGTGGAGAGGGGAGGGAAGGAAAAATATGGAAATCAATTTTTAAATTAAATTTTTAAATTGTATTTCCTTTGAGAAGAACAAAACCATTAGGTATAGTTTTAAGAGAATGATTAGTGAGTATTTAGAAAAGGAAACAGTGACCACTAATAGTTCAGGCAGCTTCATCAGAGAAAAGGCACATGAAACAATATTTTTTGTACAGGATTATTAGATTAATAAAACAGAAAAATACTATAGGTAATTTATCTGTATTTAACCAAAACAAGTGGTCAAATCTCTTATGATAGATATCATGAGGAGGTAGAAAGATCGTTGCAATAAATAGACCTGAGTTTAAATTGTTTCTCAGACACTTATTAGCTGTCTGACCATGACTATGTCACCTAGTACCTTTGTGTTTTAATTTTACCATTTATAAAATAATATTTGTACTATATCACTCATGATGTTTTAACAAAGGATCTTTGAAAATGTATAAATGTGAGAAAATGTGAGAATTACTTACATTATATCATAGTGAGCAAGATTATCAAAAGTTAATATATGCATGCAGAGAAATATACAAATCTTAAAATGAAAGCACAAGAAAAAGCATTGGGGAAAGTATAAAAGGAGAGAATTCTATCACTAAAAATTAGTTACAAATTGTCCATCTACTAGGAGAATTTAAATGATAATGATGTAATCATAAAAGCAGCTAATATCTATATAGCACTTTTAAGTTATCTTATTTTCCCTCAATTAAACATAAAAAGTTTCCAACATTTTCCAAAGGATATCAAATCTCAAATTCTCTCCCTCTCTCCCTTACCGGCCTGCCAAATCCCTCCCTTGAGGTGGTAAGCAATCTCATATAGATTTTCCATGTGCAATCACATAAAACATTTTTCCATATTAATTCTTTTGAAGAAAAAAGTTTAAATAAAAAAAATTTAGGAAAGTGAAAAAAAATGCTATGGTCTGGGTTTAGATTTATCAGTTCTCTCTCTCTGCAAGCAGATGGCATATTTTTGTTACGAGTCTTTTGGTATAGTTTTGGATCATTGTATTGCTGAGAATAACTAAGTTGTTTATTGTACAGTATTCCAGTCACTGTGTACAGTGTTTTCCTGGTTCTGCTTATTTCACTCTGGTTCAGTTTATGTAAGTCTTTCCAGGTTTTTCTCAGTTCTTCCTGCTTGTCATTTCTTGCTATTCCATTACAATTATATTACATAGCCATTCCCCAATTGATAGGTATCCCCTCACTTTCCAATTTTTTGTCCCCACAAAAAGAGTAGCATTAAATATTTTTGTACATAGAGGTACTCTCCCTTTTTGTTTTTCCCCTTGAGATACAAACTAAATAGTAGTATTTTGGGGTCAAAAGATATATCCTATTTTATAGCCCTTGGGTATACCTCCAAATTATTCTCTAGAATGAGTGAATCATTTCACGACTCCCTCAACAATGCATTTGTGTCTCACTTCCCACATTACTGTGAAATTTTTGTAATTTATTTTTCTGTCATAATAGCCAACCTGATAAGTTTGGTGTGGTACCCCTCAGAGTTGTTTTAATTCACATTTCTCTAATTAATAGTGATTTAGAACATTTTTGCATGACTAACAAAAGTTTTAATTATTTTGTCTGAGAACTGCCTGTTCATATCCTTTAACCATTTATCAATTGGGGAATGATTTGTAGTCTTATATATTTGACTCATTTTTCTATGCACTTAAGAAATTGGGTCTTTAGTAGAGAAGTGTAAATATAATTTGTACCATTATAACTGCTGTTTATTACTCTCCATCCAATTTTTCCTATTTGATTTCTTAACACTACAATCCCCAAATTGCCCTCTTTTCTCTTAGCCCTACCCTTCTCTTATCCTCTTCCCCTTATCTACTTTCCTGAAGCATATGATAGATTATATACCCTATTTATTACTGTGTATTTCCCTCATTGAGCCAATTCTGATGAGAGTAAGGTTCATATATTCCTCTCTTCACCTCTCCCATCTTCCCCTCCACTGTAAAAGCTCTTTCATGCCTCTTTATGTGATATAATTTATCCCATTCTATTTTTTCATTTCTCCTCCTTCCAATTTGTTTCTCTATCTCATGTGTCAATTTTATTTTTAAAATATCATCACATCATTTTCAACTCACAACCTTGCCTTCTGTCTATGTACACTCTTTCTAACTGTCCTAATAATAAAGTGCTTTGGAGTTACAAGAAGCATCTCCCAATGTAGGGATGCACACAGTTTAACTTTATTGATATCTTTTTTCTTATGTATTGATTTCTCTTTCTTGTGTATCTTTTTATGCCTCTTGAATCTTATATTTGAGAGTCACATTTTCCATTCAACTCTGGTCTTTTCATCAGGAAAGTTTGAAAATCCTCTATTTCCTTGAATACTCATTTTCCCCATAAAGGATTATGCTCAGTTTTTTCTGATTCTTGGTTGAAATCCTAGCTCCTTTGCTCTGGAATATCATATTCAAGGCCCTCAGATCTTTTAATGTAGAAGCTGTGTCAGCCTGACTATGGCACCATGATATTTGAATTTTTTTTTGGCTGATATGCAATATTTTCTCCATGACCCAGAGGTTAAGCATCTTGTCTATAATATTCCTAGGAGTTGTTCTGTTAGGATTTCTTTCAGGAGGTGATTGGTGGATTCTTTCATTTTATTTTGCTTCCTGTTTCTAGAATATCAGGACAATTTTCTTTGATAATTTTGATAATTGATCATTTCTTCCAGGTAGTCCAATAATTCTTAAATTGTCTCTTCCTGAATCTATTTTCCAGATCAATTGTTTTTCCAATGAGGTACCTCATATTTTCTTCTATTTTTTTTCATTCTTTTGGCTTTGTTTCTTGATGTCTCATGGAATCATTAGCTTCCACTTGTCCAATTCTAATTTTTAAGGCATGATTTTCTTGAATAAGCTTTGGTACCTTCTTTTCCATTTAGCCAATTCTACTTTGTAAGAAGTTCTTTTCCTCAGTAAATTTTTGTACCTCATTTTCTGTATGTCCAGTTCTGATTTTTAAAATGTTCCTCTCTTCATTGGATTTTATGCCTTTTTTACCAATTGACTTACTCTGTTGTTTAAGATATTAATTTCTTACTGTATGTTGTGCCTCCTTTACCAAGCTGTTGACATTTTTTTCATAATTTTCTTATATCACTCTCATTTACTTTCCCAATTTTTTATTCTGCTTCTCATTTTATTTTTTAAATCTTTTTGGGGGGCTTTCCATTAATTATTTTGGGGGTTGAGAACAATTCATATTTTTCTTGGAGGTTTTGGATGCAACAGTACAGACTTTGTTGTCTTCTTTTCAGTTTGTGTTTTGGTCTTCCCTGTCACCAAAATAACTTTTTATGTTGAGCTTCTTTTTTCATTGTTTTATTATCTTCCAGCCTTTTTCTTTTCTTTTAATTTAAAAAATAAAACTATTCAATTTGGTATCTATAACTGTGGTAAAGGGAGCACTGTTCCAAGATTCAAATTCTTTGTGCAGTTGCTTTCAGATCTGACTCTGGGGATCTCTCTGCTTTTAGTTCTTCCAAAGTGGTACAATATAAAGAGAGATGTGTTTAATATTCTCCTTGTCTGTGCTCTGGTATGTGAATAACCATAAGCACTCTTTTATTCCTTAGAACTGTGACCTCAAACTCCTGTTCCCCTGTGGCCACAAGCCTTGCCCTAGAGCTGTTATCTGGATCTGTGTATGGGCAATACAACAAAAGTCTTATACCCAGAGATAGCAAAGGACTGCTATAATATCTGAGCAGTTGACCACCACCCCTGTCTTATCAACTGGGATCAAGAGCTCTGGAAGTCTTTTCTGCTATTTCAACTGTGCCTAGAGCCCATTGCTGCAGTGTAATGCCTGCCCTGGTACTTCTTTGCCTTCCAACTCTACTGAAGTACACCAGATCCCTTGTGCCAGCCTCCCAAGTTGTTTTGGGCTTAAAAATTACCTCATCCTATCTTTTTTGTAGAATTCATTCTAGAATTAATTCCAAAGCATTATATAATAGTTTTTTTTTAAGTAATTTGGTAGAGATCAGATGGATCTGTGTACCTTCTCTACCATCTTGGCTCTACCCACCCCTTTATAGAGTCCTTTAAGGTTTGCAAAATAGTTCACAAACATCTCTTTTTTTCCCCTCATAATAATTTCTGGGAAGTAATTATTATTTTCTCCATTTTATAGATGTTGAAATGGAGGCAGGCAGAAGTCACACAGCCAGTAAATGTCTAGGTTTAGTGCTCTCCCCTCTTAATTCCAGTGTCTTCCCTCTGTTGATTATCTCCAAGGTATCCTGTATATAGTTTGCATTTTGCATTCCCTATTAGGCTATGAGTTTATTGAGAACAGAGATTATCTTTTGCCTTTTTTTGTATTTCTGATGTTTAACACAGTGACTAGCACTGATTAGGTGCTTAATAAATGTTCATTGACAAACAATAGCTTCAGGATGAAAAATTAGAGGCACTGAATATAATAATGATCTAAGCCATAGGAAAGATTCAAAAATTAGACAAAATGACCTCTAACCTATGAAGCTTAGAGTTTGGGGGCCTCTCACTCTTTATCAGAATTACATTATTATCTAAACAACAGAGATACCTGTTGCAATCTGTTAAAAAGAACATAATCAGTAAAAATCAGGTTTACAATGTTTTTGTCCTAAAATATATTCTCCTATAACATATGAAGAATCCAGATCAAATTGCTTATCATCTCTGGAAAAAGAAGAGAGAAAAGTAGGAGGGAGACAACTTGGATCATATAACTTCAGAAAATTTATGTGGAAAATTGTTGTTACATGTAATTGGTAAGATAAAAAATTTATTAAACATAAATATATTCTCTTCCCATTTTAGTGAATTTCTCTACCTCACAATTTTCAAATACTAATATAACCAAGTCTATTTAGAATTTTATTATTTATAATCTTTTGCCCCCTGCCATTCATGAACTTTTCCCTTTTTCTTTTTTCAAGAAATATTTTTTATATCAGCTGGAGTTGGTTTTCATAGAGAGGGAAACTTTCTGGATGGCTTAAAATATTTCTCAATAGAAAGTATTTATCACATATTTACATTTCATAAGGCACTTATCATTCTTTTGCCCTCCAAATCCCATATAAGTTCCTGATATTTGAAGGTAGAAGAAGCTAAGGTCTAAAGAATAATAATACTTTCAAAAGACCAGCATATTCACACAGACTCTCACCTGATTTTTCCAGTCTCCCTGACTGAGTAGTGTGATATTGAAATCACTTTAAAAAACTGATATATATATAAAAATTTAAGGTCGCCAAGGAATTCACTTATGTAATTCCTAAATGAAACACTCAAGTCAGCTGCCAATTTTCTTATGGTGTTTTAATTACAACAGGAGGAAGAAGGTATTAGAGGGAGAGAGAGAGAGAGAGAAGGAAAAGGGAGAGAAGGAAAGAGGTTTAACTCAGACCCACTCTGGCTCAGGCTGAGCCAAAGCAGGCTTTAAGGCCTTGGATAGCCAAGACAGAGAAAGGGATCAATCCTTATCACTCACGTGACCAATCTGAAGGAAAGCAGTCCTCGGGGCTCCTTCAACTCCAAGCACCAGCCTCGAACTGCACTCTAGCCCTCCTCCCAGGAAGTTCAGAGACTCCAGAGGCTGTTCTCTACTTCACTTCCTGCGTATCACATGTGCCAATGGTGGCTCTAGCTTGACTTAGGACTGCCCAGAGGTCTGTCCCTTTTGCACATGTCTGGTGAAGGCCATGTTCTCAAATAATTAAATCTTGAGTTTGCTGCAGCCCTTCCTAATTTTGTTACACTGAGTAGGGTGGAGAATGTAGTTTCCAAGACCTGATTCGGTTATTCCAAGTATCTCTATTGTTATTGATCAGGAAATAGCTAAGTCCCATCTTCTAAAGAATGGTCTGAATAGGGTGGAGAAGTTTTGAAATTCAAAGTAGTATAGGAGGGAAGGAGATGAGAACAAGTATTAAAGTGCCTACTATGTTCTAAGCACTTTGCCAAGCACTTTACAAATATCTTCTTTGATCATCACAACAGCTTTGAGATTTTTTCATTATTATCATCATCATTTCGGTCATGACAGACTCTTTGTGACCCCATTTGGTGGTTTGTTTGGGGGTTTTTTGGAAAAAGATATGGCAGTGGATTGCCATTTTCTTCTCCAGCTCACTTTACAGATGAGACAAACAGTATTAAGTGATTTGTCTAGAATCACAAAGCCAGTAAATGTCTGAGACCAGATTTGAACTAAGGTCTTTCTGACTCCAGGCCTGTTGTTCTATCCACTGTGCCAACTAGCTGCCCTACATTAGGAAATAGGAGCTATTTTTATCCCCATTTTATAATTGAGAAAGCTGAGGCAGACAGAGATTAAATGACTCCCCCAAAGGCACATAGCTAGTAAGTATTTCAGGCTGGATTTGAACTCAGAACTCACTCTAGGCCCAGGGTTCTTTCCATTATGCCATCTAGGTGTTTCTAGGGAATAGTCTTACATAATAATTGATTCAGGTTGCTCAACCCTTTTTAAGGTATCTTTCCAATCAACTTTCAACATTCAACAAACATCTATAAATGCAGAGAAAATAACTAATTTTTCAGTTATACAATTATTAAGAACTGACTTTCAAATCTAAATCTTTCATTCAATATCCTGTGCTCTTTTTAAGCAACCAAACATTATTTCTTAGTCTCATTGGAGATATAAAAATGCAGACAGGATAAAGAGGAATTGGAAACATTTTGGAGCAAAATAGAGAAAAATTAAGCCTATTCAAATAGAAAATATTAAATGCAAAAACCCATTTGGTACATACCCTAAACTAATTTATCACTGCCACACAGAAAATCCCCACATCTATATATCTAAGCCAAATGTCACCACATAGAACTGTCCCATGGTGACAACTGACATCTAGACATCTTCATTTAGGTGTACTATGGACACCTCAAACTCAACATGACCAAGATGAAGTTTATCTGCCTCTTCCTGAAACCCATTCCTACTCCTAACTTCCTTATTTCTACTGTTTATGGAGGGGGAAAAAGAATCTGCATACTTTCTCTCTACTGTACCTTTCCTTCCCCTCATTTCTTGCCTAGCTTCTGATCAACAACAATTTTTCTCTCAAAGATTATTAAAAATTTCTTAATTGTGAAATCTTATCTTTTCTCAGTTTGCATCCTCCTCCAACATTACTGTAACATTTCTACTATTCTCCCTCCTCTTTATAAGATCATAAATTTAAAGCTAGAAGTGACCTTTGAATTCATTTAGTCTGACGTCTCATTTTACAGATGAGGAAACTGAGGCAAAAAATGAAGTGATTTGACTAAGAGCAAAGAGTAATAAATATTTAAATCTAGTAAGGATTTGAATACAGGTTCTCTGCCTCCAGTTTCAGTTCTTTTCCAATAAACCAAAAATTACATATATTTTCATATTACTTTCCCTGCTCTTAGTATTAATAATTCATGGAAGCATCATTCATAGCATTTGTAGTACCATGACCACTAGAGCTCAAAATTCTTTCTCAATACTAAGGCTCATAACTTTTCTTTCTTTGTACCTTTAATCTAAAGAGAAAAAGTTCTAAAAAATATAAGCCTGAATTTGGAATTTGAATGGGCTACTTTTCACTAGGGAAATATTCTGCATCAATCACTGAATGAAGCCAGACTTGACCATCTTGAATCTTATCTCTTCTTTCTCACAACCTTTAGAAATGAGAAGACTTATGTGTTCTCTCTCTATATATATAATATACAGATAATATTTTATTAAATTTCTATTGTCTAAATGTTATCAACATTATATATAAATATTATCTATATATTATATCAGCTAAAATTTTACATAAACATATATGTGATATATAGTGAGAATATATCTTCTCATTCCTAAATATAATAAAAGTATATAATATATTATGAATATGTACATACAACATAGTTTATATGTATTTGTACATATATATGAGAATTAGGAGATCAAAGTGTTCTACATATGTAGATGTCCAAATGTGTTTGTGTGTTAATCCATATGTATATATAAATTCAGCAAGAATTTGAAATCAGAACCAGGGACTCTGACAAATATTGCTAGATTGTTAAGCCTGAAACGTTGGACCCTATAGTCTCACTGTCCTGGAAAAACTAAGGTTCAATAAATAGACTGAGGAGAAAGGAATTTAAGGAGAATATTTATTAAATGTCTATTATAGACACTATATTCTTTACGGGGGAAAGAGAGATAAAAAGCAACATAGTACTGGTTCTCTAAAATCATACAGCATAATGAGGCAATATGGTATTAGATAAAAGTATGATACAAAGCCAAGGTGATAAGGATAAATAGAGTAAGACAAATTGCTATAGGGAATTTTTAAAATTATTATAAATTCCAAGTAAGGACAGATGGCACTGTGAGTAGTAATCTGTCCCTTTAGTCAGGAAGACCCAGGTCTAGTAGACCTAAGGTCCTCAAGACTGGTGATAAGCTGCATATATCATTTTAGTTCTTCTGATTTAGTGCTGGACATCTTTGCTCTCCTCTGCTACCATCTGCTGGAGTGCAGTGACTGGTAAGCCTCTCCATTATAAGGAAGGGCCAATTAAATCTTTCATTCCACATATTGGTAAGACCATGACAGCTACAGCCAGTTAGAGAAATGGCAAAAAAAAAAAGAAGAAATGTAAAAAACATTTATATAGCACCTATTATGTATCTGGCACTATACTAAGTAATTTTCATATATTATCTCACTTGATCTTCCCAATAGCCCTGTGAAGTATTATTATTATCCTCATATCACAGTTCCATCTCCTGCACTACCTAGCATCCTTTGGTCATAGCCACCAGAAACACTTAGGCAAGGATTGAAACTCCTGGATCAACTTCTTCCCTATTATTTTTTGCTGAAGTCCCTGACCCAGTCAAGGACTGGACTTGGGGTTAGGAAATTCCTTTTTCCTCCTATCAAAACTCTTATTCCACTAAATAAAACTGAATCCTGAGATGAAACCAGATGAAGAGGCTCCCTCTCAGCCTCATTAAAGAAAACTTAGAATTTAAGAATACTTCAAAAGACCAAATTTCATCAACTAGCATAACATTTTTTAACCCATAAGGCAAATAAAATAAATATAGTTGTATGAAAATTTTAATTGAAAGGAAAACTGTCTATAATTATCTGTATGTAAAATTATTTTGTACAAAAAGGAGAAAGTATACATTCCTACTGAAAACACTAGAAAGTATAGGAATAGAAGGGTCTTTCCTAAAAATAATAAACAGTATATATCTAAAATCATCAGACAATATCATCTGCAATGGGATAAACTAGATGCATTCCCATTAAGATCAGGAGTAAAACAACAATGCCCATTATCACCTCTATTATTTAACATTGTACTAGAAACACTAGCAGTAGCAATTAGAGAAGAAAAATAAATTGAAGGTATTAAAATTGGCAATGAGGAGACCAAGCTATCATTCTTTGTGGGTGATATGATGGTCAACTTAAAGAATCCTAGAGAATCAACCAAAAAGCTAGTAGAAATAATCAACAACTTTAGCAAAGTAGCAGGATACAAAATAAACCCACATAAGTCATCAGCATTTCTATATATCTCCAACACATCACAGCAGCAGGAATTAGAAAGAGAAATTCCATTCAAAATCACCCCAGACAATATAAAACACTTAGGAATCTATCTGCTGAGACAAACACAGGAACTATATGAGCACAACTACAAAACACTCTCCACACAACTAAAACTAGATCTGAGGAATTGGAAAAACATTAACTGCTCATGGGTGGGATGAGCTAACATAATAAAAATGACCATCCTACCCAACCTTATCTATTTATTTAGTGGCAACCCATCAAACTTCCAAAAAACTTCTTTATGGAATTAGAAAAAACCATAACAAAATTCATTTGGAAGAACAAAAGATCAAAGATATGTAGGGAAATAATGAAAAAAAAGTGAAGGAAGGTGGCCTTGCAATCCCAGATCTCAAACTATATTATAAAGCAGTGGTCATCAAAACAATTTGGTATTGGCTAAGAGACAGAAAGGAGGATCAGTGGAATAGACTTGGGGTAAGGGACCTCAGTAAAACAGTCTATGACAAATCTAAAGACACCAGCTTTGGGAACAAAAATCCACTATTTGATAAAAATTGCTGGGAAAATTGGAAGATAGTGTGGGAGAGATTAGGCTTGGACCAACACCTCACACCCTACACCAAGATAAACTCAGAATGGGTAAATGACTTGAACATAAAGAAGGCAACTATAAGTAAATCAGGTGAACACAGAATAGTATATTTGTCAGACCTTTGGGAAGGGAATAATTTTAAAACTAAGCAAGACTTAGAAAGAGTCACAAAATGTAAAATAAATAACTTTGACTACATCAAATTAAAAAGTTTCTGTACAAGCAAAATCAATGTAACCAAAATCAGAAAGGAAATAACAATCTGGGAAACAATCCTCATAACAAAAAACTCTGACAAAGGTCTAATTACTCAAATTTATAAAGAGCTAAATCAATTGTAAAGAAAAAATCAAGCCATTCTCCAATTGATAAATGGGCAAGGGACATGAATAGGCAATTTTCAGTTAAAGAAATCAAAACTATCAATAAGCACATGAAAAATTGTTCTAAATCTCTTATAATTTAGAGAAATGCAAATCAAAACAACTCTGAGGTATCACCTCACACCTAGCAGATTGGCTAAAATGACAGCAAAGGAAAGTAATGAATGTTGGAGGGGATGTTGCAAAGTGAGGACATTAATTCATTGCTGGTGGAGTTGTGAATTGATCCAACCATTCTGGAGGACAATCTGGAACTATGCCCAAAGAGTGATAAAAGACTATCTGCCCTTTGATCCAGCCATAACACTGCTAGGTTTGTACCCCAATGAGATAATAAGGAAAAATACAGGTACAAGAATATTCATAGCTGCACTCTTTGTGGTGGCAAAAAATCAGAAAATGAGGGGATGCCCTTCAATTGGGGAATGGCTGAACAAATTATGGTATATGTTGGTGATGAAATACTATTGTGCTCAAAGGAATAATGAAGTGGAGGAATTCCATGGGAACTGGAACAACCTCCAGGAACTGATGCAGAGCCAAAGGAGCAGAACCAGGAGAACATTGTACACCGAGACTGATACACTGTGGTACAATCGAAGGTAATGGACTTCTCCATTAGTGGCAATGCAATGTCCCAGAACAACCTAGAGGGGTACAGGAGAAAAAACAATATCCACATCCAGAGGAAAAGCTGTGGGAGTAAAAACACTAAAGAGAAACTACAGCTTAATGACATGGGTCGAAGGAGATATGAATGGGGAAATAGACTCCAAATACCAACAACATGGAAAGAGGTTCTGATAAAGAATACAGGTGATATGCAGTCAAACTACGCATCGGCTATGGGAGGGGTGGGGGAGGGGAGGGAGGGAAATAAAATTATTTTTGTAACAAAAAAAGATAATTTTAAAAATTCTCCTTCAAAATAAAAGAAGGAAACTATAAGTAAATTAGGTGAACACAGAATAGTATAATGTCAGACCTTTGGGAAAGGAAAGATTTTAAAACCAAGCAAGACTTAGAAAGAGTCACAAAATGCAAAATTTTGACTACATGAAATTAAAAAGGGTTTGTACAAACAAAACCAATGCAACCAAAGTCAGAAGGGAAATAACAAATTGGGAAACAATCTTCATAACAAAAACCTCTGATAAAGATCTAATTACTCAAATTTACAAAGAGCTAAGTCAATTGTACAAAAAATCAAGCCATTCTCCAATTGATAAATGGGCAAGAGACAATTTTCAGTTAAAGAAATCAAAGCTATCAATAAGCACATGAAAAATTGTTCTAAATCTCTTATAATTAGAGAGATGCAAATCAAAACAACTCTGAGGTATCACCTCACACCTAAAAGATTGGCTAACATGACAACTATGGAAAGTAATGAATGCTGGAGGGGATGTAGTAAAGTGGGGACATTAATTCATTGCTGGTGGAGTTGTGAATTAATCCAGCCATTCTGGAGGGCAATTTGGAACTATGCCCAAAGAGGGACAAAAGAGTGTTCACCTTTTGACCCAGCCATAGCTGCTGGGCTTGTACCCCAGAGAGATAATAAGGAAAAAAACTTGTAAAAGAATATTCATAGCTGCACTCTTTGTGGTAGCCAAAAATCAGAAAATGAGGGGATGCCCTTCAATTGGGGAATGGCTGAACAAATTGTGGTATATGTTGGTGATGGAATGCTATTGTGCTCAAAGGAATAATAAATTGGAGGAATTCCATGGAGACTGAACAACCTCCAGGAAGTGATGCAGAGTGAAAGGAGCAGAACCAGGAGAACATTGTACACAGAAACTGAATCACTGTGGTACAATTGAATGTAATGAACTCCTCCATTAGTGGCAATGCAGTGATCCTGAACAACCTGGAGGGATATAGGAGAAAAAACACTATCCACATCCAGAGGAAAAACTGTGGGAGTAAAAACACTAAAGAAAAACAACTGCTTAATGACATGGGTCAAAGGGGTTATGATTGGGGATGTAGACTCTAAATGAACATCCTAGTGCAAATACCAACAACATGGAAATAGGTTCTGACCAAGGACACATGTAATACCCAGGGGAATTGTGCATCGGCTATGGGAGGGGTTGGGGGAAGGGAGGGAGGAATAGAAAATTATTTTTGTAACCAAGGAATAATGTTTGAAATTGGCCAAATAAAAAGAAATAATGTCAAATCAAAAAAGAGGAAAAAATAAAGGGAGAAATTATGTAAATTATAACAAAAAAATAAAATTTGGATCAACTGTCTGCCTGGTTCTTCTAGTGTTAATAATGCTCTTAGTGACCAAACAAATAAATCTGGGGGCAAAGACAACTGAGGAAAAACCAGGAGATCTGTTCTAGCTGACTTTGAATCCTCAATTCTAAATTCCTGCCTTTATTGTATATGTCTCTCAGAAGCAAACTCTCTGGCTTTCTCAGTATTATTCCTATGTGTAGGTGATCTCTCTACATATGTATGTTCTGTATTTTTTATTTTGGTAGTAGAAGTATCATAATATTCTATTGCCTTATTGTTCAATAATTTAATCATTTAGTCTTTAAATATTGGACATATTGAGTTTTTTTTTCCTCTTTAGATTAAGAATACATTGAATATGTTGATTGAGAGAGATAGAACAGCTATGACTATTTTGTTCTAAGAATTATTTTTATAATTGTGTGTGAATGAGAGAGAGAGAGACAGAGAAAGACAGACAGAGAGACTTGACCAAAAGATGTTACCAGTTCTGTGGATCTAGTAGCATATTGCCAAATTGTTCTCCAAAATCTTTCCACCAGTTTGTAATCTCACTAACGATGTATTAGAGTTCCTCCTCTCCCAAAGCTTCATTAACTTTGGATTTAGAATATGAACTCCTTGAAGTCAGGGAGTGTTTCATTTTTATCTCCGCATTTTTTAGCAATTAACACAGTGTCTATTACATAGTAGAAACCAAAAAAAATTAATAAATTTTGATGGTTTGATTCTAGTGGGTACAAAATACTATCTTAAGTTATCATAATTTGCATTATTCTGGTTATTAGTCAACTTGAGATTCTTTTACTATAATTATTAATATTTTTGCATTTATCTATTTACTCTCTGCATATTATGTATTCATTCTCTTTGACCTTTTCTCTATACTATACCCTACACTATAATACTCCTATAGCTCTAGGACATTTTGAGAAGGAAAAGACCATGAAGTTGAATTGATCTGAGAAGGCTTCCTAGAGGAAGTGACCCTATGCTTGTCCTTGAAGAAAAAAAAAGAATTTCAACAGGTGCAGATAAGGAGGGACAATCTGTTCTGATAAAGGGAAGCAGCAGAAGAATGGATAAAATTGAGGAACAACTAGTAATTCGGTTTAGCTGGAACATAGAGTACTTGAAGAGATATCATGTGCAAGAAAGCAGATGAGATAACTACTGTATGGATGTGGAAAAGACAAAATTTGGAAGTGCTTACTATAAAACGATGATCTTAAAGTAGGTCTCTCATATATGCTTAAAGACAAGCGTGAATGAGGCTAAGGTTATAATCAGGACTTGTCCTAGCCCAAATCCTAATTTGTGAGCTAACTCTTCCCCACTTTCCCCAGGATACTTTATCAACTTGTTTTACTTTCAGAGTCGGAAGTATGGAAATGATTAGTGTGGGTCCATGATTTTTATTGGATTAAATTTTTAAAAAGAGAAAACACAGGCAATACAATATGAATAGACTCTGGGGGAAGATGGACAGTAAAGTTATCTCCTCTGTATTTTGATAGTACTGGGAGAAGGGAAGATGGAAGAGGATTCTTGTACACTTTGCAACTCTACAGTTCAATAAAAGAGAAAGGGAAGAGATGTGGCAGCCTCAGTTTCTCTATCTGTAAAAAGGGAGTATTAATTTTTATGCTGTTTACTTCAGAGTTATTGTGGGAAAAGACTTTATAAACAATAAGACATTATATAAATATAAGCTATTGTGGTGGTGGCGATTGCTATTACCAAGAGTCATGGTGTTGTAGATGATGGTAGAGTCAAGAGCCAATCTCCAGCAGCCAGGCTCCAACACTTGGTTGTATGACTAAGGGCAAATTATTTAACCTGTCTTAGTTTCTTCATTTATAAAATAGGAATAATGCTATTCAGACAACCTATCTTGCATTGTTATTTGGAAGAAACTTTTGTAAACCTTGAAACAACGGAAATCCAATTATTATTACTCATCCTGCAGAAAGGAAAGGAGTGCCCTACATAGGGCTGGAAAGGGGGGGGGGGGGGAGAGAAGGGGAACAGGGAATGAATTTGTGGGGTTGGCTGCCCATCCTTGTGGAATTCTGTGCTCCTCACATAGACATCTACGCAAAAACAGATAAAACTGCGTATGTACCACATTCCCCCGAGGGAGAGGAGATGGAGAAGCTGAGATTTACTATGCCTTACCTAAACTTCGTATTATGCGCTTTTGCACAGCTAGGGGTTGCAGATGGGGAGGGAATGAGATGAATTCACTACTACGGGCGCAATTATTTCCCAGCTATGTAAGGTTGACGACACTTTCTAGGATGGGATTCTGGTAAAGGCTAACCGAAACCGATAGTCAACACTCTCAGCCCCGAACTTGGCTCCATCTGAAGCCGATTATTTGTAGAGATAAGAGCAAATTTTGAATTTCAAGCCAGCGTAGTGAATCTAGCCTACAGCCCCAGGAAGAACTCAGAGATGGTGGGGACATGAAGGAAAAAAAAAAAACCTCCCCTACTTCTATCTACACCCCTCTCTGGCTACCCCTCGCCGAGTACCGGTCATTGCTCCTAGGGGAGGAAGTGGTGGATGGGCTGTGGGGACTAGATAGATGGTTCTAGTCTCAACCTTTCCCTGCAAAGGGAGGCGGCGCTCTCCGCTTGGGCTCCGGTGCCTCAGTCCTCAGACTTTCAGCTGGGACAAGCCCGTCTTACCCTCTGCGCACGGCAGGAAGCGACTGTCAGGTCACTCAGGTACCAGGTAATGGAATCAGATCCACCACCATTCCTGCGGGAGACCAGGATTAAGGAGCTTGGCTGGGTGGGATAGAAGTCTGTAAGGACTCGTAAATCTAATAATGTGTTTATGTGCTTTTGTCCTTGGGGAGAAAATGCAAAGTAGGCAAGCTGGGAAGAAGGTTTTAACTCTTACTACCACTAATTCCCCAGAAGAAAGTTGTTCCTCCTACTCTCTGGACAAAACAATGAAGTTCCAAATTGAAATAGTATACTGCTCTCTCCTTGATAACTGCTTCCCTGCAGAGGTTGGAGCGAGTCGGGCAGTAAAAGCAGCATCAGAGGGTGGAGTTGTTACATCTCTGTCCCACATCCTTTCCACACAGCGGGTTCGCGAGTCCCCTCAGCCTCGAAGAGGTCCAGGTCCTCCTTGGAAGTCCCTTCTAACATCTTCCTGGCAATATACACTCCGCCCCTGCCTGCAGGGAGATACGAACCCCATGTAATGCACACCCACCCCACCCCCACCACTCCACACACGCATATACGAACCCTATTGGAGGCTCTGATGCGTCTACATCTGAAGTTACCTGCCAGCTCCAGCGCAATTGCTCCAAAGTCCTAAGACTCTGGCCCCTCTTAACCACCCCACCCCCCACCCCCACATCTCTCTCTCTCTCTCTCTCTCTCTCTCTCTCTCTCTCTCTCTCTCTCTCTCTCTCTCTCTCTCACACACACACACACACACACACACACACACACACACACACACACACACACACACACATACACGCATCTTTCTCCATCAAGGAAAGGAATGAATAGCAGAGGGACATACATCTGTCAACAGCTGGTGCACTGCTTGTTGCCACTGAGTGGGTCCGCAGGCCAGGCACTTCCCCCTTTCCCAGTGACGTCTCTGCAGCGTGCTTATAAAAGGCCCTGAGACGCCCAGCAGAGGCTCTGGCACCTCCAGAGCTGAGAAGGAACAAGGGGGCATCCACGCCGTCGCCTGAGGGATTGCAGGCGGCAGTGGTAACAGCTGTCGTTGTGCGACAGGACAAAATCAAGTGGCCTTTTTCCAGCTGGGACACTGCTTTTGCCCCAGCCGACTTCAGATCGCGTAGCCCTTGGCTTAGAACTTTTGGAGGTGGCACCATGCCGGGTACCTCTTGGGGTCCCGCAGCATCCCTTTTCCCCTCCAAAGAAAGCTGCTGCGGAATTGCTGAGCTCAGAGGTGTCTCCAAGATCTGTGATTCGATTGAGTAATTTCTTTTGTCAATTTTTTCTTTTAAAACCTAGAGAGGAAAGACAAATTCCCCAGAGCTTGCTGAAGCTTGAAGAAGAGTAGAACGAAGCTGCCTGATCAAGTTTTTGCTTTCTGCAATCCCTTTGCTTCCCGAAGTCCGCTCTGCTCTAGAAAAAAGGATTCTGACCGGAGACACGGAACCTCCTGTTGCTTAGAGCTTTGCACTTCCATTATTCTGCATAGCACTCCGCTCCCTAGAGGAACCAGCGGAGGCAAGATCTAGAGGGTTTAACTCTAGAAGAAGCACAATGGATAATATTCTGCAGAGTAACTCAGACCTTGCCCTCTCCCTAAATGTCTCCTCCAACAACTCAGAAGCCAACCAGTTCGTGCAACCGGCTTGGCAGATCGTTCTTTGGGCAGCTGCCTACTCTATTATTGTGGTGACCTCTGTCGTGGGTAATGTGGTGGTGATGTGGATCATCTTAGCCCACAAGAGGATGAGGACAGTGACCAACTACTTCCTGGTGAACTTGGCCTTCGCAGAAGCTTCTATGGCCGCCTTCAACACAGTAGTGAACTTCACCTATGCCATCCACAATGAGTGGTATTATGGACTATTTTACTGCAAGTTTCACAACTTCTTCCCGATTGCTGCTGTCTTCGCCAGCATCTATTCCATGACTGCTGTTGCCTTCGATAGGTGAGCCTAACCTTTGAAAGTAGAGTTTGAGAAGGAAAGTGCTATTGTACCATTATGGGTAAGGATTTGCAGTGAGTGTGTATGGACAACGGGCAAAGTGAACTAACTGGTGGAAGGGTTGGAAAGATTGTTATTCCAACACATGAATAGTATTCCTCTCAATTTTGGTTATTTTCCTCTTTTCCTTTTTCTCCCTTCTTTCTTTTTCCTTTCTTCTTTCTCTCCCCTTATCTTCTCTCTCTCTCTCTCCAGGTCCTCCCCTTTTCCAGCTCATCTGTTTTTCCTTCTTTTGTCCATCCCTTTCCCTTCTCTCAAATTTCTCTTTTTCCTTTTAATAATTTTTGTCTTTTGTGCTTCACTGTTCTGGGACATAGCAGTGGGGCAAAAGCAGTGGATTTGAAATAAAATAACCTGAGTTAGTTTCTTCTTACTGTTGTATATTGGCCAATAATCAAGTCACTCCCCTTCTCCACCTCTACCTCACTTAGCTTCTTCATATGTAAAATGAAAAAGCTGGCCCCTTTTAGCTCAAAATCATATGATCAACCATATGCTTATATTCAAGGCCTAGTGGTGACCCCAGAAGTTGACAAGTGTAGCTACCTCAGTTTACAGGAGTTCAACAAGTCTGCTACTGTTGTTTTAAGTAAAATATTTTTCCATTCTGTTCTTCACTTTTTCTATCTGACAGGGGAAAAAGGCAGGGAATAAGTTTTGCTTTCCCTTCACTTCTGTAGCAGCATTTTTAAAATGAGTACCTTATATTTGAATCCAAGTTCTGGAAGATATGGAGAGAGGTTATCCATTGTAATCCATCCCTTGTATCTAAGATTCTTCCTTTAAAACAGTTAAGGCTAATAAATGCTATTGTTATTCATAACTGCTCCCTGAAGTTGGAGATTTAATGTACTCTTTCAGAAGCCTCTTGGAGGCTTTTCTTATTTATAAAACAAGTTTTTTAATTTATAAAACAAGCATCTCAAAGGGCTGGTGTGAAAATCAAGAGAAAAATATTGTAAAGCATTTTGAAAAATGTTTTATATACATCTATAAAACCCTATATGACTTCTATAAGTTAAAATAATTTATAAATATAAATAATAACTAATTAATCTGAAATTCCTTTATGTATTTATAAACAAAACACAATTATATAGGGAGTGAGACCTGCCTCCAAATTTTGGGTCTACTACTATTAGTTTGATGTTGACAGATCACTGTACCTTGCTTGGCCTCAGTTTCCATATCTGTAAAATGAGTGGTTTGGACTAAAGGATATCTGATCAGCTCTACTATTTAGATGCTAGATTTCTCTTTCCTTTAAAGTTTCTTGATCCTTTTTTCTAGGCTTTTGTGGAGCTAGCAGCATCTTTGTGGGGGAAAAGATACTTTCTAATAGCAAAGCAGTGTCTACATACATTTCTGAGGCAGAGATGGCTCAACAGGTTATGGTTTTAGGAATTGTTTGAAAGGAACATGGCTGGTATGCAAACACTGTCCAGACAGGTCCTATGGAGCATATCTCTGGATAGCATGGTGAAGACAGGACTTCTGAGAAACAGAAATCTTTTAGAAGAAGGGATTCCTGTGTATGTGTATGAGTGTGAGACAGAGAAAGAGATAGATGAAGAGGACAAATAGAAAGAGACAGAGGGGACAGAGAAAGACAGAGACAAAGAAAGAGATTAAAAGCATTGAGATATAAACAGAGAAGGAGGCTGGAGACAAGAGATAGGCATAGAGACAGAGAGAGGACAAAGATAAAGAAAGAGAGAGAGAGTTGGACAAAAATATGAGAGACAGGGAAACACTGAGACAAGTCTGCTTACATGCTCACTGTGTGTCTGTCTGAAGGAATGCCTCTGTATGTATGTGCTCGAACACTTGTGTAAATTGTTCATCCAGAAGATTAAATTACATTTCACTGGGGACTTTGGGGATGGTTCTTTGGCAGCTTTCTCAAAGGAAAAAAGGTTAATTAATTGAAGAAGGGGCTAGGAAGGGGAGAAGGACAAAACAATTTATTTCATTTGCTTTCTACTACCCTACTTTATAAATACCAGGATTCCTGTGATTCACTTGAGCCTTTCTGGAAGCATTTATACTCCAGAACCATATATAGCTTTTTTTTTAATCTGGGGCTTATGTCTCTTCCTTTATGCTCTATGTGTGCTCCTGAGCAGTTGTATGGAAAATGAATATTTGCCAAGCAAATTTCATTTTAAATATCATAGGGAAATTGACTATTTGGTGGAATGTGATCAAAGAATTTAAAGCAGGAGGGAACAAAGGAGAGACTAGGTATTTTTTAAGCACATAGTACGTGCCAGGTACTCATTGTGCTAAGTACTTTACAAATATTCTCTTATTTGAGATAACAGAACAGTCCTGAGAGGTAGGTGCTTTTATGATCCACAGTTTACATTTAAGGAAATTGAGGCAGTGACTCATCCAGTGCCACATAACTAGTAAATATCTGAGGCTGGATTTGAGCTAAGATCTTCCCTAATTGCAGGACCAGTACTCTAGTCACTGTATCACCTAAATGTCTCTAGAAAGAAGCTTAGATGTCATCTGATTGAATCTTTCCACCACCAACCCAGATCCCTTGGACAGAATAGGAAATCAAGTTCTAAAGAAGGGAAATGATTTGCCCAAGGTCATACAGATAATGAGTATACAACTGGAATTAAACCCAGGTCCTCTGACTCCAAATCTAGTATTCTTTCCACAACAACTAATTGATAGGAAGGAAGGAGGAAAGAAACAGAAAGAAAGAAAGAGAGAGAGAGAGAGAGAGAGAGAGAGGGGGGGGGGGGGAGGGAGGGAGGGAGGGAGGGAGGAAGAAAGGAAGAAAGAAAGGAAGAAAGAAAAAAAGAAAATTTTATACACACACACACAAATATGTTTTCTAGTTGTATCTGACTCATTATAACCCCACTTGAGTTTTCCTGGCAGAGATAATGGAGTTATTTGTCATTTCTTTCTACAGTTTATTCTTTCAATGAGGAAACTGAGGAAAAATAGTGTTAAGTGACTTGTCCTGGGTTGCATAGGTTAGATTTGAACTCATGTATTTATAATTCCAGGCCCAGCACTCTATACACTGTACCACTTAGTTGCCATAGAGGGAGATATCTATATCTATCTATCTACCTCCCTATCTATCTATCTATCTATCTATCTATCTATCTATTTTTGCCTTAAGGTTCATAAAATATTTTCATCATAACAGTTTTAAAAATTATAGAGAAAAAGTATTATTATCTTCAATGCTTTGAACGAAGAAACCAAGGCCCCAAAAGTCACATGATTTGAGCAGGCTTCCATCTATTCATTGCCAGAGCTGGGACTTGCACTAAAGCAGCATTCTTTCCATCATACCATTCTGAAGTTTAAATATTTTTTCTTATTCTTGTAAAATAAAAATTGAACACCTCCACCCCAATTTTCCTTTTGTGTCAATCTGAATTTTATGTATTAATATATTAAGATAGATTGCATATTATATCCATATATTTGCATTTCTTTAAGTGAAACACATTCCCCTCTTGGGTTTACTTTTTTTTACTTAAATCCAGAGACTTCTTTAGAGAATGCAAAGACTTTCTGTATTCCAAACACTAGATGTGTTTAGTTATCTAATACACTTCAGCATTCTACATTTGCATATTAACAATATTTTGTCACCAAATTAGAGAAAGAATCTGTATTCGTTGTCCATTCTGTTCCTTATGATGTATCCAGGTTCTACTGAGAGTTTGTCTCCTGAGAATGGAGATATCACCAGGGGAGAAAACTGTGACTCTTTGATGTACACAATGCCCTTCTTCCCCCAACTTTGAATGTATTATCTTTGAAGAGGGGAAAAAGTGACAAGGTATAGGTGGATGGGTCAGAGAACTGTGACCATGAGAGACTTGAACCCTGGTACTCTAAGACTGCCTCTTAATTTTTAATATTTAAGTAATTAAAAAACTTGCTTAAATGGAGGAGTTTTCCATTCTTTGTCAGTCAAGCAATAGAATTACAGATTATTATAGATAAAAGGAACTTTAAAAGGCATCTAGTTCACCCCTCTCATTTTAAAGCAAAGGAAGTTGAGGTCCAGAAAAGGCCATGCAGGTGCTAAAAGAACAATGACTAGAACTCAGGCATTTAGACTCCCATTTCAATTTCTTTCTGTACTACTCTCAATGGATTTTTTAAGGATAAAGGAATCTATGAAGGGTGATTTCAAACTCTCCAGTAAAAGCATGTTTTACCTTTCATAGTAACCTGCTTTATGACAATGACAAGTCATTTAACTTCTCTTTTCCTTACCTATAAAATGATGTTGGGGACATAAGGGACAGAATACTTTGAGTACCTATTATTCAAGGTTATTTGAAAGAAGTATATTGTCAACCTAGAAGCTCTATAGAAATTTGAACTGTTGTTTTCTTCTTTACATTTTGCATATTTATCTGTGGGAGGGAAGTGCATGTACATGTGTGTGAGAGAGAAAGAGAAACACAGAGAGAGAGAGAAGGGGAGAGAGGACGAGAGAGGGAGAGACAGAGAAAGGGAGGAGAGAGGAAGGGAGAAGGAGGGAGAGAGACACAGAGAGACAGACAGACAGAGAGAGAGAGAGAGAGAGAGAGAGAGAGAGAGAGAGAGAGAGAGAGAATGTTAAATTAGAGGGGATTTTAATAAAGTTATTCTCTAATTCCTGTTCATGAATTGGAGATGACTCTGAAGTACTAAAGGCTTTACCCACTGGTTAATCTTGAGTACAATTCGAATGATGAATTGTCAATAAAAGACCAGTTCAAATAAGCTCAGAGTGGTTTACTTCAGCTAGCAAGCAAGTGATTTTTTTTTTAACTCGGGAATTCATGAAAGACTTTTGAACATGGAGTCAAAAAATCTGGATGTGAATCCTCACTCTGTTACTTCCTCACCTTATGATCTTGGACAAGTTACTTTCTCTTTTTCCTCATCTATAAAATGAAACAGTTAATCTCTAAAGTCCCTTTCAGCTCTAAATCCAATGGAGGTACATTTTAAGGCTGACTGATGAAATCATAGGTCCTTGTAGAATTTAAGTTAAAGTTGAGTCAGTACAAACTGCTTTATGAGTCTCAATTTCCTCTTCTCTTTGAATTGTTGAGGGTCAGATTTTCTAGTTATCTAAAACTGTCTTCTTTAAGAGGCAGGCATCTTCCTAGCCTAGAACACTGTGATTAAAATGTCAGGAGAAGAGTGATGGTGAAGCACCACACGTCTGTCCTGAAACCAATGTTAGCTCTAGAGGACTGTATTTTTTTTTCCTCTGTTGATTTGAGAAAACAGTTTATATGCCAAGGGACCTTGTGTTAACTTTGTAAAAGCTTTATGTGCAGGACAATGGAAATACCTGTTACAGTGCTGATTTTTTTCTAGAAGATATTCAAGATAAGTAGTTAATGGAGAGGATTTAAAGATGTTAGTGGTTAATCCAGCTAAATATTCTGAACAAAGGAATGAGCTCAGAATTAAAAGATCTCTTTTAAATCTTAATCTGCTATATTGTTAAGGTGTATACAAAGCCATGCTGCTTTTAGCTATTCAGTGCCACAGTTTATCATTCTGTCAAAAAGGAAGAAGAGAACTAATGTAATAATGCACTATACTAGACACTATGCTAAGAACTTTATACATATGTCATTTGATCCTTACAACTTTTGCAGTTAAGAAGAATAAGGAGGCAAAGGTTAAGTGATTTGCCCAGAATCACACAGCCAGTAAATGTTTGAGGCCATTTTTAAATTAAGGTCTTCCTCATTCCAGGCCCACAGCTCTATCCAACAGGAGAATGAAGGAAACCGAATGTTTTTAAGGATATATTTTTACCTTCCAAATTTGCTCCACAAAGCCATTAAATTAATAAATAGATAAGTGTACCCCCAAAGGGATGGAGATGTGTTTTAATGGAATAGAGTAATCAATGACAATGAGATAGTGAGTTCACCACCACTAGAGGTCTTTAAGCAGGGGCTAAATGACCTCTTGTTGTGAAATGTTATAGAAGGGAGGTCTACTTCAGGTAGAGGCTGGATTAAATGACTTTAAGAATTTACTCCTTCAACTCTGAGATTCTATCATTTCTGCTGAGACTCCTGCATCTTTGCTCTTGACATGTACAGAAGAGTGTTATTGTCTGTCTTTGACCTTAAGGGTCATGGAACCCAACCCCCTAAGTGAAAGACCCTAAAACTCAGTGGCTTTCTCAAGGTCATAGTAAATAGCAAAGCTTGGTGTGAACCATCATCTCCTGAATGAAAATCCACTTGCCTTCCATTGTATATTACATTTCACTTCTTAAAGGTAGGGAATACTTTTGGTCTCTCTGTCCCTTGAGGGTCCCTTGGTTTTTTGCTTCGTTTTTATATCACAATGCTTAGCACAGTGCCTGGTATGTAGTAGGTGCTTAATACATGTTTACTGAGTCACTGATTGATTGATCCCCAGGGTCTAGTATTATATCTCCATCATTGTTCACATTAGACATTTAACAAATTCTTATTGAATTGAATTGAACTGCAGCTTTCCTCTTTTTTTTCCATGTAAAAACCACTAGCACATAAATAAGCTGCTTCAAATGCCAGGCAATAAATGTACTTGCTCCCTAGCCACCTCGGGTTTGTTTGTTTGTTTGTTTGTTTGTTTGTTTGTTTTGAAGACCTACTGAGACAAATATTTGAAGCAGCACTGGCCTTGACATGGCTGCTTCCAAGCATGTTCACAAAGTGAAATGGGATCTAAACAAGCCATTGGATGCAGGAGCACAAACTTCATTTCTAAGTCCCTTTCCCAGATAAGTTTATTTCGATGACCATCTTTTTTTTTTCTTTTCTGCTGCAAAATTGAAATTCAATAGCTACCAATTACCTGAAGCAAACTTTAAACTTGCTCTTCTCATTTGTGACATGCAGTATGTCTAACAACATATTAGAAATTCTTGTAAAAATGTTTTTTAAGTTGCTAGGTAAGAAAAAAGTTATAGAACTTCTGTTCTAAAGGGAGAAGATGAAAGATGCATGCACACATGCATGTATGAATGGATGCATGGATGATAAATAGGGATTTTTATGCCTATGATGTCTATGAAGTCATGACATAGGGGATTTTTTTTGCTTGTGTATTTTAACAATTTAACAATTTATTTAACAAATAGAGTAGAATTTATGGCGCCAAAAGAGCTTCATCCAAAACGATGTTGTAGACATGTTAACAATGTTATCCGTGCTTTTAACATTTTTGAAACTAGGTCCTCTTTCAGAATCACCTCCAAGTCAGATTCCCCTTAACAATGAGTATCCCACACTAGCTTTCTAGCTTAGGAAACATGTAAGAAAAGCCATTCTCCTTGGTTGAAAATCTCACCCTGATCTTGATGTAAAATGGATACTAAACTTGATCACTGTGACCCCACCAACCAAAACCTTCTCAGAGCCATGAAAGCCTTGAATTTGGAATCAGGGCATAGTACCTGGGTTCAAACCCTACCTTTGACTCTTATGAATTGTATAACCTAGAGCTACTAGTTTCCTCACCTAGAATTGTGGATCTCTAAAGTCCCTTGTTGCCTTCCAGCCCTATGACCCTGCTTCCCTGAATATATGGAATAACTTCTCTTCTACACACCCAAGCTCAGCATTGCTGGTACCCCCTGATAATTTCTACATAATGGACTTTGCTTTAAGATATCAACTCCCTTGCAGTAGAAAAATATAGGTTTCTTCTCTATCCCATGTTTCTGGATTTCCAAACCCTCTTGGTTTCCCTCTTCTAGTGTTTTAAAGGCACTTATGGGAGAAACACATGGAAGAAGGATGTAGTAGTAAAGATTACAAATTTGCAAAGGTTCTCCTGGGGGTACTTAATTCTGGCTGTACCTACTAACTAGATATTACTTTGATTAACTAATAGTTTGTATTTTCACTGACTTTGAGGTTTGCAGTGTTTTACATATATTTCCTCATTTAATCCTCACAACCCTATGAGATAGTTGTTATTATTACCCCTATTTTTCAAAGAAGGAAACTGAGGCATATGAAGCTTAGATGACTTTCTGCTGGATATATAGCAAGTGTCTAAAGGAGAATTGGAACCCAGGTCTTTCATACTCCAAATCCAGCCCTAGTTCTACTACTTATAGTATGTAATGTTTATGACAATGGTGACAGAAGGTCTTTCTTTCTCACCCTCAATCTACTTTCCCCATACCTGATTGATTTTTTAATTCCCCCACCCAGATTGTCATGAATGGTTATTTGTTTGGGGCTGAAATTCCCTCTTTAATCTATATTCACAAAAGACTTTTGCATAAGGACCTTGAAGCTGAGTACCCAGAGTCAGCTTGGTAGAACATTGTCTCTAGAATCAGAGGACCTTAGTTCAAGTCCCATTTCAAATAATGTGTGACCATAGGTAAGTCACTTAACTTCCCTGGACCTCAGTTTCCAAGTACAAAAAGGAGTGGGTTGGAGTTCAGGTCCCTTCCAACTGTAGAGATCTATCTATAACTTGATTATTCCTATGATTGTCTCCTGCCAGTCTGGTTCCATCATACTCAGACCCTGGTTCTGCTGTAACTACCACCCCCTCTGGTGGTCAATCTCTTATTCTTCTCTCATTGGCCAAGATGGACCAAAAAATTCTTCCTTTCTCCTCCCAGGACCCCTCCTCTATTCTCTCACAGTGCTGAGATGGCTGTTTCATGAATTTCAAGATTTAGAATCCTAACAAATAAAACCAAACTACCCCACAGCAACAATAACTAACCCACCCCAACCCTCAGTGTTTGGGATGTACAGTACATGATATCTTCCATATTGCATGACAATAACTGCACGACAATAACTGCACAGTGGAGCAAGGAGGTACCACCGTGAACAATAAGCTATCATAAAAGAACAATATGTCGGGTAGGGAAGTCATGTAAAACAAATGATCGGTATCTGCTCCCCCTGTTTCATGATGCTGTGTTAACTCCCTGGCTTTGGACTTGCAGCTCTTTTCATGCCTCCTGACCTGGCCCCCTGAATTTCATATTCTACTCTAGATGGACTTCAGTACTCTCTTTCTGACTTACATCACAACCTCTTTTCTCTAAGGGTCCTTTTCTAGTGCTAGCTGATTTTCCTTATTCACTCTTTTAGTTTCATCAGCATTAGGGAGTAAGGATTTAAACATTTCAAATTTTTACCTGTCACAGGACCTACACACACACACACACACACACACACACACACACACACACACACATGCTCGCGCGCGCGCGCGAATGCATGCAGTGGCTTTTGGCATTTTGCGCAAATAAATCAGTGACCCTTCTTCCATCATTGCCCTGTCCCAGTAACTCAATTTCCTCATCTGTAAAATGAGAAGGCTAGACAAATGACTTCTAAGGTCATTTCCAGTTCTAACATTTTATAATTCTTTTCTGCAAAATATACTCTTAAAGGTTAATGATTTTCTTCTGTTGAAGATATTTTAAGGTAATTTCAAAAGAAAAGTTATTCTCTGAAAGATTCTTGAGCCATGGCAGCATCATTGGAAAAAAGAATAGCTAATATGTATTTAGTGCTTTAAGGTTTCCAAAGTACTTTCTAAATATTACCTCATTTGTTCCTCCTAAGAACCCTGTGAGATAGATATTATATCATCAGACAGAGAGGTTAGATGACTTACCCAGTGCCAACAGTATCTGAGGCTGGATTTGAATTTGGATTTTTCTAACTCCAAGTCCAGCGCATTGAATGACTTTTTCTCTCCGGGGCCTACTTTGAAGAGGCCAATGCTCTTCTGAAAGCATGATTTTGTGAAAAAAAAGCCTTGGAGGTCTTGGGGAAATCTGTAAAAATCAATAAGAATAAGCTCTATAAGAATCAACAGTGTGGTAGGCAAAAGAGCTAATGTGATTACATTGTAGAAATCGAGATTCTAAAACAAGATAAGTCTCAGTATATTTTCCTTTAGTAAAACTACATTTGGAGCATTGTGTTTAATTTTGTGCACCACATTTTAGGAAGGAAAAAAGACCTTTTCTTCTCCTAATCACATGCTATTGAATAGCACTAGAAGAAGTCACATAATTGTGCCAATTGGCTATGCTATGGTTTATGTTATCTAATCTCTACAGAGCTCTCACTACTGCATGACAAACCTATTATTCTTCTTTAATGTAAAAAATAAATTTTTTTGATGTTTATGTATTACCTGTATTTCCAATGAATGTGTTTCCTCTTCCTAGAGAACCATCCCTTATAACAAAGAATGAGTAAGGGAGAAAATTCAGCAAAATTTATTGGAAGAGTCTGACATTAAAATATTCCAAATCCATGGCACCTCACCTCTGCCAAGAAATGAGAGATGCCTTCTCATATCTCTTTTTCCCACTAGATGGTCACAAAGGTGCCTGCCAACTCATATTCTGTGATCTAATCCTTTCTTATCTCCTCTGGTGACTTGACCATTAAACACCTCCTATTCCTATCTCTATTTTTCTATCTGTTCTATCTGTAATGTTTTTGTTTCTACTGACTGCTTCCCTACTGCCTTCAAACATGCTCTGTTCTGCCTATCCCTTAAAAAACAAACAGACGAACAAAAACCAACTCTTCACATGATCCTACACCCTCGAGCTGTTTTTGTTCAAGGTATCACTATCCTTTTAGGCATTTAAGTCTTTACCCCAGGAATCACCCTTGGTCTATTTCTTTGCATCACTCTCATCCAATCAGTTGCTGAATCTTATTAATTTTATCCAAGAACAGCTATATGACATAGTAGATAGAGTGCTGGACTTGGAGTCAGAAAGATTTATCTTCCTGAGTTCAAATCTGGCCTCAGACACTTACTAGTTGTGTGATCCAAGGCAAGTCACTTAGCCCTGTTTGCCTCAGTTTCTTTACCTGTAAAATTATCTAGAAAAGAAAATGGCAAACCACTTTGATATCTTTATAAAGAAAACCCCAAATAGGAGGCAGCTGGGTGGTTCAGTGGATTGAGAGCCAGACCTAGAGACAGGAAGTCCTAGGTTCAAATGTGGCCTCAGATACTTCCCAGCTGATGATGGAGGATTTGTTGTGGGTGTGTTTAGATGGGCAGGGAGGGTACATAGCTTCTATCTTCAAATATTTAAAAGACTGTCTCACAGAAGAGGGATTAGCCTTAATTCTGCTTGGCCCCACAGGGCAAAACAATGTGTAGAAGCAACAGAGACTAGATTTTCGTTATATAGCAGTATAAACTTCTAATAATTAGAGCTGTCTAAAAGATGAAAGGAACTGCCTTGGGGCATAGTGAGTTCCCTCCCACTGGAAGTCACTAAACAAGAGTCTCAATGAACACTTTGATATAACTGATATAACTGAGGAGATTCTTGTTCAGGTGTTGCTGGTATTAGGAGTTCTCTGAAATCTTTTCCATTGCTGAGGTTCTGTGATTCAAGCAGAGCCTGAGAAAAGCATTTTTAATGCAAGAGAGAAGCTTCACTCCCCATGGTCCTATTTCTTATAAGTCTGGTGCCTGTTCAGGCTCTGGTTTGTTTCATTTTCCATGGATTCCACATCTCAAAATTTCTATAGCTTAGAACCTGCTTTGGGCTCAGACCCCATTTGGTAATGAACTGAAATGGTTCACAAATAAACCATCTTGTCATTTCCCCAAGCTATTCAGCCAAAGCCCTAGCTCCTGGGAAAATTGAATGAGCTCTAAAGATTTAATATGCCTGTCTTTCTTTGAGAGTTAAATTGAGAATGTAGCTTCAATGCATGGTAGATAGGCAGAGTCCAGTTTGCTAATAAGGAAGCTAACCACAATCCCTACCATAAAGCTGAGAGTACATAACCTGAATTTCAAGTGCCAGGCAAAGTGATCAACTAGCTGTGACAGTTTTTTTGTTTCCATCAAACAGATCAGTATAACTGCTTTAGTAAGGTTAGGAGAACAACCTGAAATTAAATTGCAGCATATGACAAAATGTGTGTTTGAGTTAGTTTCTAGTCAATGAAAAAGGAGAATTATTTCAGGCTATTACTTTTGCTATCAGATGGATAATCTGAAGACTAAGGAATTCATGAGACTTCAAGGTAGAAGGGGCTTTAGAAATCATTTAATCCAATTCATTGTATAGAGGAGGAAACAAGCCACGAGAGAGGGGAAGTGTGTTACCAAAACTCACATAGCTAGTGAGGGATCTGAACCCAGACCCTTTGACTTCAGATCCAAGAGTCTTTCTTTCACACTGAACTGCTGATTCACATTCCAGTGAATTATTTTGTAATCACTTTGTTCTCTCTACCCAAATCCATCTAAGCAGCCACATTTGGGCTGGGATCATAGTCAAAAATTTTAAAATATTTTTAAAAAATTAAGTTGTCTCCTCTACCATAAAGGCTTTGAAGTTCACCTTTTTAAATTTATAATACTTGTTTTCTGCCATAAATTCATCACTTATAAATATAATGATAATCCTTATTTATAAAATACTTTATTTCAATAGCCAAGTCAGGTAGGGAATTCAAGTAATTTTCCCTATTTTACTAAGAATAAATTAAGAACCAGAGGTAAAATGACTTGGCAATGTCATCTGTAATATCAGAGGCAGGATTTGAATCCAAGTCCTCTGACTATTCATTGTTTTACCCCCACTGTATTACCCTTTCTCCTGATTTGGCAAACATTTATTGAGTGTCAAAAGCCTGTGCTAAGTTATAGTACTCATTTGACAATTAATTATGGACTACTTGATGTGGGAAATGTTATCATCAACTAGGAAAATCAGAGATAAGGCCACTTGGACAAGATTAAGTTAAAGTTTATTATGAAAAATAAGTTGGTGGTGAGGATCACACTCATGTTCAGACAACAAACGAGGATTCAAGTTAGTCTAGCAAATAGTTTATATGGATGAAAACAGTGTAAAATTTTCAGCGTTATCATAAACTTCTTTAAAAACTTTTGTTATAAACTTAACCATTAACAAAATATAATCACATAATTGTGTCAAAAAGAAGTAAAATTAAAATGTTGAATAAATATTTGTTCAACTCCATTAAACTAAATACCTCCTTTAGAATTTTCACAGATGTTTAACAACACAGTGCCAGATGAAGTAATAGTCATTAACAAATAAATTAAAAAATACATGTTCCCTACATCTGCTCTTCCATATATGTCTGAAATTCTGCTTCTTTTGAGATTCTCCTCTCTCTCTCTCTCTCTCTCTCTCTCTCTCTCTCATACACACACATACACACATACACACACACACACACACACACCTATATTATCATAGTCAATTGGCACATCATTGTGGTTCTGTTAACTTTGATTTGCTGTTGTTTATTTTTCAGTTCTATTTTACTCTTTATGGCCCCATTTGGGGGTTTTCTTGGCAAAGATACTGGAGTGGTTTGCCATTCCCTTTTCCAGCTTGCTTTACAGATAAGAATACCGAGAAAAATAACTAGTAAATGTCAGAGGCCAGATTTGAACTCAGGAAGATGAATCTTCCTGATACCAAGTCTGGCATTCTGCCACCTAAATTTACCTAATTTTGATTTATTTTTCTTCATACAGATCTTTCCATATTTCCTTGTATGCTTCATATTTATTATATTTTATAGCTCCATAATATCCTATTACATTAATATACTACAATTTAATCATTCTTTCTCCAATAATTGAATGTATAAATTGTTTCTTTTGTGCCATTATAAATAGGATAGCTATATCTTTTAACAAATAAGTTCTTTATTTTCCTTGTGATGTTTTAGTATAAATTCCTAGCAAAGGAACTGCTATTATTACAGGTATCAAGAGACTCCTGATCAATTCATCTCTCCCAGCTCATTTGATAAGATTATAAAATGTAAAGAAAAAGTAATGGACACACTGATGTATTGATGAAATGGAAGTGAGTAGTAGGTGACAGCGAAATGATGTGTTTACACTTTGTTAAATTTTTAGGGGGAGTTAATAAGTTCTTTGGTCAAATTTGAGAAAATTATTGGCTAACCAATGTCTGGTTAAAAGGTTAGTTGATCTCTGGTTGCCTTTTTGAAGCAAGACATGCTCTCTGAGGAGTGTGTCAGAGAAGCCAGTAAGGATTCCTTAGAAACAGGAACAGTTTCTTTTAAATCCATCTTCAATTGCCCCAACCCTCCTTTGCTAAAGGATGTTACTAATTAGCACTATTTTTCACTGTTGTGTCAAGTTCAGCTGCAGTAATTACCTCAGACTCCCAAACACTCTGGAAGAGAGTAGTCTTTTCAAACCTCTTATATTCTTCTTGTTATGTCTCCCATGTTTTCTGTAATTCTAGTCAGACATTCTCAGTTATAGAATTGTAGAATCTTGGAGTTGTGAAAAATCTCCAAGGTCAGATCCTGACTACCTGCCCCAACTTCCCTGATAAGGTAAAAAGCATCTAATCAAACACTACTGCTATTCCCCCAGTGACAGGGAACTCATTACAATTTTAAGGAAATTATCCTATGTTCTGGGCTGCTTGGTCAGGAAAAGTTTCCTTGCATTCAGTTGAAATGTCCTCTAGAACTTTATCCTACTCATCCTAGTGCTCTCCTCCAATACCAAGTAGAACATTTGGGATTCTTTGACCACATGAAAACCTTTTCTAGATTGGAATTGTTCTACCATACCCTACCCCTTGGGTGAGTCTGAATACCCCAGTTCCTACAACTGATCCTTGAATTACTTAGCTTTGAGTTCCTTCATCACCCTTGTTATTCTCCTCCATATATGTCTTAGTTTGTCAATATACTTTCTAGTATGCAGCTCTTCAAAAAGCCCATGGCCCTCCCTCCCCTTTACTCTGGGAACTTTAGTTCGTCGGAGTATCCTAATGACATCTTGATTCTTTGGACTACAAGTTCCTCAAGGGTTCTCTCCTATTTCTTTTGTCCTTCCTCCTAATACCTACTACTGTATGGTGTTCTGAGCTCTTCTGAAAGTAGTCTCTCCCTTGCTTAGACTTGTGCCCTAGACCCTGTGGTATTTTGTAATTAATTCCCAGGATGCACCTACTTACCAAATCTGAGTTGTAAAGCTCTCTTATGCCAAAGTAGATGTGACAAGTAAAGACTTCAAGCTAGCTTTTTATGCTAATATATAGGATCCTGAAACAAAAGATTTAGGATGAAAAGAAACTTTAGAAGCCACCAAGTCCAACACTCTCATTTCACTGATGAGGAAATCAGAATCTAGAAAACTAAAAGTGACTTATCCAAAGCTTCATATATATACAAATGAAAATCATATATATATATATACATATATATAAGCATATATATACTTTATACACATAAATTATATATTTATATATAATCATATCCTTAAAACCAATTATACAATCATACATATTAAAATCTTAGATAAAATCACATGATTTTATACATAAAATTATATATGTAATCATACATAATTACATATACAGAAAATCACACGTCATATATAATCAAATGTATAAAATCATAATCACATGCAATTATTATACAGAAAATAACACAAATAATTAAACATATAATCATATATAATCGTGGTCATATACACATATAAAATCAATTTCAGAGGTTAAAGATGGAGGAAGATAAGATGATAGTTCTGTATCTTTTAGTAGACTGCAAACTCAATGTGGGTCAGGAGTATCATATGGCAACAAAAACTAATTTTATGTGAGACTGTATATATATATGTATATATATGCAAATATATAATGTGGTTATGTATCTACATATACATATGTGTGTATAAAATGCAGACTAAAATCCTTAAACCACAATTTGAATGTTCTTGCCACTCCAGAAGAGGATTACTTCATATTTTTTGTATGATGGACCCCTTCAGCAATCTGCTGAAGCCCATGAAGTCCTTCTCAGAACCAAGTTTGTAAATAATTTAAGGAAGTGCTAAAACTTAAGAGATTAGTGAAACTAAAAGTGTCCTTTTTTGCCCCAACCAAGTTTATGGACTCCCTGAAATCTGTCCGTGGTCCTAAGAATCTATGGACCTCAGGTAGAGAATCCCTGCTCTACTGAAACCAGAACAGTATAACATAGTCAATAGCTTCCCGTCTTTCTGGGGAAACACCCCAAATGTTATATCTACATATTTCTTTTTATCCTAAATCTCCACTCAATTACAAGTGGAGAAAAACTCTTGCTTTTGCTACAATGCAATTGGAAGGACAAGAATATACGCCTGACTTTCAGCCTTCATTGCTTTGGAATCAGCACCATATCCATTTTACAACCACTCCCAGTTCATCAATGTTTGCAAATACTGTGTGTACTGAACATATGCTTTAGGGAGATAAATTTCAAAACCAACAAACAGCAGGCTTCAGTTTTATGGAAGACATAGCCATTTTGATATCCCACCAGGTTTGTTCAAATGGGATTTTCACAGTATAACCAAAGGAACTGACTGCTGAGCCCATAGAGAGGACATATTATAGTCTTCCAAGCAGATCCAGAATCTAAAACAAGAAGCATACCAAATCCCCTTCAGTTTGGGATTGCATCACTGGAAGAATGAGTGAGAAATGAAGGGAAGAGGGAGTACTATTCTACCCCCCTGCAGCAGTGTTGTAATTAGACCTCACCAGGGAAACTAGACACAAGCATACTATTTAACATATCAGGCTTTCTGTCCCTTTGGATGAGTGCACAACTCTAGAGAATGGAGTGGGGAGAGACAGCTCATTACAGAGTAACTTGTGTAAGAATCAAGGGATCTAGTTTCTATCTTTGTGGTCTAGAAGGCCTGCTAACTTAGACTTCTTTATTTGACTTGGAGAGGAGACTTAAAAACATTGATAAGAATCCTCAGTGGAGAGTGAGAAAACAGATTCTTGGCCCAACTGTGGCACTTATAGCTATTTCAGACACATATGGCTTGGTTATATTTTAGGGACCTTTAGTTCTCTGGTTCTCTGTTCCCACCCAAGGAGAACCTGGAAAGATCAGTATCTAGCACACCTGGGAGGGGAATCATTTTACAAGAACTCACTCAAAATATAACATTTTATTTAGTTGGGGATATAAGACTTGCATTTGAATCCCTAGAGATCTCTCACCCCTGGCAGTAGGTCTGTCTTCCCCTGGAGACCTATAATTTCCATGACTTATAGTACTGTCCTGGATGGGCTTTCAGCAAAGGGAGAAGCTAGAATTTATTCCTTGATGTTTCTCCAACCTCCTGTTCCTGCTCTCTACCTCCTGTAGATTTTTAGGGGGTGGTTCCTCTTCTAAGATCTGCTTCATTGCCCTCCCTACTTCTATTTCTGCCTATATAGGGATACACTGGAGCAAACTTGAAGCTTTAAGACCTGATTGTTCAGTTTTTGGCATGAGCATTTACACCAGAAATGGCAAATTCTACAAATCAGGGCTTGCTTCATTGTTATGTTGTTTTTCTAGACATAAGAACGTGATGGGAAAATGTCATTTGTATTTCCCCTCCCACTATAAGAGTTGACTGTTAAACATTTACCAGCATACCCTTACCTTCTTACTTTTGCCTTTGCAACTATGTTCCTATCTCTAATCTTGTTTATCTTTCTTTTGTTTCCACATTTCTGTCATTCTTTAGAAAATGAATCTCATTACTTTCCAAAGAGAACCTAAACTCTAGCAGGTTTACCACCTAGAAAGCATGCTCTGGAACCTTTAGTCCCATCTCAAAGTGCTTAAAACACAAAGGTATAGCCTCCAGACCCAAGTGTCTATATTCTTTAACAGCCTTTTGTCATAGATTCAAGTCTCATAGACCTGCACTCATCTTTTCAAGTGGCTGTGGCAATATCTCTTTTTAACAAATTTCTCTTTTCTGTTCTCAGTCAGATTACCCTGAGTTTGTGCTGTTTTCCCTTTCCTGGAAATTGGATAACTGTATCTTACATTGGATCTCCCATTTTGCCTTGGCATTCACTAAAAGCATTTCCTAGATCTGGGGGGGGGGGGGGGGGAGATAAATGTAAAGTCATATACTTGGGCTCAAAAAATCAATCTCACATGTATAAGATGGAAGAAGGTATGGTTCTGTATCTTTTAGTGGATTGCAAACTCAACACAAGTCCAGAGTATCATATAGCAGCAAAAACTAATTCTAAAATTAAAATCTAAGACTATATTGAAGTGGGATTAAGTACCAATAGGAGCCTAGACATATTTTCAGTCTTGTCCATTTCTTTGTGACCCCATTTGAGATTTTCTTAACAAGGATACTGGAGTGGTTTGCTTTTTCCTTCTCCAGCTCATTTGACAGATGAGGAACTAAAGGAAATAGGGTTAAATGTCTTGCCTAGCTAGCTACCAGACCAAATTTGAACTTAGGAAGATGAGTCTTTTTTACTCCAACCCCAGAACTCTATCCACTATACCACCTAGCTTTTGCCTAGCTGTATAGTATCCTAATAACAATAATTCGTGTTACTTTGGGACCAACAGTTTTGTATGTATCAGTTACTTTGTGCTAGATTTGGAATAGAAAGACTTGGGTTTCAGTCCTGGCTCTGATTCTTATGATTTGTGTGACCAAAGGCAATTCACCTAAACTCTCTGGTGCCTCAGTTTCCTCATCCAGAAAACAAAAAGTTTAGTCTAAATGGTCTTCAATGCTCCTACCAGACATAACTCCTATAATCCTGCCAGGTTTCACAATAGAATTAAACAAGTTAGGGCATGAGAAAAAGCCAGAGAGAGAATATATATCATATTTAAAGTCCTTTGCAAATCTTCTAGTGTTACATAAATTTGGACTACAATTATTGTTGTTGTGTGGTGATTATTGTTACTACATTATTAAGGGAAAGTTAGGACTGGTTCTAGGTATTTTGTTCCTATATCAAAGTGAAGGTCATGAAGATAGTGGAACTCAAATCACCAGAAGACTTAGTATTTTTCTCTAGACTGGACACTTTCAGGACTTATTATTCCTGAGACAAAACTAAGAGTAGAAAATGGGGCTAAGAATCAGTCTTACCAAAGAGTACAATAACCACAATAGTGTAAAGAAAAACAATAATGAAAAACAAAGGAATGGTTTGATGGATCTAGAACTAAAATATCCTAGTCCCTTAAAGTCTACAATACACCACTTAACATGCCACTTCATCTAGGGCACACTTCATAATAACACTATTCTTTCCACTCATGGCTTTCTCTGATTAACTGAGCTTCTTCTCTTGCAAAGAAACATCCAAAATACATAATTAATACATGCCTCAGTAACTTATCCATTAGAAAGAAGCCTAGCTTACTGTCTAAGCAGTACCAATAGAAAGTCATAAGTTCACAAAGTGAAATTTCCTATTTTGGGGGTCAACTCAATTCACAAAATGGGTGCTCAATTACAAAGTAAACAGAGAGCATCCAATTTACTAAATAAACTCAGCTTCTTCTCTCCTATGTCTTCTCTGTTCTGTTTTCATTCACTCTGGGGATACACAGATTTCAGCTGCCAAATTAGATCATACCAAAATTCAACTGGCATCCCATCCAGTGCCATGCCCCCAGCAGGCCCACTAACAACTGTTAATTGAAGATAGCATATGGCCATCATCCAAAACTGGCAGAACCATCCTTTAAACTGTTTTGTTCTAAATCTAATGGTTTACAAGGTTGTAACCACTCTTGGAGGCAGGCAATAACAAGGTCCCTGCCAGGAATATATCCATCTTTGTCAGTTAATCAAGTCAAAATCCAACATCTGAAATATTTTTCCTATTGTGACCCTTGAAGTGATTGCCTTTAATACAATAGAACACTGGGGAATAGCCCCTCTTGGGAAAAGTAATGATTTAAAAAAAGACATAGATGTGACTCAGTTCAAATCAACCAACATTAATTGAGCACCTACTATATAAAGATACTCATTTAGATGCTGGGGATATAAGAATAAAAATGTAACAGTCCATGCCTGCAAGAAGCATGCATTCGACCGGGAGGATACAACATATATGATGGCAGAGATAAGGAAAGGAAATGATACCAGACCTGGGTTCTAGCCTAAGCTGTATCCCTGACAAGCTGTGTGATATTTGAAAAGCCAATGAATTTCTCATTGGCATCACTGTTCTCCTATGTAAAGTGAGAGGATTGAACTTGACTAGAGCGTCTTCTAACTCTAAAATTTTACTGTTCTTTCCTGAGTCTAGGCTTTGAGTGTGTAAGGCAGACAGATAAACTATAGGAGAACAAGCAGGCACTGGTAGAATATACTTTTTAATAAGCTTTTTTTGCAAATGTTCATTTAAAATAAAACATTTTGAAGATCTTATGCTCAAAGATTCCTACTCTCCATTGCATGTGAATAATTATGTTGTGATTAATTAAGAGAATAAGATAATTAATAAGGGGTTAAAATTAGAATTCAAAGATTCCAGTGGACCAGGCTAATAATTCAACAAGCATTTATTGTTATCTATTTGTCTTTATGTGCTATTAAATGTTTAGTATGGAGTAGCTAGGTGGCATGGTAAGTAGAATGCCTGGCCTAGTGTCAAAAAGATCTGAGTTCATTATGCCCAAAGGGTGATAAAAGACTGTCTGCCCTTTGATCCAGCCATAGCACTGCCAGGTTTGTACTCCAAAGAGATAATAAGGAAAAGTACAAGAATATTCATAGCTGCACTCTTTGTGGTAGCCAAAAATTGGAAAATGAGGGGATGCCCTTTAATTGGGGAATGGCTGAACAAACTGTGGTATATGTTGGTGATGGAATACTATTTTGCTCAAAGGAATAATAAAGTGGAGGAATTCCATGGAGACTGGAACAGCCTCCAGGAAGTGATGCAGAGTGAAAGGAGCAGAACCAGGAGAACATTGTACACAGAGACTAACGCACTGTGGTACAATCGAATGTAATAGACTTCTCCATTAGTGGCAATGCAGTGATCCTGAACAACCTGGAGGGATCTATGAGAAAGAACACTATCCACAGTCAGAGGAAAAACTGTGGGAGTAGAAACACCAAAGGAAAACAGCTGCTTGAATACATGGGTCGAGGGGGATATAATTGGGGATGTAGACTCTAAATGATCATCCTAATGCAAACATCAACAACATGGAAATAAGTTCTGATCAAGGACACATGTAAAACCCAATGGAATAGCACATCAGCTATGGGAATAGAAGGGGAGGGAAAAATATGATTTTTGTAACCAAGAAATAAATGTTCTAAATTGACTAAATAAATTTTTTAAAGATCTGAGTTCATATCTTACCTCAGATGCTTAACCCAGTTGAACTCAGTTTTGTAATCTTTAAAATGAGCTGGAAAAGGAAATGGCAAATCATTCCAGTATCTCTGCCAATAAAACCCCAAATATGTCACGAAGAGTCAAGACTTGAATGAAACCACTGAACAATAAAAGCAAGTGTTTACTGTAGGCTGGTAGGTGACTCTGTGGACTCAGCACAAAGTCTGGAGTCAGGAAGGCACTAAGTTCAAATCTGCCATTAGATATTTATTATCTCTGTGACCCTGGGCAAGTCAGTTAAGCTGTTTGCCTCTGGATGTCCTCATTTATAGAATGGGAATGATGATAGCATCTACTTCTCAGGATTGATATAAGGATTGAATAATAAAATAATTGTAAAGTGTTTTTAACATTGTCTCTGGTGCATAATAGGCATTAAATAAATGTAAGTTGTTATTATTATATTCCAGGATCTGTGCTAAGGGCTGATGATAGAAAGAAAAGCAATTACTGAGTCCTTACTTTCAAGGAGTTTGCATTCTGATATTGGAAAGATGACATTTAACATACAAAATATATACAGTGCAAATAGAAGGGCATTTGCAGTGAAGGGATATAGGAAAAGACTCCTGTAGAATATGAAATTTGAACCTAGTTTTAAAGGAAGCCAGGAAACAGATGCAATAAGGAGAAGCATTCCAGGGATGGAGCTGGCAACTATTGAAAAGGCACAGGGTTGAGAAATAGAATTTAGTATGCAAGGAGGAGCAGGAAGATGGTATTGCTGGAACACAGAATATGTTGAAAAGTGAAAAGTGTATGGAGACTATAAAGACAGGATGAGGTATGGTTCTGAAGAACTTTAAATGCTAAAATAAAGATTTTGTATTTGATTCTGGAGGTAATAGGAAACACTGGAGTTTACTGAGTTGGGGTGGCAGCTAAGTAGAGAATGAAGTTCTTTAGAATTTAGAAGGAAGGGACTTGAGGCAAAGACGGCAGTTAGAAATCTAGTGGAGATAAAGTCTTATATAGGAGAGGTGTTGTGAAGGAAGAAAAGACCAGTCATTTCAACAGATTGGATATATGGAATGAGAAGGGAGGATAACAGAGAGCTTGTAAATCTGGGTGATTGAAAGAATGGTGATGCCATTGATAGTAATAAGGAAGTGTTGAAAAGGAAAGAATTTGGGGGAAAAGATACTTGTTATATGTTGAGTTTGAATTGCCTAGGAGGCATCCAGATGTCCAAACCAAGATGTCCAAAAGGCAGTTGGCAATGTGGGACTGGAGTTAAGAAGAGATATTGGGACTAGATTTATAGATCTGGAAATTATCTGCATAATATAATAGAACCTATGTAAACTAATGGTAGCATTTCTTTGATAAACACTTATTGAGTATCTATTATATATAAAGTTTTAGGAATTGCAATTTTACAGAACATCAGAATGTGAAAGTTGAAAGGGACATCTGATGCCATTTGGCTCCCTTCAAAGTTCAGTTAAAGTGTCACTGCCTTTCCTGGTCCCAGAATACTAGGATCCTCCCTCAAACTACTTTACATCTATTTTGTAAAGATCCTATATTAATTCACTGATGAACATTTCATATTTGCTTCCCCTCCCTGAGGAATGTAACTTTTGAAGTTAGAGATGTCTCGCATTTTTGTATTTTTATCCCTACTTCCTTACATAGTGCCTGAAACATAGAAGGTACTTGATGCATAGTCACTGATTGATTGATCTAATTAAAGACTTTCCTCTACTCATTCAATAGTCTTTGCTTGATTATTTCTTTGTTAGCCATTTTCTCTTAATAATAATTGAAATATTAAAAAAATATTTCAGTATGTTAAACCTGTGCTGTCCTATTTATAACTACCACAAGTTGTTCTTACTTCTAGCCTCTGGGGAAAGACAAAAAAAATTTAATCCCCTTTCATGAGATAGCCTTCCAACAACTTGATCACAACTATCATGTCCTTCCCAAAGTCCCCTCTTACAAAGACTAATGATCTCTTATCATGAAATGAGCTCAAACCCTTCATAGTACCAACTGCCCTCTTCTAGATGCTCTCCAAGTCACTCTTATCTTTCCTAAAATATGTCACCCAGAATGGAACACTATACTCCAATTGTGATCTGACCCAAGCAGAGTATAACAGGACCATTACCACCTTGTTCTAGACACAATGACTCTCTTTATGCATTTTTAAACCCTTACCTTCCATCTTAGAATCAATACTGTATATTGGTACCAAGACAGAAAAGCATTAAGGGCTAGGCAACTGTTATTAAGTGACACAGAGCTAGGAAGTATCTGAGGCCAGATTTTCACCAAGATCCTGCCATCTCTAGGTCTGGCTCTCAATTCACTGAGCCACTCACCAATGACTCCTTTTATAAAACCTAAGGTCATATTAGCTATTTTGTCTTCCATGTACCACTTGTTGACCTATGATCTTATAGCCTATTATGAGGTTCTGATCTTTTTCAGACTAAGTGCTACCTTTCTTCTGCTTATAAAGGTGGTTTTTCTGTTATTATGGAACCCAGAATTCATAGTAAAAATAGAGATTATCTTTATGTAGCCTTATGTAGTCACATCTTCATTTGAAGTATTCAGGGTCCTTTGCTAGAAAGGAAAAAAGGAATAATATGAGAATGAAAATACATTCTTCCATGAGTCAGAAAACTAGGGTTCTCATCTCAGCCTTTCTAATAAGATAAATGGCAAGGATAATGGATTTAAGACAATATGATTTTGATCTAAATATTTCCTATATTACTTACTAATGTGTGGCCTAGGATATATGATTTAACCTTTCAGTTTCTTCTTCTGAAAAATTAGGGGGTTGGACTAGATCAAATCTAATGTCCTCTCAAACACTAAATCCTTCAATATGATAATAAGTTTTGTCACCAAGTTACTTCATCACTTTGGGCTTTGTTTTCTCTATTTATAGCCCCTTAGAGAGAGCTATTTGTTTATTAGTAAGGGTACTCCTACATTGGTTTAAATGATGACCTTTCTGTGTAGTTCTCCTGGGTTTTCTGTAAATCTTCTATAGATAAATTACTCAGTATGCCAGAACCTTTCCTCCTTCTAGTTGCTATCCCAAAAGTGCTAGTGGAATACTCAGGCTGTCCATTTGCTGTCTGCCATTCTTGTTTTATGAGCAGCCTGTCTCCTCTGTCAGCCATTCATGCCATCAGTGATGAGTTGTTTGGCACTTCTCATGTATAATCCATTTTGGTAGTATTTCAGCCTACTTCCATCTACCATGTCTTTCCATCATCTTTTGCATCACTCATATTTTCCTTGTCAGTAAAATAAGACAAGCAATACTTCCACAACATAGTGGTTATTAAATCATCAAATGCATGAAGGCCAAAATCCATTGTAAAGTAAAACATCTCATATTCTTCAAGTGGGAAATGGCTTATACTTGAAGAAAGCAGAAATACTAAGGAGATCCAAGATCCATTTAATACATTTGGAATATCCTGGTCCCATTTCAAAAGATTGGCATAATGATAAGGCTTCGCCATCTTAATGAATTCTCAATAACCAGCAAGGGTTTTTCTTCTAATTTTTCCTCTTCTGAATTATTTTTGATATGCAGGGAAGAACAAGATAAGATTTTGTAATGGAAAGAACTTTGGGTTTATAGTTGGGAAGTATGTTTGAGTCCTGAAATGTTGTTATTTAGTTGTTTTAGGCCTATCGAAGTCTTTGTGACTCCACATATGATATTCATAGCAAAGATACTGGAGTTGTTTGTCATTCCCTTCTCCAGCTCATTTTTACAGATGAAGAACTAAGGTAAACAGGATTAAGTGACTTTCCTCGGGTCATACAGCTAATAAGTGTCTGAGACCAGATTTGAACTCAGGAAGCTGAGTTTTCTGACTCCAAGCCCAGCACTGTGCCACCCAGCTATCCCTTGAATATGGTACATTGAAGCAATTTTTCTTTCAGTCAGTCAACTAGCATTTATTAAGCATTAGTAAGTGCCAAGCACTCTGCTAAGCATTGGAAATAAAAGTAGAATGAAAGATAGTTCCTTCCCTCAAGGAGCTTACATTCCAATGAGGGAAGATGACACATGAAAGGAAGCTGGATATGTTGGGGGCAGAAATAAAGGTATGGGTCTAGGGTCATGATAGAGGAAATCCTGAGTATAGTAAGTGAGGAAAGAGAAATGGCTAGTTTGGGAACCCTCCTTTAATGGAGATTCTAGAAGGAGCCATCCAGAGGGAGAAAGACAATCAGAGTGAGAACCTGGGTGAAGATCCAGGAGAGAAGAGAATGTAGGAACAGTCAGAAATATAGGAACATGAGCCCTTTGGCCTTGAATAATACATGATCAGAAACCAACTCCAAAGTTCCCTCATGGTAGGCAGGAACTGATAAGGGCTGATTAGATTTTTTGTTATAACAGTAATAATTATGGGATGAGAAAAAAATATGAAAGGAAAGAGAATGCAAGTAGGGGAAAGACTTAAGAGTCAGAAAACTTGAATTTAGTTCTTGGCTCTAGTGCTGACAAGTTTCATGACTTTGGATGTCACTTATCCTCTCTTTGAACTTCAGTTTAGTCATCAATAAAATAGAGATATGATTTTTATTCTAACATTCATAAGACTGTTGTGAGAAAAGACATTTTAAGATGTAAAGTACCATATAAATGGAGGTATTAACAAGATTTTTTTTGTTATTTACTCAGAAAATTAGAGGTCTAATTCTGTAGATATTGTGTTAGATCACTGTTCTATTCAGTTTCTTTCTTTAATAAAAGAGGCCAAGTTTACTCTTCTGGATGGGGGAAGGGGAGGCAGAATGTTTAGAATGGATTTCATAGGAGTATAGATTTTAGAATTGGAAGCAGCTTCAGCTTTGGATGCAGTCAACCCTCTCTTTAAATAGATGAGGAATGTGAGGCCTAGGAAGGTTAAGCAACCAAGGTCACCCAGGTAGGGTTTTTTAGAACTAGGATTTGAAGTCAAGTTCTGTAACTCCAAATCCAACTCTCAGGATAATCAGAGGATCATAGATTTAAAGCTAAAAGGTATCTTAGAGGTTGACAAATCCAAGGCTCTTATTTTACAAATCAGTAAACTGGGGCACAAAGAGATTAAGTGATCTGCCTAAGAACTGAGAACTACAGCAGGATTTGAAATTAGATCTTCCTGATGCTGAGAACTGTGCCTTATTCTCTCTACACCAAGCTGCCTCTATCAATGGATATCTATAGATTGATTGGAAATCAGAACTATGTAGGAGTTCCACTTAAATGAAATGGTTTCTCTTTGTTGATTTATAATCCCAACTCTTGGCTCTGGATTTAGTCTTCTTGCTTTGTAAGGGAACTGTTTACAGGAAATTTGGAGTATTATTGGGGGCAGGGTGTCTATTATAGAATAACTACTGCCTAATAGCAACTAGGCAATGACTCAGGGAGGAAAAGGGGGTGGGGGCAAGAAGATGGATAAAGTGAATGGATTGGGGGAAAGGACATAGTTTATAAAATCACTACATTTAGAGAAGGGACCTTAAAGATTATCGAGGCCATTATTTTTGTTGTTGTTCAGTCCTATCTGACTCTTAATGATCCTGTGGGCCATAGCATACCACTACTGTCCATTTTTTGGCAAAGATACTGGAGTGGTTTGCCATTTTCTTTTCCAATCATCTAGACCAACCTCCTCCTATTATAAATCCAGAGGCTATGGCCAAGAGACATTAAATTACTTACTCCAGAGTCATACAGATAGTAAGTAGCAAATATGGGATTAAAAAAAAGTTCCTCTGATTCCAAATTATGATGAAAAAGGTCCAAGAGTCAGAATACCTCTAAAGAAGAGAGCTGTCAATTCAGTCATCTATTGATGCTCATCCATGTTGGGTGTCCATTTCTCCCCTAACTCTCACTTTGGGCTCCATAAAGCTATAGCGTGAACCATTTAGGCAGACAGGCTAAACCAGGTTGGAGTTAAGTGACAGATGTCAAACCCATTGGTGAGTTAGACAGAATATTTTCTCCAAGCTGAAAACTTTCCCTGGAAGATGAAGATAATTCATTCCAACAGCCATGAAGGCTGCTGAAGCAGGCTCTGTGGAGCTCTTAGAGCTTAGTCAGACATTGAAGATGTTAATGGGGTCATCCACTGCTTCCTGGACCATTGCCAGTCATCTTGACTTCTGTTCCACCACTGGACCTCAATGACTCTGAAAGAGAGAGTGAGGCCATCAACTTTGTGCAACTCTGCCTTGCTTAAATCCAATTCGCAGGCAAGTCAAGACATTATTAGTCCTCTTTGAAAATGATTCATGTAAAGGAACAACATACAGCCTGATGGGGTTATTTCTATTTCAATTTGACAGCACTGGAATATATGATCTTTGAGGTCCTATCCAGGCTTAAATCTATGATAGAAAGAGTTAGAAATGGAAGAAACTAGATATAATCTGATCCAAGTCCATCCTTTTATAGAAAAGATAAGTCACCAAGAAGAAAAGAAACAGCCATGGTCACATAGGCAGTAAGTAGCATATCTATGATTCAAATTCAAGACTTCTGACTTCTAATTCTATATTCTTTTCATTCACTATTATAGCATTTATCTTTCCCTCCTTCATTTTTTCCAGCATCACCAAAGCATAAGCAAAGCAATACAATATCCTTAAAATACCCTTGAAAAGTTTTTGTTCTAGGTCACAATGGCAGCTAGGTGTTGGGCTATGTTCCAGGAGGAAGAAGCTTTAGACTTTGAGGAAATGATGTAGTAGGAATAGAAAATGTAGTAACTCTAGTGGGAAGTACAGTATAATAGAATGGACTGTAGCTAACTTTACATATTCCCTTTAGGTTTTCTCTGGAGGTCACCATTGACTGTTTAACTGCCAAATCCAGTGGCTCCCACCCCCCCTACCCAGGCCTTGTCTTTCTTGACTTTACTACAGCATATTCTATCACTGACTTCCATCTTCTTGAAACTTACTCATTTCTCATCTTTAGTGGTACTATGACACTTGGATTCTCTTCTTATCTCTTACTCCTTGGTGTTTCAAGTTCTTATTCTATTAATTGAACTTCATTCAATAAACTACCTACTGTGTGGAGAGTTCTATGACAAAGCACTAGGAAAAGAGTTTAGGTTATATTAGATAGGATACCTGTCCTGAAGCTACTATTATTTCTCAGTCTCCTGATTCTTTTTACAAAAAAAAATATTTTCTTTTAAACTGACAAGCACTAACTTTCTCTTCCTTTCACCTCTATTTCATCTGAGAAATAGCAAAAAAAAAATTTAACAAATATGCATAGGCAAGCAAAACAAATTCCCACATTGGCTATAGTAAAAAAAAAAAAAGTAGAGCTTCTATTCCATATTGTGTCCATCTCCTCTTTGTTAAGAAGTTTGCAGGATTCTTCCTTAGGCTTCTAGAGTCATGGTTGATCACTATGATTATTAGAATTTGTGAGTCTTTCAAAATTTGTTCATTTTTATAATGTGGTAATTGCTCTCCAGCTTCTACTCACTTTACTCAGCATCAGTTAATAGAAGTCTTCCAGGTCTCTCTGAAACCACTCTCTTCATCAATTTTATATTTTGGATTATACAATCAATTAAAAAGTATTTAGGTCCCTAATATATGATAGGTGTTGTGCTATGATATAAAGAAAGATAAGAGAGCCCCTACCCTCAGAGAAGTCACAGTCTAATGAGAAAGATAACATGCAAGCAACTATGTAGAAACAAGATATATGCAGGATAAACTAGAGATAATGAACATAGGGGATGTGCTAACACTAAGGAGGTAAAGTAGGGTTTTAGCTGAGACTTGAAGGAAGCTGGGGGAAAAGGGGAGGAAGAAGAGAATTCTAGGTATAGAGGAAAACCAGAAAATGGAGTGCCGTGTTCCAACAACAGCAAGACAGCCAAGTGTCACTGCATTGAAGAGTATGTGACGATGAGTAAGAAGGATAAAAAGGGTCAAGGATATGGATGGTTTTGACTGCCAGAGGATTTTATATTTGATCCCGAAGGCTATAAGAAGCCATTGGAGTTTCTTGAATGGAGGGGGAAGCAACATAGTCAGACCCTCTCTTTAGGAGGATCACTGGCATTTGAATAGAGGATGAATTGGAGTGTGGAGAAACTAAAGTATGGTTACCACCCAGCAGGATATTGAAACAGTATAGTCTTGAAGTAATGGGAGTCTGCAATACAATCATATTCCATTCCATTTATATGTTACATTTGTTTATCAATTCCCCAATTGATAGGAACCTCTTTAGTTTTCAGTTTTTTGCCACTGCAAGAAGAACACATTGTGTGTGGGTGCATGTGTGTGTGTGTCTGTATGTCTGTCTTTCTGTTATAACATTTATATAGTCCCTACTATATTCTAAGTACTCTGGGCCAACAGGTATGCATAGTTCTATCAACAGTATATTAACATGCCCTTTTTCCCACAAGTTTCTTAATTTTTGGTCAACTTCACCAATTTTATTAGTGTAAGATGAAATCTCAGAGTTGCTTTAATCAGTATTTCTCTGATTTATAATGACAGAGTTTATTTTCATATTTCTATTAATAGTTTGGAATTTTTTCTTTCGGAAAAACTACCTGTTCATATCTTTTGAACATTTATTGGGGAATGGCTCTTGCTCTTACAAATTGGAATCAGTTTTTTATGTTTCTTAAAATGAGACCTTCTTCAGAGAAACTTGCTGCAATTTTTTCCCCACTTAAGTGTTTCCCTTCTAATCTTAGTTTTATTTAGTTTGGTTTGTGCAAAATATTTTCAATTTTATTTAACTAAAATTATCCATTTTATTTTACTCTCCATGCTATGTTTGGTATAAAATTATTCCTTTTTCTATGGATCTGAAAAGTAATTTCCTCTTTGTTCTTTGATTCATTTTTTAAAAACCTTACCTTCCATCTTATAATCAATATTTTATATTAGTTTTAAGGCAGAAGAACAATAAGGACTGGGTAATGAGGGCTAAGTGACTTGCCCAGGATCACATAAGTAGGAAGTGTCTGAGGACAGATTTGAACCAGGGATGTTCCATCTCTAGGCTTGGCTCTTTATCCATTGAGATTGGGCACTTAATTGCACTTTTCTTTAATCTGTTTTTGAGGTGACCTTTCCTTTTCTAGGTCATGTATCTTTTTGAAACTCATCTTGGTGAGTGGTATGAAGTGTTGGTCTACACTTAATTTCTGGCAAGGTACTTTCCAGTTTTCCCAAGAGTTTTTCCAAGTAAATGGAGTCTCTGATTTAATCAAATACTAAGCTTCTAGGTTCATTTGCTTCTATATGTTAAGTATCTAATCTGTTCCAAAAATTGACCCCTCTATTTTTTAACCAGGACCAGATGATTTTTATGATTACTGGTTTGTGACACAATTTAAAACTTAGTATTTCTCACTCTCCACTTTAAGTGTCTCCCAAGACTCTATCTCCAGTCCTTTATACTCTCCCTGAAAAAGCCAAGCTTTTTCAGTATTAACCTATTCCTTTTTTAGAGATGATTCCTCATTCTTCATTTCTGGCCCTAACTGTCATAGCCCATCAGTAGTTGACAGAAAGGTCAGTGACTACCCTCAAGCTCTGGCTTTGGGAGATGAAAGAAAGATGAGGTCTGACCATGTTTTTAAATTGATAGTTTTTCTGTAGTGTAGGAAAGAGGTTGGGGACAGTAAAGCTTTGAGTGAAAACAAAAGGGATATTTTAGAATAGAGAATATTTTAGTCAAAACCCGTAGTTTGAAAGAGAATAGAAGATAAAGGATGATCAGAGAGAAAATGTGGGGAAAAAAAACAAAAACAAAAATCACAGATTACTAACAGAATCACAGAATGTTGTAGTTGTAAGGTACATTAGAGGTTATCTATACCAATCTTTTTACTTTATTTTTAATATTTTTACACCCTTACTTTCTGTCTTAGTATCAATTCAAAGACAGAAAAGCAGTAAGAGGTGGCAAGTAGGGTTTAGTGACTTGTCCAGAATCACACAGCTAAGAAGTGTGTTTTTAATGCTTTTTAATTATTATAGATTTGGTATATATCAATAAATGTAAATATTTCAACATATAAAAAAGAAAAAGAAAAATATATATAAAGCTATGAGTCTCCATTATATACAATTTGCCTCTCATTCTCTACCTCTAACCCACCTTTCCTCTAAAAAGTATGAAATGTGACTCATCAGTTTTCTAGAATAATGGTTGGTCATTGCATTGCTCATAGATTTTCAAAGGTGTTTTTTTTAAGTATTTGTAGTTATATAGTTTGTTCTTTTGGTTTTATTCACTTTGCCCTGTATCGGTTTTCTCATGTGTTACTGAATCTATCCCATTTAACATTTCTTATAAGACAGCAATATAAAGTATAACTTATTCAGTCATACTTTAACTGATAAACACTCACTTTGTTTCCATTTATTTGCTACATATGTGCCACTGTGAACAATTTTGTATTAAAATCCTAACTTGAGAATAAAATGTATAAGAAATGGGGCCCCAGGGGCAGAAGGGTTTCTCAGTGGTTTCAGAGCCAGGCCGAGAGAAGGGAGATTCAAATCTGGCCTCAGACACTTCCTAGCTGTGGGAATCTGGGCAAGTCACTTAACCCCATTGTCTAGCCCTGACCACTCTTCTACCTTAGAACCAATACTTAGTATTGATTCCAAAACTGAAGGTAAGGGTTTAAAAAAAGAGAAAGAAATGGGGTCCCAGAAAAGAGAAGTTACTTGTCCAATGGCATAGATGGTAAGAGGCAAAAGGAATCAAAGTCACTTCTTTTGAGTCTAAATCCTGTGTTCTTTTGTTGGAAAAAGTCTGAAAAAAATAATTTGATCCAGTTCTCTGCCCTTAGCCACTTGAGCATTGTGTCAGTCGATCTATTAGCTTTCTACTAGGCTAGTAATTTGAATGATTTATTAATATGTAGGGACTTACTAGAATTCCTACTTTAAGATCATATGAAAATCACAAATTTAGAGCTATAAAGAGCCTTAAAGATCACCTTTTCAAACACCTTCATTTTTACAGCAAAGGAAATTGATTTCTCCCCAAATAAAGTGACTTGCCTCACTCTAACATTTAGTAAGAGATAGAACCAGAATTCAGACCCAAGTAAAATGACTTTAAATGCTACATTCTTTTCTCTAGATCACAATACATTCTCAGGGAATTTGGATTAAGCAGCCTCCACTATAATCTTCACTCAAGTACTTTAGACTTACAACAAAAATTTCAATTTCATGAAAAGGTTTCCAAGCCTTGGTTATTGGAACAAGTGTGTGGGTTCAAGAAAGGAAATGACAAAAATGAGCAAAGAGAATGCTAGAGGAATATTCTGGCTGTCTGAATTCATTTGGGTCATGGAAAATGAGGCAATTTGCCATACCCGGAGTTTATAGTGGTCTATTCACGATACCTGGGCCTTGTTTCTCTTAGGATGAAAAGTGGAAAAGAGCCTTGAATTTAAGAGGAAATATGCTGTAAAGAGGTCTGAAAGGAGTAGAGAAAGAAGTCCTGAATTTTGGGCTAGATGACCCTGGACAAATCATTTTACCCCTCTGTTGTTCAGTTTCTGCATCTAGAGAATAAGAGGGGTTATACCATATGAACTCTAAGAACTCTCCTGTTCCCAACATTCTGCAAATCTGTAGACTGAGTCACCTTTCTGACTTTAGCTCTTTAAGGACATCTACTTGTCAGAATCCCGGCGCTCACCTCTGAGCTCAGTTGGAGGTTAAAAAACAGTGATCTTCCCCACCAAAAACTCAATATCTTTTTAGCTCTTCCACTGAAGTCATTTCATGCCTCATCCTGGCAAGGAGGTTACTTCTGGTTCTCAAAGCCTATTCCAGAGGAATATGAGCCCCTACCAAGCTGGAAAGACTTCTGTTATGGACTAAGAGATGAATTGCATGTCTTTTATCCCAGGATCAACCTAGCCAAATTCAGAGAGTTTTATCCCCAAAGAGTTATTAGATTTGTTCACAGTAACTCAGTGAGTTATATTCTATGGCATAGTAGAGATTGTCATTTACATATGAGATGATGGAACCAGGGATCTTTATGGCCCTCGCTGTCTCCAAATTATGTTCTTCCCAACAATTCTGCAAGGTAAATATTATAAACAATATTGTTCTCTTTTTATATAGTGAGAAACTGAGACCATGAGAAGTTAAGTTACCAATCCCAGATTTCATGGCTATGAAATTATCAAGCTAGAACATAAACCCAGGTTTCTGATTTCATTTGTCCAATGTGCTATCTTTAATATGCCATTCTGCTTAATATGATTTGAGAAAGGCAGGCAGATGTACTTTGTAGGACAGTAGCCTGACTTATAGAATAGTAGCCAATGCCTAATGGGGCTTTTAAAAAAACCCTTATACCTTCCATCTTGGAATCAATATTGAGTATTGGTTTCAATGCAGAAAAATGGCAATGGGGCTTAAGTGATTTGCCCAGGGTCACACACATAGGAAGTATCTGAGGCCATATTTGAACCTAGGACCCCCATTTCTAGGCCTGGTCCTCTCAATTCATTAATCCACTTTAGTTGCCCCATTTAATAGGGTTTTATGGAGGGCTGAATGAACTGAGTCAAATTGGAAGGATCTATTATGGGAAAACTATAGAAAAGGACAAGAAGGATAAAGGGGGGGACAAAGTAGAAAAAGCAGTCAAGAGATGCTGTTTGAGATGGAGCCTCAGTAAGGTGCTGATAACTAGTAGCAAGAAGAAAAGCCACTTAGAGATTTCTTGCAGTCAGAGATCACAAAAAGCTTTCTGAACAGACAAGTTAAATGGCTTCCAGGATGGTAGGTTTGACCTGCTGCCAAAAGGATTGAGCAGGAGGCCCAGACAAGGAAAAAAAAACATCCCCCTTCTCTTGGGGGTTGAAAGAGAGTTCAGCTTGAACAAGGTACTACAAATAAGGAAAATGAGAAAAGAAAACAGTGAATTTTTGAGAATTGAGGCCTCAAGGAGGGACCTATGGACAAGAAATGAAAGGGATAACTGGGAGAAATCAGAAGGAACAATTTAAGGCTTTTCAGTTTATCTCACATGTCCAGGTCTCAACTACCTCATCTTCAAAATGAGGGACCTGAATTGAATCACCTCTAAAGTCCTTTCCAGGTCTACATCCTAGGATTGGATGACCTGTACTCAATTGATTAATACTTAGAATGTAAGTTCCTTAAGGATAGGGATTATTTTATGTATTGTATTTTTATCTCAGCATCTAGCATGATTCTTTTTTAAATTTTATTTATTTATTTAGAATATTTTCCCATGGTTACATGATTCATGATTTTTCTCACCCCCTTTCCCTCCCTCCACCCCCCCCCCTGGAGCTTACAAGCAACATCTAGCATGAAGTTTAACAAAATATTCATTGACTACACTTATAAATTAACTGAGGAAGTATGGAATGAAATGAATATTTTCTCATACTCCCACAAGAATTGGACACTATTCCTTATTTTGGAAGAGGAAAGGCCATTGATTCCCTTACAGGAATAAGTCTCTAAAAGCTGCTTACTGGCATGGTCATGGACCATATCCACTCAACTCCTCCCTTTCTCGTCCTCATAAGGACCTTTAAGTAATCTAATAAAAATCACTATCAGTTTTGGTTACTTATTGAGAATATGTTATATGCATCCAATGGGTTCCTGCTCTATCTCCAAGATTAGCAGAAGCAATCAGTTAACTGAAGTCTCTCCTTTCATAGATGGAGATGTTTCTCTTTTATGACTCTAGGGTCCCAGGGCAGGAAGTGGATAACAGATCCCCTTTTCTGCCCAGATTCTAAAGCTTCAACCCATTTACCACAAACACAAATCAAAGAAAGATAGCTGAGCCCTCAGGACCCACAAATCAGAGTAAGAGTTGGGTGTAGTTATGGTTCCTCTTTGATATCCTAAAGAAGATATCCTTATATTACTATAAGGAGATTGGTGAAAATGAGAGTGATGAATGTCATGGTCTTCCATGAGATATTTTTATTCTTTTCTAGTCATTCCAGTTCATTAAATCAAGATCAAGGGTAGGCTGAAGTAGACCCCTGATGCTTTAATGCCTAAGGAAATATGACTTGGTCTCTGTATTCAGGCATTATGCTAAGAACATGGAAATGTGTTAGTGCATAGTCAAATGCATAGTCAAAATCACAATAACTAGCATTTATATGTCTTTTTCTCTCATTTTCTTTAGTATGGTCAAGGGGACAGGGGAATCTTCTTAAAACTTTTGGGCAAACACTTTCCCCATAAATTTCAGTACCTAGGATTAGCAGAGCTCAGTCCTTCTTTATAAAGGTCAGTTCAATTAACACTTTAACCTATAAATTTTTTTTTTTAATGTTCAAGGAACCTGGAAATTATGTACAACAAATTAAGTGAGGACACAAGCTCAATTATATTTCTACCTAGAAAGAACAAGAACAGACTAAAAATGGGATATAGTAATACATTTGGTAAAAATAATATTATAGTTTGAAGATGTAGAAAAATATTCAATGGAGAATCAGAGGGAATTATAGAATCTCAGAGTAACAAGGGATCCACAGATGTGTTCTAGTTCAATATAAATCCCCCTCCAACACATACTCACTCTAAAGAATTCTGTCAAATAAAGTTTCTACTCTGGCTAAAGATCCCACATTGATCACATTCACAAGTTTGTCACTAGTATGAAGCCTTTGATGTTAAGTGAGTTGTCTTTTTGGGTGGAAGAAAATGGTGGAAAAAGGCAGATGGGAGTGACCAGTGTTATGGTCTTTTTTATTTCTAGTCTTTCCAGGTTATTGTCAAAGCCAAGGGTTGTCTGGAGCTTGATGCATGCCTTAGTACCCAAGGAAACATGAACTGGTCATTGTTTACAGATACTATGCACAAGGAAATGCATCATGGTATAGTAAAAATAATAATAAGTAGCATGTACATATTTATTTAAATATAGTTCCTGGCATATAGTAGGCACTTAATAAATAATAAATATTATTGATTGATTTTAAGTCCTTTATACATATTTCTTATCTCATTTGCTCCTAAAATACCACTTAGAGTAATAGATTCACAGGATATAATTTTAGACCTACTCAGAATGAGTCCAGCACCCTCATTTTGCAGATGAGGAAACTAAGGCTTAAAAAGGATAAGTGATTTGCCTAAAGTCACACAACTAATAAGTATATAAGGTAGACTTTGAACTCAGTTCTTCTTAACCCTAAGCCTAGCACCATATCACTTTCACAATTTAGGTGCCAAAAGATACCTAGCTTTTAAATCTTGCTTCTAATAGCATACTAGCAATATAACCCTGGACAAGTGCCTTAACCTTCTGTCATCTATTTTCCTCATCTATAAAATGAGCATAATGATACTTTCATTACCAACATCACAGTACTGTTGTCAGGAAAGTACTTTGCAAATCTTAAAAGTGTGGTATTATTATTATTAGGCATCCATAAGAGTATAAAACTCATTGTTTGTTCTCAAAAATCTTATAAGCAAATAGGAGAGTCTAGACATCAAAACAAGAAAGTTAACTAGAAAAAAAAATAAAGTATAGTTCAAATTCCAGATGAATAATTACAGAGGCTTATTGTAATGGGAAAAGCAGAGTTCAAGAAGATTCTCTTAGGTTAAAGAGTGGTTAGGGAAAACTCCACAGAAAAGATGAAACTTGACCTGAGCCATGAAGAATGGGTGATATTCTGTTCAAAGAAGCAAAGCAGATTTGGAGAAATGGGGATGGTCAAATGCCTTGAGAAAAGGTATAATAATGGTGGGAATAGTAATAGGGACAAGAATGCATAGAGTATGTTCGAAGGCCAGCAAAAGAGCTTTAGGTCAAGAAAACTGTTTTTAAATGGAGCATACCAAACAAAAGCATCATAGGATTTAGAATTGGAAGGGCACCTCAAAGATCTTCTGATCCAAACCACCTCATTTTAAAGAAGAAACAGAGGTCTTGTTTTCCTAGGACCTAGAGGTCCTTTATCTGGACCTCTCCTTTGCTACTCTCACACCCTAACATATACCATACTTATTTATGTTAATTTAGCTTATAAGCTCTTTAAAAACTGTGACAGATGGTTTTCAGCTTTGCTTCTTCAGCAGAAGTACAAACTCATGATATTGTTGTGAGGGAACACTTTGTAAACCAATTAAGTACATACATCTTTAATTTAGTTCATGATGTAATGGGAAGAGAACAGAATTTGGAGTAAATAAATAATGTCATTTATTAGGTACCTACTATGTATCAGGCTCAGTGCTATGTACTGGGAAAGCAAGAACAATCCATTAGCACATACCCTGTCCTTAAGGAACTTAGATTTAAAAAATTTTAAATAAATTTCCACATAAATTTTCCAAAGTCATATGATCTATATTATCTCTCTCCCTTCTTCTCTCCCCCTCCCAGAGCTGACAAGTAATTCAATCTGAGTTATACATGTTTTATCATGCAAAACAAATGTTACACATTTTTGTAAGTGAATTATCTTATCGAACCAAAACCCCAAAACATATACCCAAATAAACAAGTGCTAAAACATATGTTTTCATCTGCATTTCTGTTCCAACAGTTCTTTCTCCGAAGGTGGATAACATTCTTTGTCTGAAGTCCCTCAGACTTGTTCTGGATTGTTGTATTGCTATTAGTAACAGAGTCTATCACATTTGATTGTTCCACAATATTACTGTTACTGCATATAATGTTCTCCTGGTTCTACTCTTTTCACATTGTATCAGTTCACATAGGTCTTCCCAGCTCTTTCTGAAATCATCCTGTTCATCATTCCTTATAGCACAATAGTATTCCATCACTATCATATACCACAATTTGTTCAGCCATTCCCCAATTGAGAGACATTCCTTTAGTTTCAATTTTTTGGCACCACAAAAAGAGCAGCTATAAATATTTTTGAACATTCATGTACTTTCCCCTTTTTTTATCTTTGAGATACAGACTTAGTATTGGTATGACTGGATCAAAAAGAATGCATTCTTTTGTAGTCCTTTGGGCATTATTCCAAATTGCCCTCCAGAATGGCTGGATCAGTTCACAACTTAAATTTTAATAGAGAAAGAGCTAGAAGGGCAGCCAGAGTGGGGAGGGGGGGAGAGCATTGATCAAGGGAAATAGTTGGGCATGACTTGGAGACTCTGATTCAGAGAAGGCAAAAGTTCACCTATTGAAGACCAGGGTCCCAGGGGCAGAGTACAGGTTCTGGTGCGATGGAGAATTAAGAAAAATAGCCCGAATGCAGGCATCGTGTACATGGCCAGGAAGACATATAGGTAGGTAGGTATGTGTAAATATACACATACATATATATGTGTGTGTGTGTGTGTGTTGCATACTTGATTTCAAATGCTAGTTCTTCCAATTTTCAGTTGCATGAATAAAAGGGATCACTTTATTTTCTGAGCCCGTTTCTTCATCTGTAAAATGAAGGAGACTAGCTAAACTTCAAGATTCCTTATAAGTCTAAATTCCTATGATCCTAGGGAATAAATTAAGATAAATCAACCTACTCTTAGGTCTAGTTGGTCTTTACACCTTTCGAGGCTGAATTAGATCTCCATAACAGTTCTCCTTAGAGATAACAGGAAAGGGGGACAATTGAACTGGTGGGGCCCCATTTGGCAATCTTACAAATATCTCAGGATTATGGCTAATGGTGTTTGTTTTCTCAGAGCAATATAAGAAAAGAACAGAGTGTTTATTTAAGCATTGGTTTCTGCTTAGGGAAACAGGAAAACATTCCTCCATGACTTTGCCAGACCTGCCCTGGGACCCTATTGCTCATCCGAAGAATGATTTCCCCTGCTCAGAACAATGCTCTTTGGGAGGATTAGCTGATATACCAATGGCAGCTTAGTTTACGTCATCACAGAGAAACACAAAGGGTTGTGTTCCTCAGTTCACAGATCCTACCACCTTCCTGGAAGAGAAATGCAAGAACCAGGCAGTGGAGGTAACAGGGGAAATAATTCAATGCCAACTCTCCTGTTGCATTTTCACATGATAATGTTAACAGGTCTAGAGAGATGGTCAAAATAACAAATAGTCTCACCATCCCACACAAAGACTAAAGACCTAGACATTATAGAGTTGCACAAGGAGGCACATTTGCCCTTGATACAAAGTTTTCTTACATTACAGCCATGTCAGAATACTTACCAACAGCTGCAGGATAGAGTACATAACATCACTGTCATTGCCTCCACTACAGATTATGACTTGCTTAGGTACCATTTCTATGTGGACCCCAATAAGCAAGAATAGAAGAAAAATAGCCTTGTCATCATAGCAAACACTCAGACAGTATTTTAAGGCAGCTCAGGATAGTAGATAGAGAGCTGGCCTTGGAGCCCACTATAAAACCCAAGTTCACATTTTGTTTCTCATTTATACTGGCCTAAAAATGAAATCATTTGACATCTCAGTGCTCTAAATTCACTCTCTACCTGCACTCCTCTGCAATTTCCCTATAGCAATGAAATCATAGGTCTAATCCCTTTTACTCCTAATCTTGTTAGTTTATGAAATTCTTTACATATATCATTTCATTAGATCCTCACATATTTAGGTGGTGCTTAAAGTGTCATAAATGCTTTCTTCACAGCAATATACTTCATCATCCTTGTTTTTAATACCTAAAGTTTTTCAGCGAATAGAAGGGAGCTGGTGAGATCAAGGCCTGGATTTTTGTTTTGTTTTGTTTTGCCTTTGTATTACCAGTGCCAAACATAGAACCCTTCATGTAGTAATAGTTAATAAAATCTTGTTGCATAAAACTGGATTGAGACATGGGGTGGTGTGAAACTGGCATGGGAGAGACAAATATGCTGCTCTCAAAAGGACATTTTTGATTTATTTTTCATTTCCTCTATGTACTTCCCATTTTGGCAGCACTACATCTTTACATAGACTAATTCAGGAGGTTTAATTAGCCCTAAAAACCATAGAAATGACAAATGAGAGGAAAGGATAGATGAAGATATTGAGGACATATGATAGCCTGGTAGAAAAAAGATCCCTTAAGGGCAGGTAGGTAGCATAGGGAATAGAGTGCCAGGCCTGGAGATGAGAAGACTTGTGTTTAAATCTGGCCTCAGACATTTTTTAGCTGTGTGACTCTGGGCAAATCACTTAACTCTGATTGCCAAGTTCTGGCTGTTCTTCTCTCTAAAAATTGATACTAAGACAAAAGGAGAAAGAAAGAAAGAAAGAAAGAAAGAAAGAAAGAAAGAAAGAAAGAAAGAAAGAAAGAAAGAAAGAAAGAAAGAAAGAAAGAAAGAAAGAAAGAAAGAAAGAAAGAAAGAAAGAAAGAAAGAAAGAAAGAAAGAAAGAAAGAAAGAAAGAAAGAAAGAAAGAAAGAAAGAAAGAAAGAAAAAGAGAGAGAGAGAGAGAGAGAGAGAGAGAGAAGAGAGAGGAAGGGAGGAAGGGAGGAAGGAAGGAAGGAAGGAAGGAAGGAAGGAAGGAAGGAAGGAAGGAAGGAAGGAAGGAAGGAAGGAAGGAAGGAAGGAAGGTAGAAAGAAAGGAAGGAAGGAAGGAAGGAAGGAAGGAAGGAAGGAAGGAAGGAAGGAAGGAAGGAAGGAAGGAAGGAAGGAAGGAATGGAAAAAACTTTCATTATCTAATTGGTCTACAGGCAGAGAACCAAAAAGTTTGCATTATTTTATTCCTGGAGAGTTCCAGTTCAGGTGTTTTTATATTTTCTCTCCTAAGGCCTCTGAGTAGCTTTTCCGTAATAACTTTCCAGTATCCCCAGTCTATTCCTCCTTGTTTTTCAGCATTATCCATCTGACCCTTGAACTCTCCTTTCTCAGCATAGTAGAAAGAAATTGTACTTCAAGGGAAAGACAGTGTATGCCATCACTGATAAGTGCAATAAAGAAATCGGAAAATGCTCTATTCAATCCAGGAAGTAATAATTGAGTGCATTGCATAGGTTCTTAATAGGCACTTAATAAAGGCTTGTTTTACTAATTGAATTAAAATTCTACCTAGGCTATGTACAGAATACCAAAGGGGTATAATTCCACTTGGTAAAGATTCATTACCTGCCTAATATGTATATTACACTCTTCTAAGGTAAGATGAAATCAAAATGGTCCTTGATTTCCAGAGATTTACACTCTCATTAAGAAGATGAAGCATGGCTATCAGTGTGTGATAGAGACAGTAAATGTAATAGGATATGATAAGAGGGCAACTTAAGCTGGATTTTGAAGGATGGGTATGATTTGAGTAGAGAAAAGGAAAGTGGGGGAAAGCATTCCATGAGAGAGAATCAATTGAACAACCAAGAAGCATTTAAATGTTTACTATGCACCAAGCACTATGCTACACCCTGAGGACATGAAAGCATAAATGAAATTACTCCTACCTGCTGGAGGCAATCATACCCCAACCATTTGACATGGTCATGGTCCAAGGAAGGAAGGTCAGCAAAGCAGACCCCAGAATGAGGGCTCCCTGCTGATCCCCCTTTGTGACTTCTTTCCCCAAATTTTCCCCACTAATGGACTTGTTATGATTATTATTCTCTCCCCAATACAGGAGAAATAACATGAGAGCAAATACTTATAGGATCAATAAATATATACCCTACTTTAAGTCCCCTAGGTTATTATCCCCAAAAAGATTGCAATTACAAAATAAAAGCCCAAAGACTACTGCCCATGACCCCTCCTTTCTCAAGCACAAGATACGCTCCAAGGCCCTACAACTTAATGAATCTTGTCCTACAGTTACCACACTTGAATGAATTTGTTGGAACAGAAGCCAAGTTGTGTCGCTAGGTATCTCAAAGTAACACAAGAAAAACAGAACTTGTAAATTGAGAAAAAAACCCAAAAGTGGCCTGCCTGAATTCCTCACACCTAGATACAAACATATTTTGCTGTTCATCTCCCAAGTAAATATGATGGATAGTGAAAGCTGACCAAAAGCACAATGATCCTCTCAGCAGGTCAAGGGGTACTAACCTATAAAAGGCTTTATTCACATTAATCAAATCTATCACAAGAGTGTTGTAGAAACCTAGTAAATGATCACAAAATTCTTCATTGTAGTAACATCACAAGAGTGTTGTTTAGATGATTTGATAATATCCAATCAAACTGTAGAATGTCACAAATGTAGAGAATTGATTATGTGTGTGTACCAAAAACCTATATGATAAACATACCATGATACCATGGCAGAGCACTGTGTGTGATGCCTGTGTACGTGAGCTGAATGCATGGTGTGTCTCACCTCATTTATCTGACCATGACGTCATATCTGGGCAGACAGGCCCTGGTCCTCAGAGTGGCCGCTGGACAGGACCTCAAGACCTACTCTCTAGGGACTTATATTCTATAGCACACTCTGAAGACAACATGGATATATAAATATATGCAAAAAATATAAAATATTTTGGAGGTACTGGCAGTTAGTGTAATCAAGAAAAATCTTTGCTGGAAGTGATATTTGAACTGAGCTCTGAAGGAAATTAAGGATTCTAAATGGTGAAGGTGAAGAAGGAATCATTCCAGGCCTGGGGAATATCTAGTATAAGATATGGCGATTGGAGATAGAGGGTCCTATGTGAAGAATAGGAAAAAAAAAAAACCACCATAGCATAAAGATAGAGCTCATTAGTAAGTATATCCTAAAATCTTTTGAAACAGAAACATTTAGTGAGAAAGGAATATTACTTCATAGCTCATATTATGTATCTTATTGGTGCTTATTTTTTATGTGCATGAATAAATGCTATAGCAGGCAAGTTACTATTCTACACATAAGTGAAAAGAGCATTGAATGTGTTTGAGACCTTGCCCTGTGACCTTGGGTAAACCACGTTATGTCTATAGGTTGTAATTTCCTTTTCTGTAAAATAAATGATAGATGATCTCTAGGACTGCTTCCAGTTCTAAATCAGATGATACTTTGCTTTATGTGACTTAATGCATACTTAGTAAAAATGTAAGGCATTTCTTTTTTTTTTTTAAGGAACTTGCTAAGTTTTCTTTGAGAGAAACAGTATCTCTTCTTCCCCTTTATTCTCATTCTCAACATCCCATCCTTTTCTGTTTCTTTATTTTCCCCTCTTGGTTTTCTGAAATACCTTTATGAATGCCAGTCTGAACCTACAAGCCCAGAGACAATTGAAATAGGTGCCTGAAGGAAAAGCCTTTATTCCCTTCCTGATTCTAATTACAAAGAATTCATTTACATTCTAGCCAGAAAGGGCACAGATCTCCATATAATGTACATAAATGGCTCTACTCCATTTGAAGTCTCTAATTTCCATTTTAATATGGAAAATGTTGATTTAAAAGGAACAAAAGCTGATTTCTGAATTATATCCCCCTCTTCCAGCTTTCTCAACAGCTTTGACTTGCATCTGGAATGGATAGAATGCTTTAAGACAGATTTTACCAATGTTTTTCTAGGTCAGGTGACAATCACAATGATTGTCTCTTCTTTCTAGTGTGTGTCTCTTCTCCCCATTTACCAACCCTTACCCCTACACATGAACAAACTTTCCCACTCTATGAAGGAGCTGCCAGTTCCTTGGCTATATTGATAAATAAATGTGCTTTCAGGGCTTTATTTTCACTGATTAAAATGTCTGAAATCCCTTATCTTCATTGTACCAGGAAGGGAAGCCTTTTGTTAGTGGAATATTGATGATTGGTGATTTAGTTGTTTATTTTCTAAACACAATACACACAGAGACTGAAAAGTACTATTTCATATATACCCAAACCTTCCAGTCTGGGTGGGGATAAAGAAGATTAAGAACAAAAAGGAAAACTTTATCACATAGACTCCGTGAGCAAGCAAGGAGGAATTTATGAACCATTCCTGGGACTGCTATGCAGTGAGTGGCCTATGGGGGGAAAATAGAAGGATTTCAGTTGGAGAATTGTCCAACTCTCTCATTTAATATATCTGTAAATTGAGGCCTGGAGAATTTCTAGAGTACATAGTTAAGCCCTAGAGTTATCTTTGAGAAAGATTCTTTTATGAGATGAGAATCCACTGGCAAGTGGACAAATCTTTCTTTCTGACACAGGGCTTTGAACATTTGTGTGTATATGTGTATGTATTCCTGTTAAATTATCCATCAGATAGAGAGAGAGATGTCAAATCCCAGACACTACATCTCCAAAGAGAGAAAATTAGTCTGTTTCTCTGGTCGGGATAGGGAATGGAGGGAGAGAAAGTCATATAATTGTATGAGGAGCTACTTCTCTCCTCTCATCACATCTCCCTTTCAGAAAGTTTCCTGTTATTGGAATTTAACTTGAGGGCTTTGGGGAACACTAGCTCCCCAAAGAGATGATTCAATCTCTGGAGTCAATAAACAGCTGTTTGTGAGCACATGTGTAACAAAATAGATGCTTGTTGTTGTTGATGGATTGATTCTCTCTCATGGAATGCTCTCTCCCATTTTTCTTTCCTCTGTCCAAATCAAATTCCATCCTTCCAGATCTAGTTCAGATTCCAACTCTTTCATGAAGCCATGTGGTGCTCATATTCCTGACTTTATCCAATATATATTTATGAGAAGTTGTGACTAAAGTGAATTTTTGTCAATGAAATTCTATTTCAAATATCTAAGTGCATCAGCACAGGATTTAAAGTGAGAACGGATCGTAGATTTAGAGCTTGGAAGGATCTTAGAGGATACTAATTTCAACTCTTTCATTTTATAGACAAGAAAACTGAGGTTGAGGGTCAAACAAAATTTAAAACCAGATTCTCTGACTCCACATCTAATGTCCTTTTCTCATCAGTATGAGTGTTTCTAGGTCATAACTATATAGATTCATCCCTCGTGTTTCTGTCTGCTAAGGACTGGGAAAAATGCTGACATTCTTTCCCTTCTACAAACAAAAACAATACAAACTGAATATAAGTAATCAGACAGTAGAAGTTATTTTTCTGACCATTCAGATGTAGGAAAATACAGGAAAAGGATGAGAATTCATAGCTAAAATACTAAACTAACCTTTGAGGGGATCAGAGAAGAGCTTCTGTGTCAGAAACTATAAGCATTTTGGATGGCTTCCAAAATGTAGCTGCAAGAACTTTCAATAATACACTTTCTTCTAGTACTTTTCTTCTCCACAAAATAGAGATAACTACAGGAGAGTGGTTTTCTTCCAAAGCCAACCCTCTTCTAAGCATCCTTGTTTCCATCCATGGCACCAACATTCTTTAAAGGCCCCCTTTAAAGTCATTTTGTAACCTCAGTATTATTCTGGATTTTTCATTCTTCCTCACCTCACATATCCCTCATCATTTATTTGTTTGTTTATTTATTTTTAATAGAATTTATTCCCATATATTTCAGCCCCTCCCTCCCTTCCCTGTCCCATAGAAGATAATACCCAACAAAAGAAAATATATATCTATATAGAGATATGGAAATTATGTCTTTCATGTTTCTATTCATCAGTTCAATCTCTGGAGGTGGACATTCACACATTATTCTTCAAATATTAATTCTGTAGCTATATATGATGTTTTCTTGGTTTTACTTATTTCATGTAGATCTTTCCAAGTTTTTCTTAATTAACTTGCTCATTGTTTCTTACAGTAATATTCCATCACAATCATATACCACAATTTGTTCCTAATTGATAGACATCTCTTCAACTTCCAGTTCTTTGCCACCACAAAGAGAGCTGCTATAAATATTTTGGAACATATAGGTTCTTTTTCTTTTCCCCCCACCCTGATCTCCTTGGGAAATAGATACAGCAATGTTATTTCTGGGTCTAAGGGTATACACAGTTTTATAATTCTCTGGGTGTAATTCCAAATTGCTCTCTGAAATAACTGGATCAGCTCATGGTTCTACCAACAGCGTATTAGTGTTCCCATTTTTCACATACTCCCATTGTTTGCTAGAATAATGTTGCTTTTACCTCTCCAAAATTCCTCATATTTGACTCCTCTCTACTCACACAGCTATCATTTTATTTTAAGCTCCTCATCACTTTTTTACCTAAATTATTGCAAAGGCTAATTGGTCTCCATTTCTCAAGTCTCTCCCTACTCCAATTCATTCTACATTCTTCTACCAAAGTGATTTATTGTAGTCAATGATCTGTATTATCCCTCCACTCAATCAGCTCCAATGGCTGCCCATAATTTCTGGGATCAGATATCAAGTCCTCTTTTTATTTTTGGTAGCCTTTTATAACCTAGTCCCAATTTCCCTTTCTAGCCCCATTGACTATTTCTCTGCCTCCCATCCCATGCATTGCAGATAATCTGTCATTTTCTCTGTTTTTTATATAAAGCATGTCATCTCTTGCCTCCTTGCCTTTTCTTTGTCTGTCTCCCATGCCTGAAAAGCTTTCCGTCCTCTCCATTCTTCCTTATTCCAAGATGCAGCAAGTTCTATATGAAATCTTTCCTGATTACTTTCCCCTGATAATCTCCAGCTGTGTGTCCTTCCTTTTAAGCTTTGAATTTATTTACATTGTATATATTTGTATTTATTTGTTTTGTTTTTATTATGTATATGTATTTTCTATTGACTCTTCATTAGAATGTAGTTTCCTTGTGAGTAGAGATTGTTCTACTCATTATATTTATAATTGCAATGCCTAGCATACTACCCAGTGCATTTAAGCTCCTCATCACTTTTTACTTAAATTATTGCAAAGGCTAATTGGTCTCCATTTCTCAAGTCTCTTCCTACTCCAATTCATCCTACATTCTTCTACCAAAGGAATTTCCTTTACTCACTGATCTGAGTTATGCCTTTACTCAATCAGCTCCAATGACTGCCCAGTATTTTTAATAAATTTATTTATTTATTGTTAATATATTATTTATAAATATATTGTTTATTATTTATTATTATTTAATAAATGATCATTGATTCATTGATTATTTGAGGATGAGGTAGAGATAGGTCCAATGCATAGTATATGACCAATTCAATATAACAAACATTTAACAAGTGCCTATTATATTCTAGGTACTATGTGTGAAACAGGTGGAGCAGTCTATGGTAAGAAGTACTAAAAATTAGATCAGTAGTGTCCAGGGCATCATTATAGTGGGAAAGGGAATTAAAAGAGGAGAGGGGGCACTAAAAATTGATTAACTTTTTCCTTATGCAACAGGTTGACCCCAAAAGTTCTCTTCCTTATCAAAATCATGCTATCCCAGCATTGGTGGTACTAGAGTTGAAATTATAGGTTCTATGAATGAGAGGAGGCCCAGGTTATGTGATGTTTTTCTTTCAAATCTGGTCTCAGATACTTCCTAGCTGTGTGACCCTGGGCAAATCACTGGACCCCAGTTGCCTAGTTCTTACCACTTTTCTGCCTTGGAACTGATGCTTAGTATTGCTCCTAAGACAGAAGGCAAAGGTTTTTTCAAAAAACATAAAAATAATAAATGTTTGTTAACTGATTTCTTCATTAACAACTGTGGGGAGGGAACAAAACCAAAAATAGAATTTTTGTTGTGGGTGCCATCTGAGCAAGCCTTGAAGGTAGCAGAGATTCTAAGGGATTGGAAGAGAAGAAGAAAAGAGTTGTGTGTCAAGGAATGAAGATCAGAAATGACTTATTGAATTGAAGCTAAAAGGCCAGATGGCCTATATAGATTATGTGAAAGGTAATAAAATGAAATGGCCAGAAATGAAGGTGCAAGACATATTTTGAAGGGCCTTAAATGCCAAGATAAAAAATTTATGCTTTATCCTAGAGGCAACAGGGAACTACTAAAGATTTTGAGGTGAGAAGTAATACAGTTAAACCCGTATGAGGTCTGTATTGTAATTATCTTCAAAGTATTTGGTTATAGATTAAGGATCCAAAAATGAATCACACAGCTTTCCCAGTCTTGACTTATACTACCTATACTGTTTATAATATAATATATATATATGTATGTTATACTGAACAGTTCTGTTTCTGACTCTTATCCTGCTCTGTTCTATCCTCCTTCTCTTACCCTGTTCTCTTTCTGTTTAATTCCTTTTCTTAAAGGACAACTTTTGTTATCACTTCATGACTCATTCTCTGATCTTTTGCCTCTCCTCCATCAGGTCAAAGAAATCTCTTCCTTTATTCCAAGGATTTTTTAAAATTACTTGCTGATAGTCCATTTTCCAGATCTCTTCTTTGCATTAATCAAACTTTCCCTTTTCTCATTTATTTTTATATTTGTACTAACCCCCATTACACTGTAAAGTATCTTGAGATCTGAGTTGTGTCCTGTCATTGCATCCTTAGCACCTAAATCTGGGTATTTTATTTATTTTTTAAAGATATCTTATTTCACCAATTACATGTAATAACAATTTTCCACATACTTTTTCTAATGTTATATTATCAAATTCTCTCCCTCCCCCCACTTCCCTATGTCTTCCCAGAGGTGGTAAGCAATTTGATCTGGGTTAGACATGTGTTATCATACAAAAAAGATTTCCATATTATTCATTTTTATAAAAAATAATTATATAAAACCAAAAACCCAAAGAAACTAAAGTAAAGAATATTTATGCTTTGATCTACATTCCAATTCCTGCAGCTCTTTCTGTGGAGGTGGATAGCATTGTTTGTCACAGGTATTTGATATAGTTAATGATTGACAAACATTTTCAAAAAGAATTTAACTGCATCCAGAAGTGGTCTCTTACCTTTAGGATAAAACACTACAGTAACAAGAGAGGATATGTACACCAAGAACAACAATGTAAGACAGTAAATGAAAACTACCAAGTGAACAGTATGGGAACTCAATGCTACTTAAATAACATTTCTAAATGGGTTTTCATGGATGGCTTCTTGAATGAGCTTAACTATAAAGGACTGTCTCATCTGAAAAACAAAGATAGGCAAGAGGAGAAGAAATAACTGATTTCTACATTTCCTCCTAACTCTATGGCCTTAGAGCCTATGCTATTAATGGCCACATTTAGGAAGCTTGGAGAGAAGGTGCCCTTGCAGACTCTCAGAATGTCAAAAGCAAAGACAAGAAGAGGGAAATTCAAGTTATAGTACAAAAAATACTCTATTTTAGAGTCAAAGGCTTGAATTTGACTCCTAGATCTATGGTTTATTAGTTCAGCAAACATGAACAAGTTATTTTACATTTTGGGGGCTTCTACTTCTTCATCTGCAAAATTAGGAAGCTAAAATTGATGATTTCTTAGGATTTCTTGAAGCTCTAAGACTTAGGATCTTAAGCGCACAGCCTATTCAATGGGTGGCAAGCCGAGCAATGGGTCTTGAAGACAAGAGAAAATTGTCAGATAGCATCATGGTAATGTGCTTTCCTCATTCTGACCATTTAAAGTGTGCCCCAAAACAAGTGAGAAAGAATACTTCCCAAAGTATGATGGGAAATCTTCCATGATAGAAAGTGCACAGCATATAGAGTTAGAAGACCAAGGTTCATATACCAACTGTGCCTCTTACTTGCTGTTTAACCTTATTTAACCCTCTGGAGACTGAGCTTTTTCATCTATCACATGAAGATGCTGTCCCTTCCAGCTCTTAACCCATTCAATAGAAATGTTTCCCTCAATCTATCCCTCAACCCACCTTCACTATTTCTGTTCATGGTGCCCAGACTCAAGACCTTAGTTATCCTTGACTCCTTTCTCCTTCACCTCCCTTAAACCCCAGATTCAGAAAGTTGGTGTGTTCTAATGATTCTGCTTTCACAACACTTGTCCCTTTTGTCCCCTTTTTTTCAATTACAAAGCCAGGTTCAGCCTCTAGTTATCTCTAACCTTCACTACTGTAATAGTCTTCTTCCTGGTTTCACTGCTTCCATTCTCTCTCATCTCTAACCACATCTTCACACAGCTGCCAAAATAAATGCTTTGAAGCATATGCTTAACTGCATCATTTCTTTGCTTAAAGACTTTCAATGGCTCCCTATTATCTATAGGAAATAATATGCATTCTTTAGCCTGGTATTTAAAGCATCCTCTCCATTATGGCACCAGCCAACTTGCCAACCTTGTTTCAAACTATTTCCTCTGCACTCTACATTTCAGCCAAATTAGATTATTAACCAGGCTCTAGTCTTGCTTATATATCCTACCTCAAAGTATTAACCTAGGCCATCTGGCATACCTGGAACATATTACTTAACATCTTTTTCTCCATTGAAATCTTTATCTGTCTTTAAAATCCATGTTAATAACCACTTATTTCACAAAGCTTTCTTCAATACTCCTTGCTGAAAATGATATTTCCCTACTCCTATTTCCCTATATCCACTTTTATGTGGATAAAATATTTCCTTTCCCTCATCTCTCTTAACTTCTAATATACTTAAATGAGTTCATTAAGGACAAAGACTTTCATTTCCTCTTTGTTAGTCCAACTGGACTGTAAGTTTCTTGTGGTCAGGAACTATCGTGATTTTTTGATTTTAGTATTTCTGTTGTCTATTATAATATCTTTCAAATAGGCAATCTTGTTTTTATTGAATTGAAATGAGTCCTCTGGTTCAGAGTTCTCCTAAATTTCACTCTCATGCTACAGAAAGAAGAGAGATCTCAGGATCTGGAGCACAAGTTTTCTGAATGCTTTCCAAAAACCTTGTGCCAGTGAAGGAAACCCCAGGCATTTCCAAGTCAGTTTATTTCCCCAGAGGTATATCATTATTACAGCTGGGATAGATAGTTTAGAAAGAATTTGCTTTCTCTGAATAATGGAATAGAAAGCTTCCGTGGAATCAGATGTCAGAAATGGTTCCATTACTTTGAATAGAACTAGAATGATCCCAATATCCTAAAGCAAAGGAATAAAATAATCATGACATTTCCTTCATCCCTCCTCTGCACCTAGGTCTTCCTTCTATGGTTGTTTGAAAGCTCTACTGAATTATTTACATAATGAATCCTAAATTTCTAATCAGTTGACCAAAAAACTACCAATTGCTTATTGTTCTAAGAATTAACTTACTTGTTGTGTGGTATAGGGGAAATCAATTGACCTCTTTGTACTTCACTTATAAAATGAAGATAATACACATACACACACACAATCTCATATTGCTTACCTGAAAGGTTGTTATGGGGAAAATACTTTGTAAGTTTTAAAACACTACAGAAATGGGGAACTTTTAGTAGAGAATAAGATCTGAGTGAACTCTAAACAAAGATATTCAAATTCAGAATTTTGTCAATTATTGGGATCACCATATGATTGAGTGACTCCTCTGTTCAAAAGACCTTTATAGTTTAGATTGCAGAAACCCCTGAATCTAGAAGTTGAAAGAAACCTCAAAGATTAACCAGTACAACCTGTACTTGATCTAGTGGACTTGGAGACCTCTAATAAGGAGGAACCCATGACCTCTCAAGGTAGACCAATCTGCATTTGTACACCTCTAGTTGTCAGGAAATTTATATTTGTCACTTTGTAACCTTCATGGCCAATTATTCCTAGTTCTGCCTTGTATTGCTAAGCAGAAACCTCTAGTTATGATGGTTCTTCAGAAATTTAAAGACAATGATCATGTCCCCACAATTTTTTTTTACTTTTAGCTAAACAGCTCCTGTTTCTTAAACTAATCTTTATAAGGCATTTTCTCTATTCCTTTCACAATCCTGGTCAGTTTCTTCTAAATACAGTCCATCATTTTTATGTCTTTCCTAATGTATAATGCTTAAAACCATGGTTATTCAGTTTCCTGTTGTGCAAAAAATAAAGTATGTAAGCTGTATGGGCAAGTCACTTAACCCCAATTACATAGCATTTATTCTTCTTCTTCCTTGGAACCAATACTTAATATTGATTCTAAGACAGTAAATAAGAGTAAAAAACAAATAAAGTATGTAACCACTGAGGATACTGAAGGTATTAACCAAGCCATCTGCATGAGAAGAGTCAGTTGTTACTAGTCCACTAGCTCAGTTCCTTATATTAGGTGAATGTCCACCAATCAAATCAAAGAGTTTGTGAACAGAACCACTAACTGTTCCCTTCTTTCTATATGCCTAATCAGTGATATTAGCCCAAAAGATTGTTTTAGGAAGCAGTTTAATTGTATTAGATAAAAGATTAGTAAAATCAAAAGCATTAAAACATCTAATAGATTGTTCATTCTCTATTTGATCCCAGGTTCAACTCTCCAAAATGGATCAAACCTCATTCAAGTGGTCATCTACTTCCTCTTCATATGATGAGTGGTTGTAGGACTCTAGTAATCAATAGCTTTTCAAAAACATCCCAGTCTTAACTGAACAAAGGCAAAAATAGTTTTAACTCATAACAATTGAGACAGCTTGCAGCCTGGAAAGTCCCCTTTGTCTTTACTCTTCTTATTCAAGAACTAGAGACAGATTTTCCTCTTTACCCACACTGTTGAGCTTACTCCTGTTTTATCTCTATAAATCTTTCTCACTTTTACCTTGAAAAGGCTTATGTACTTCTCTGTGTTTGAAGACTTACTTTCACTGGGAAGGGTCAAAGCCTCAGACTCCTAAGATCCATCCTAACATCTGGTGGCAGAATAATTAGTATTATTTCAACCATTTTACAGATGAGGCAATGAAGACTAAGAAAAATTAAGTGACTTACCCAGGTTCAAATAATGAATAAGTATCTTAGGAAGGATATAAAACCAGGTTTTCCTGATTCTATTCCCAGCACTGCCACCCTCTTCCATATCATCTCTCCTACTTAGATAATTGCTCAGGTGTCTTCCAGCTCTAAATCTATATTATAACATATTTGCTCATTATCACTACATTCAGAGTGAATTCAGGAATCTGAGAGCACTATCTGGAAAAAGGCGCAAGTAGGGCTCAATTTTGAAACACATGATGACTATATATGACGGAGAAGTTTAAAGAGCACATGCCTTAGCATGTGTATGGAGGAAATTTATACCACCAAATCCCTTCCCCTCTCTCAGCCAGTTTCTTCATTTGTAAGAAGATGAGTTTGCACAAGACAATGTCCAAGGTCTTTTTTAACTATAACAATCGATTACTTTGAATTCCCTGTTGTCTTCATGTTCACATAGGTAAGATATTTATCAACATTGCAGAACTGCTGGATGGCTCATTATCTACTGAATATTGAGAATCTTCTAAGTGGATCCCAAAGTTGCACCTAGCCTTAAGTGCAAGGTAGTCAGTCACCAGGGGAACTTGGAAAACCTCCGAGGTAAACAGACCAAGTTGAAAGAGGAAAGAAAGAAAGAGGGTAAAACCCTAAAGAAGGGAGTCAAAGAAGTAAACAAAAAGTCATACAAGTTGTTCAAACAAGCCCTTTAATCTGTTTGTGACACCTGTCACCAAGGTACGGAAAGGATAGAGAAGGTCAGAACCCTCAAGAAGCTGTAGCTGGATTTCAAGGACTCAGTTAGGAATCATTTTAAGCTGTCCTTAAATATCACCAGGAGGTTTGTCTTTGCTGTCACCAGAAAAACCTCATTCTGATCCACACCTTAGACTGCCCAACGTGTTTTCTCTGATAGTTGAATTTGGTTATGATGGATAAATACTTAGAATTAATATTTTGGTTGATGAAAGAGACCTAGCATCTCTACAGTGATGCAAAAGGCAAAAAGAAGTATTCTGAATTAGCTAAGGCAAAGAAGGTAATGTTAGGGCTTGTTCCTCTCCTAAACCTACATTTACATTTTCCTCCCTCCTGTAATATATCCCTTTCCTCTTTTAGTCCCTGTTGCTTTTGTGTATTATAATTATTTTAAAGTAATTTTCATAAATAATAGTTCAATTAATGTTTTAAAAAATGTATTAAGTACTACCACAGACAAGATATTAGAGTAGCTGTTCCAAATACAAAGATCAAAGCAAAAGAAGTCATTGCTCAAGGAACTTATATTCTACTAAAGCAATACAGAGAATATATACATATTTAAATAAGCACAATTTTATTATATATTTTAGGAGGAAATAAGCACTAATAATTTAGAGAGGGAAATCAAAGAAGACTTCCTGAAGAAGGAGGAAGCTAAGCTTGAGAAGAGAGGCAAAAGATGATAAAAGGCAACAAAGAGGCAAGAGTGCAATTCAGGTATCAGAGATGACTTGGGCAAATATATGGAGACCTTAGATGAAATATCAAGTACATGGAGAAGCTAGTAGTCTAGGCTGGCTGGCCATAAAGTACTTGAAAAGAGTAAGAATAAAATAAAATGAGAAAGGTAGCTTGGAGCCAGATGGTAAAGAGTCTAAATGCCAGGCTAAAGTTTATATTATCCTAGAGTCAATAGCATACCACTGAAGGCTTTTGAGCACAATAATTACATGTTCTGTTCTGTGTCTTAGGAAGATTATTTTCTCAACTGTGTAGAAATAGATTGGGATTGGGGGAGACTGGAATCAGGTTGACAAAAGACCTTTAAAGTAGTCTAAATAAGAGATGATGGAAACCTGTGTTAAGTAATTTGTCATCTACATGGAGAGCAGTAAAGAAATGAAAAAGGTTATAGAAATAGAAATGATAATATTTGGAAATTGATTGTTTGTCAAGGGCAAGGGAGATCCAAAGATGACTCCAATGTTATGTAGGCATGTGACTGGGAGAATGGGAATGTCCTGAGCAGAAATAAGAAAATTTAGAGAAACAAGATAAGGGAGAGATATTATGAGTTTCATGTTGGACAAGTTAAGTATGAAATTTTTGTGGAGCATCCAGGCAGAGATATATCTATTGGGCAATTAGTGATCTGGGACAAATTAGTAATGAATTGGTAGTTTGGAAAGTCATCAATATTGAGATGATCCTTGAACTGGGAGGGAATAAAATTACCAAGAGAGAGTAAAGAATCCAGTATTGAGCATAGAATCAAGGACAGAGTCGTGTTTGATATACATTTATGATTAATGGGGCTAAATATGGAAGATAAACACACAAATGAGATTCAGAAGGAGCAACTACCTAAAAACTGAGGGAGAAAGTAGTTTCCTAGAAGCTGAGGGAGAAAAAAAGGAGGGGATGATCGTCAAAAATTGCAGAAAATTGGGGCAATTAGGTGGTTCAGTGGATAGAGAACCAGGCCTAGAGATGTGAAGTGTGAGGTGTAAATCTGGCCTCAGATACTTCCTAACTACATGACTTTGGGCAAATCACTTAACCCCAATTGCCTAGCCCTTATAGCTCTTCAGCCTTGGGAATCAATACTTATTATTAATCTTAAGACAGAAGGTAAAGGTTTTAAAAAATTCAGAAAGGTCAAAGAGGATGAAGACTCATCAAAGGACTTATAAATTAAGACAGTGCTGACAACTTTGGAGAGAGAACTGTCAGTCAAGAAGTGGGTTCAGAAGCCAAATTGCAATGACTTGAAAGGTAAATAGGGGTTGAAGAAGTGGTAGCAGAGAGTATAAATGAATCTTTTCTGAATGGATAATGAAAAGGAGGGGAAATAAAAGATTATAGGTTGAGGAAATGGCAGAATCAAGTAAAGGGGGAGACCTGGGCATGTCTATAGGTATCAGAGAAGAAAAGAAGAAACTAGTAAATAGGGAGAGACTGAAATTGAGAAAAGAGTAAGGAGTAATAACTGAGATTAATCTTCAAGAAAAGATGATATGATATTAGATTAAATATACTAAACAAATATAAGTGAATAAATGGAATAAAGCCATATTCTCTGTGGAATATTAAATCAAAATTTTAGATTATTTTTAATATGTTGTAAAATACTAGAAAGAAAACTTTAAGAAAATAACAACAGTAGATATTTTTGGCTCTGGATTCCCTTCAGGAAAATCCTTTTTTTTTCATCTTTGTATTTACAAAGTTTTGTTTCTACAATTGGGTTTTTTTCAAATGTTGTTTTCATTTTTTTGCATGTCTTCCCATATCACTTCATATTTATAAAACTTGTTATGCTTTACTATAATAGTTTTGTTGATTTATTGGCTTAGCCAGTTTATAATCTTTGGACATGTACATTATTTCCAGTTTTTCTTATAAAAAATTAAGCATTGATGAATATATTTGTAGAAATAAGTTTTTTAACCTTTTATATCTTTAGAATATAGTCCTACTAATATGAATATGTTCAATGGATCAAAAAATGTGCTTTGTAACACTTGTATATTGTCTTCAAAACTCTTCAAAAACTTTCCTTCTCTACTATTCCAACAATATTTAGTAGCTACAGCTCTTTCAACATTAAGATGTTTATTGTTTCTAGCTCCTTTTCTTTAGCCATTTGGGTGAAATAACCTCAAGTTTATTTTAATATGTTTATTAGAGTGTGACTAATTTTTCAAGTGGTTACTAAGTCACCTACTACTTGAAGTCTCCTGAAAGCTGTTCTCAATACAAGATATACTATGAGTCAGCATTAATTCAAACTATAGTTTATGAATTCTTTCCTAACAGTATGAATATTTTTACCATCCAATAAGAGGAAGTATTAGTTCAAGGCACAAGACATTTCCTTAAACAGCATAACAAAAAAAAAAAAGATAAAGAAGATTTCTTCCAGCCATACAAGAGTACTTTACCCCACAGTCTGCCATAACAGCAGAAGAGGGGCATAAGGCAAAGACATGTAGAGCCAGGGTTCTTGTGTATCCAGGCAGTTCACACCTCCAAATACTATTACTTGCTACCCACAGAGCTGCCAATACCTCTTGTTGATACCACCAGTCATTCTGTTTTCTCTTCTGAGCTGGAGTCCTCTGCTAATGTTTCCTGTGCCACCTTGCTTTCTCCTGGGTGTTATCCTTGATCCTATGTTTGTTCTTGACTTTATTGCTACTTGTTTTATGTTTCCGATGTGTTTACTGCTCTCTGCTGCCATCTTCTGGACTTCATCATTCAGCATCTTCTCTCCATCCCCAGAGAAGGGGTAGTCTATCAGTTCCTTTAGTTCATAGCCCCAAGGGGTTACTTCAGCTTTTTAGTGACCTCCAGACTACAATCTCTCTTAGCATTAGAAATTTCTTTCCAACCCTTTCTATTTCAGTCAGGAGCCATGAAACACATCCTGTTTGGTGTGGTGGAATGTTTCGATGATCCCTGTTACCTGGGAAGCTAATGCTGAAGGATCTCTTGAATTGAAGAGTTCTGAGCTATAGTAGGCTAAGCTCATCAGATATCCATTCTAAGTTTCACACTAACATGGTGGTAGCTAGTAGTGTGGAGCCACAAGGTCACCTAAAGAGAGGCAAAATAGCTCATATCAGAAGACATTGTAAGTCAAAGCTATTTTAATATAATAGATAAAATTTCTTCCATTTGTTTGATTGATAGAAATGTTTGCTGTTTTGGCAATTGAGACAAATATATGATTATTTGTTCTTACATTTTTAAAAATGATCACTTAGATTACTTATCCAGTTAAAGATTATCATAGTAGTTGTTGTTAGGTATGATTCTAAACTCATTTTTCACCATACTGGAATCCAAATTCTCCATTATTTAATAATCATTCTTTTTTTCAATGTTTTTAACATAGATTTGTGAATATTTTTCTGTAAACTGCTATTTCTAGATTCTATCCTATTCCCAACAATATCTTTTTATGTTGCTTTTATCCAATAATAAGCAGTTTTGATCATTAATGACTTATAATATATTTTAAAATCTGACAAGATGATTCCACCCCTCCACTGCCACCATTAGTTTTTTTTCCTTTTAGTTTCTTTTGATAGTTTTGTTCATTATTTTGTTCTAGTAAAGATGTAGTAATATAACAAGAGTAAAAAATAAACAGTAATTGAAGAACTAAAATATAGTGAAGAAAGAACTGAGTTAACAAATAAACTCAGTTCCTTTCTTTACCTCACACTCACAAGAACAGTGGTCCTTAATCTCATCCTTTGCTCTTTAGAAGACAGACCAGAGAAAAGCATCAAATGTAAGGAATATGTTATAATAAGATCAATATGATCTTGTTAATATAAAGCATCCACAATTTAGTAAGGTTTCATGCATGCCAAATGCCTATGTTGCCTGACTTGGAGTTAGATATTGAAACTGATTTAATCAATAAATTCATGAAATATTTCCCTCACAAGACCCCTAGGATATATTCACTATGGTATTATTTATCCCATTTTAAAGATGAAGAAAATGAGGTTCATAAAGGTTAATTGAGTTGCCATGGTCATACAGCTATTAAGTATCAGAGCCAGGGATCCCAACCTTAAATATTCCTTATCAAGAACAAGCACCTCCAGCACTGTGGCTTCAGATAACTTTGACATATCTGAACTACCTCCCTCCTTTTCTTTCTGAATCTAAGGTATGACCCAGATGTCCAGATGTGAGCAGGATTTAAAGGACTCTGCCCCAAAGGAGACAAAGGGAGCTGAATACATCGTTCCAGACCCTCTTCTTTTTTTTTTTTCAATTTTTTATTGTCATGCAAAACACACTTCCTTATTGGTCTTTGTTGTAAGAGCAAAGTCATACATAACCCTAAACCCCCAAATAAAACCATAAATACACTGATGCAAAAGACAACTCCAACAGTTCTTTCTCTGAAGGTGGAAAGCATTCCTCAATATATTTTTCAGGATTGTCCCAGATCATTGCATTGCTGAGAGTAGACAAGTTTTCATCTTGTTTATAATGTTTACAGCAAAATAGTATTCCATCACTAACATGTACCACAATTTGTTCAGTCATTCCCCAGTTGATGGACATCTCCTCAATTTCTAATTCTTTGCCACTATAAAAAGAGCTGCTCTAAATATTTTTGTACAAGTAAGTCCTTTCCCCGTCTTTATTATCTCTTTGGGATACAGATTCAGTAGTGCTAGCACCTTCTTCTTAAAGAGCATTTGCTTTACATAGAGCATCTATTAGTCAATCAATCAGCATTTATTGTGTTTACTATGTATAAGTCTCTGTTCTAGGCTCTAGGTGATGCAAAGGCAAAAATAAAGCAGTTCTTGAAGAGAGTATTTTTACATATAGGTTTATATAAAATACATACATCATATATATGTAATTAATATTTAAAATACATACAAAATGGATACAAGGTAATTTTGGGGGGAAACACTAAAGGGCAACATGACATAGTAGGTAGGGTGATATACTTAGAAGTCAGGAAATCTTGGATTTAAAAATTGCCTTAAACATTTACTAGCCATACATTATAATTAAAATTGTCTTGAAAGATTGATTTGGGGGTAAGATAAGCTTATTAATTAAATCAGGTTAATTTGTTAGGCCATCATCATAACTGATAAAGTAGTATAGGTCTCCATGGCTCTCTTGGGAATAGGAACAACCTGAGCTGGTCCAGGCATCTTAATAAATTGATTTTTATGAGCTCCTTATCTAGCCTACAACCCCTTGAACATCCCAATACATTCTTAATTGGTGATAGCTAATTAAGAGGTGGTTCCATAAACCTATTCCCACAGGTGGACAGGTCATATACTCAGGAAAAGAACTCTTCCCTTCATTCATCAGTCAAATTCTGTTAAAAAGGAAAATATTCCTTTAGATTCCTAAGGACAAAGAAAATGCAAAAAGCAGTAGATTGGGTAGTATCTCTGACCCAGATCTGAGACACAGGAATACACAATAATTCTCCCTAATATAGAGGAATTAATACAGTATATGAAAAATAAATTCTCACACATGTGACCCTGATAGGCAAATCTCTCCAAACCTCAATTCCCTAATCTATTAAATGAGGGAATTGGACTTGATGGCCTTTCCGGTCTAAATCTATGATTTTATGGTGCTACATCTAAGGGACTGGGATGAGATGGCAGAGGAAGGAATTAGGAAAGGTCCCATATAAAAGATAATGTTTGAGCTGCACTTGGATGGAAACCAGGAATTCTAAGATGGGGAAGTGAAGAAGCAGTGCATTCCAGTCATGGGAAAAAGTTTATAAAAAGCAGAGATGAAAGATGGAATGCTATGTGAAGAACAGAAGGAGGCTGGTTTTATTGGATCTTTGGGTCTATTTCAATCCTTTGAGACCATGGACTATGTAAAGGAGAAGAAATATATGTTTTGAAAGATAGATCAGAGCCAATTTTTAAAAACCTTTTACAAGACAGAAGAGTATATACTTGTTCTTAAAAGTAATAAGGGAACATGGGAGCATCACAAGTGCAACAGTGACATTTTCAAATCTATGCTTTAGGAATACTGCTTTGGCAACTGGGTTTAGTATGGATTAGGAAGGAGAGTTATTTGAGGCAGAGATGCCAATTAAGAAACTATTGCAATAGTTTAAGCAATCATTCCACATTTATTAAGCATCTAGTATGCATCAGGTACTGTGCTAAGGCTAAAAAAAATTGGCAAGATTCTCCTGCTCTTGAGGAGTTCACACTCTAATGGAAGAGATATTATGAAAACAGTTATGTAGAAGATGAATTAGAAATAATCAGTAGAGGGCTAGATGATGAACATCTGGACTAAGGTGGTGGCATGATTGTATATAAAGTATTTATATATGTATCTATAGAGAGAAAGAGAAAGTAAATAGATAAAGATAAAGATAAATTATAAAGAAGAGGACTAGATGCAAGGTTTATAGTGATAAATTAACCAGACTTGGCAACATCATTCAACCTTGCTGGTGCAGATGGGTTGCACAATAGATAGAGCACTGACATGATTTCAAATTCAAACTCAGACATTTAATAGCTGTGTGACTCTGGGTAAGTTATTTAACCTCTGGCTCAATTTCTTCAATTGTAAAATGGGGGTAATGAGAGCATCTACCTCCAGGGTTCTTGGGAGGATCAAATGAGATAATATTTGTAAAGTACTCGGCACAGTATCTGGCTTAATATACTAATATGGTTAATAGATTTTAACTTCCTTCCTTGCTTACACTGCTATTTGAAAAAGAACAAGAAACATCCCTCTGCTTCACTTTAGAGAGAAAAAAACAGAAACTTATCACTAGAAAAGATTTTAGAAACCCCAATTGCCCAGTCCTTAAACCAACACACAGTATCAATTCTAAGACAGAAGTTAAGGGTTTAAAAAAAAAAAAACTAATGTATCTTAGCCTACATTATGTCCAGATAAAGTAAGTGGTCGCATTCTGTGTGTATCTTTGTCAAATCATTTTAAAAACGTGTAATTATTTCATTTCCATTCAAAAAAATTTTTATGCATCTACTATATGCAAGGGTCTGTGAGAGGTGCTGGTAGGATGTCAAATTCCAGGAATTACATTTTAGAGAGGGCATCAATAAATAATATGTTCAGAAGAGGGTAATTCGGAGGGTGAAGAGACTTGAAAACATAGAGAGTGCAATTATCAATTGAAAAAATTCGTGGTCTTTGGCCTGAAGAAGAGAAGATGTTGTTCAGTCATTATTCAGTTGTGTTGACTCTTCACGACTCCATTTGGGGTTTTCTTTGCAAAGATACTGGAATGGTTTGTTCTATCCTATTTCAGCTCATTTTACAGTTGAGGATCTGAGGCAAACAAGTTTAAGTGACATGCCCAGGGTCATAAAACTAGTAAGTATCTGAGGATGGGTTTGAATTCAAGTCCTCCAGTCTCCAGGTCCAGCACTCTATCCACTGTACCACCTAACTATCTCTAAGAGAAGACTTAGGTTTGATGTAATATATACTTTTTTTTAAAGCAACCCTTCTTTCATTCCAAGCAGAAAAGCCATAAAGGCTAGGTAATTGGGGTTAAATGATTTGAGCAGGGACCTACATCTAGGAAGTGTCTGAGATCATATTTAAATCTGGGACCTCTCATCTCTAAGTCTGGCTGCCTCATACCAGATGCCTGAAAGGACCATCACATGGAAAAATAGTTGTCCATGTGCTATTTAATCCTAGAGGTAAAAACTAAGAATAATGATTAGAAGATGAAGAGAGGCAGATTTCCACTAAGGAAAAACTTTCCAACCATGAGAGCTATCCTAAAGCAGAACAGACTACATCAGGAAAGAAGGGGTTGCCCATATCTAGAGTTTTATAAGCAGAAAATTATTGGACATATTGTGGAGGAGATTACTGTTCAGATACATGATGGATCTAACGACCTCTGAGGTCCTTTCCAATTCTGAGATGCTATAATTCTGTGCTTCTGCTTCCTGGATCAGCCAGGAGGGATGATTTGAACTAGGGGTAGTGCCAGAGTTCTGCCTGGACTGAGGGTACAAGCAATGCCCAACTGAGAACAAAATGCACTTATCCAGGGTTCTGAGCCAGAAAAATATAGGATTTAGGTAGCTGCACAGAAATGTCCAGAGCTAAGGGATTATTTTTGCTATATGTAATAATAATAATAATTGTTACTATCAATATGGCCTCCATGGACTCTATCTATATTGCATGCCATGCTACTAATCATACTTATATAATATTTAAAGGAAGCCAAACTGGTGTCATTTGAGTCTCACAAGGCTGCTATTACTATCCTCATTCTACAGATGAAGAGCTGAGACTCAGAAATTAAATTATTTATCCAGTCATACAGATAAGATGTGTCATAAGTAGTATTTAAAACAGGTTTTTCTGACTCTAAAATGCAATAGTTTCTGTACCATTCCAGAAGAATGGACTCAGACTGTTACTATGGATTACCACCTAGAAGAATTGCTGGAAATAACTTAAGAAAAGCCAGGGAGGAAACTAGAGTAAGCCAACTTTATTCCAAAGAATTCCAAAGTGGTGACATTACAGCATTGGGTTCTCCAGACTATGATGCAAAGATGCAAAGACCCTAAAATCCTGGGACTTCAGAGTCAGAAGGGTCTTTAAAAGTTGTCTACTAGGGCAGGTGGGTGGCTCAGTGGATTAAGAGCCAAGCCAAGGGAAGGGAAGTCTTGGGTTCAAATATGGCCTCAGAAATGGCATGGGCATATCACTTAACCCCTGCTGCCTAACCCTTCCTGCTCTTCTGCCTTGGAACCAATACACAGTACTGATTCTAAGATAAAAGATAAAAGGTAAGGATTTTTAAGTTGTCTATTATATACTTATAAATCATTTTGTTTGATCATCACAAAGGTTCTATGAAGTATGTATGATAGACGTTACTAAGTCTGATATTACAATGAGAAAACTGAGGCTCAGTTACCTATCATGCCGAGATAGTAATATTAGAGTTTAGAGCTTGTATCTAGGCTTCTCCTTTCTCCGTGGCCTGTCTACATTCTACAACACTTTGTTGCTCTCCTGATATTTTAGTGAGAATTCAGGGTTACCTCTAACCTCCAAGAATGATAAGAGTTTTCAATGTCTTTCCTCTGCCTTTTGCCATAAAGATTTCAGATGCATTATTTGGGTCTGGGAGGGAGGTGCAGGTAGGGTCCCATCAAAAATAGCTTCTACCCTGTTGTTTCCTCATAAAGTTTGTGTCCCATCAACCATGACACCACCCCAGCCCCTTACCATATCTTTTCTGTTTAATGCATCTCCCAAAAAATATGGCGGCATCCTAGAGAGCCCAACTTGTCCTTTCCATCAGGGCACTATTTCATTATTATGGCCACAATTAGAAGAGTTCATCATCTTAAAGTCTCCTAAGTCTTCTAAGATAACCTGTCTTGGCTGGCTGACTGACCATGAAACAACCTAAGACTAGTGACCAGAAACAGGATATATAATGAAGACAGTAAAATTGGAGGAACATTGGGGAGTTTGGAGAAGTGAAAGGGAGTTGGGGAGGGAGAGAAGAAGCAAGGGGACAATAGGACAGTCAATAGACTTTCTCTTCTTCACATTTCTGGCTCTGAAATCCTCCTAAAAGTAATGGTTGAGAAGTTAAGTTTGGACAGCAAGAATCTCATAGAATCATAAAGATCATTTGGTCTAAACCACCTGCCCCCATTTTACAGATTAGGGATGGAGGCTCTTGAGATGAAGTAACTGGACCACAGTTACTGGGTGGCAAAGACAAGGCTCCAGGTTTTCTGACTCAACCCATTATTATTTTGACTGCACCATATTGCCTTAGTCACATCCTATAGAATGAGCTGAAGAAACAGGAGGGAAGAGACAGATCCTGCAACTGCCCAGTGCTTAGGGCCACTGAACCAAGGCAGAGATGAACAGGATTTCAGCAAGCCTCTTGTCTAAATTGGCCGAGTGGAACTAACATGGGGATGAGTGATAATATTCTACTTGGTTTCCCCAGAAATTTCCCTCTGGTCATAAATCCAGCTCTCCAAGCCCTGACAAGAGTCATTAAGTTGATGCCATGGCCTAATGAGCCTCTTTCTTCATGAGTGGCTGTGGGCCCGCCTGGGTGCCTGGCCCAGCCATTTTTTGTTGTCTTTTGGGTTTTTTTCTCTTTTTGTTGGAGCTTTAACTGTCTGCTACAGTGGGGGCATAGAAATGGGGAGAGTTTGACTGAGGAGAACTCTGGGGAGGAAGCATAGCTGCATCAATAGCCAACAGTAATGAAATCCTGGAGGAAAGGGAAAATCTGGCTCATCCTCACAAGTTGCTGCTCACTCCTGCCTCAGGGGGACTTGCAGTTTGCTTTGGTAGGTCATAAAGAATATGCAAGGATTTTACTGCCTTGCAAACTGTGAGGGTTCCCAGGGCTGAGGTCCAGACAACTAGTTTATTGCTAACTTCAGAGCTGACCTACTCCACAGAAAACTCTGGGGCATGATTAAGGGCTCCTGGGAAGGCCCACCTGCCCCAAACTTCTCTTTCTTCAATCCATTCCCACCTATGGCCTGTCACCCCTGTGCTTGCACAGATGAAGTAAAGCACTGCTGCAAAGGAATCTGAATGTCCTCTTTCTACCCGGCCCCCTTTATAGGCTCCTTTCAGTAGAATGGAAACTCCTGAAGGCCAAGAATTGCTTAGGATTTTTTTTTGTCTTTGTATCTATGTTTATAATATCTCCATATAATAATAATGAGCTACCACCATTTATAGAACACTTTAAGATTTGCAAATCCCTTTATACTATCTTCAAAAGAACCCTAGTAGATAGGTTCTATTATTGTCTCCATTTTATAAATGAGGAAACTGAGGCAAATGGAAATTACATGACTTGCTGAGGGTTATGTAGCTAGTAAATGTCTGATTCTGGATTTGAACTTGGGTATTCCTGACTCTAGGCAAGGCTCTCTAACCACTGTGTCATCTGCCTCTAGGAAGCAGGTATTTTTTTTTTTATTTATTGATTGATTCTTCATCTTCTTGCCGTAGCTTTTTTTTTTTTAATCTTTACCCTCTGGCTTAGAATCAATACTGTGCATTGTTCCCAAGGCAGGAGAGCAGTTAGGGTTAGGAAGGTAATGGGGGTGAGGTGACTTGCCCAGGGTCACACAGCTAGGAAGTATCTGAGGCTAGATTTGAACCCAGGACCTCCCATCTCTAGGCCTGGCTCTCAATCTACTAAGTCATCCCAACTTCCCCCTCTATTTAGATTTTCATTAAAGATTTTAGATGGAATTTAGAAAGCTTTGCCATGTTCTAGATCTCCACACAAAGCATCCACATACAAAAGTATCTAAAGGATGTCATCCCCTTCCATATGAATTCTAAGTAAGGCATCCTCTTTAACAGGCATAGTCACTAAGCAAGGAAATAATTCTTTAACTCTTTTAATCTTGAAAATCACTGGCTTGCTAAACAGTTACCTTTGTTGTTGCATCTTTGAATATGGTTTGCAAAAGCCTGACCACTTCCTTCTTATACACTTGATCAAGGAAGCCCTAGATACATGCTAAAATTAGTCTTGTGATAATTAAATTATTCTATGGTGCAGTGGATAGTATGCTGGGCCTGGAGTCAGGAAGATTGGAATCCAGATCTAGCCCACACAAGCTGTGTGACATTGGGTAAACCACTTAATCTCTGTTTGCCTCAGTCTCCTCATCTGTAAAGTAGGGTTAATAATAACACAGCATTCATAGTCATTGTGAGGATCAAATGAGAGAATGTTTCTTTTTTTTTATATTTTATTTGATCATTTCCAAGTATTATTCATTAAAGACAAAGATCATTTTCTTTTCCTCTGATTCCACTGGGTATTACATGTGTTCTTGATTCGAACCCATTACTATGTTGTTAATATTTGCATTAATTAGGGTTTCCTTTAGAGTCTCTCCTCTGTCATGTCCCCTCAACTGCTGTATTCAGGCAGTTGCTTTTCCTCAGTGTTTCTACTCCCACAGTTTGTCCTCTGCTTATGGATAGTGTTTTTTCTCCTGGATCCCTGCAAGTTGTTCAGGGACATTACACCGCCACTAATGGAGAAGTCCATTACGTTCGATTATACCACAGTGTATTAGTCTCTCTGTACAATGTTCTCCTGGTTCTGCTCCTCTCGCTCTGCATCACTTCCTGGAGGTTGTTCCAGTCTCCATGGAATTCCTCCAGTTTATTATTCCTTTGAGCACAATAGTATTCCATCACCAACATATACCACAATTTGCTCATCCATTCCCCAATTGATGGGCATCCCCTCGCTTTCCAGTTTTGGGCCCCTACAAAGAGCGCAGCTATGAATATTCTTGTACAAGTCTTTTTGTCCATTATCTCTTTGGGGTACAGACCCAGCAGTGCTATGGCTGGGTCAAAGGGTAGATATTCTTTTGTTGCCCTTTGGGCATAGTTCCAAATTGCCCTCCAGAATGGTTGGATCAGTTCACAACTCCACCAGCAATGAATTAATGTCCCCACTTTGCCACATCCCCTCCAGCATTCATTACTTTCCTTTGCTATCATGCTAGCCAATCTGCTTGGTGTGAGGTGATACCTCAGAGTTGTTTTGATTTGCATCTCTCTGATTATAAGAGATTTAGAGCACTTTTTCATGTGCTTATTAATAGTTTTGATTTCTTTATCTGAAAACTGCCTATCCATGTCCCTTGCCCATTTATCAATTGGAGAATGGTTTGATTTTTTGTACAATTGATTTAGCTCTTTATAAATTTGAGTAATTAAACCTTTGTCAGAGGTTTCCATGAAGATTTTTTCCCAATTTGTTGTTTCCCTTCTGATTTAGTTACATTGGTTTTGTTTGTACAAAAGCTTTTTAATTTGATGTAGTCAAAATTATTTATTTTACATTTTGTGATTCTTTCTATGTCTTGCTTGGTTTTAAAGTCTTTCCCCTCCCAATGGTTTGACATGTATACTATTCTGTGTTTACCCAATTTACTTATGGTTTCCTTCTTTATGTTTAAGTCATTCACCCATTTTGAATTTATCTTGGTGTAGGGTGTGAGGTGTTGATCTATTCCTAATCTCTCCATTACTGTCTTCCAATTTTCCCAGCAGTTTTTATCGAATAGTGGATTTTTGTCCCAAAAGCTGGGATCTTTGGGTTTATCATATACTGTCTTGCTGAGGTCGCTTTCCCCCAGTCTATTCCACTGATCTTCCTTTCTGTTTCTTAGCCAGTACCAAATTGTTTTGATGACTGCTGCTTTGTAATATAGTTTGAGGTCTGGGACTGCAAGGCCCCCATCATATGTGGTTTTTTTTTTTCATTATTTCCCTGGATATCCTTGATCTTTTGTTCTTCCAGATGAATTTTGTTATGGTTTTTTCTAAATCAGTAAAGAAATATTTTGGTAGTTCAATGGGTATGGCACTAAATAGATAAATAAGTTTGGGTAGGATGGCCATTTTTATTATATTGGCTTGTCCTATCCATGAGCAGTTAATGTTTTTCCAATTGCTCAAGTCTAATTTTAGTTGTGTGGCGACTGTTTTGTAGTTGTGTTCATATAGTTCCTGTGTTTGTCTTGGGAGATAGATTCCTAGGTATTTTATTTTGTCTAAAGTGACTTTGAATGGGATTTCTCTTTCTAGTTTTTGCTGCCGAGCTGTGTTGGAGATATATAGAAAAGCTGATGATTTATGTGGGCTTATTTTGTATCCTGCAACTTTGCTAAAGTTGTTGATTATTTCAGTTAGCTTTTTGGTTGAATCGCTAGGATTCTTTAAGTAGACCATCATGTCATCTGCAAAGAGTGATAACTTGGTCTCCTCCTTGCCTATTTTGATGCCTTCAATTTTTTTCTTTCCTAATTGCTACTGCTAGTGTTTCTAGTACAATGTCAGATAATAGAGGTGATAATGGGCATCCTTGTTTCACTCCTGATCTTATTGGGAATGCATCTAGTTTATCCCCATTGCAGATGATATTAGCTGATGGTTTTAGATATATACTGTTTATTATTTTTAGGAACAACCCTTCTATTCCTATGCTTTCTAGCGTTTTTAATAGGAATGGGTGTTGTATTTTATCAAAGGCTTTTTCTGCGTCTATTGAGATAATCATGTGGTTCTTGATGGTTTGCTTGTTGATGTGGTCAATTATGTGGATGGTTTTCCTAATATTGAACCAGTCCTGCATCCCTGGTATAAATCCTACTTGATCATGGTGGATGACCCTTCTGATCACTTGCTGGAGTCTTTTTGCTAGTATCCTATTTAAGATTTTTGCATCTATATTCATTAGGGAGATTGGTCTATAGTTTTCTTTTTCTGTTTTTGACCTGCCTGGTTTTGGAATCAGTACCATGTTTGTGTCATAAAAGGAGTTTGGTGGAACTCCCTCTTTGCTTATTATGTCAAATAGTTTGTATAGTATTGGGATTAACTGTTCTCTGAATGTTTGATAGAATTCACTGGTGAATCCATCAGGCCCTGGGGATTTTTTCTTAGGAAGTTCTTTAATGGCTTGTTGGATTTCATTTTCTGATATGGGATTATTTAAGAATTCCATTTCTTCTTCTGTTAGTCTAGGCAGTTTGTATTTTTGTATATATTCATCCATATCACCTAAATTGGTGTATTTATTGCCATATAATTGGGCAAAGTAATTTTTAATGATTGCCTTAATTTCCTCTTCATCAGAGGTGCTGTCCCCCTTTTCATCTTTAATGCTGTTAATTTGCTTTTCTTCCTTCCTTTTTTAAATTAGATTGACCAGTACTTTGTCTATTTTGTTTGTTTTTTTCAAAGTACCAGCTTCTTGTCTTATTTATTAAATCAATAGTTCTATCACTTTTGATTTTATTAATTTCTCCCTTAATTTTTAGGATTTCTACCAAATGAACTTTGTTATGGTTTTTTCTAAATCAGTGAAGAAGTATTTTGGTAGTTCAATGGGTATGGCACTAAATAGATAAATAAGTTTGGATAGGATGGTCATTTTTATTATATTGGCTCGTCCTATCCATGAGCAGTTAATGTTTTTCCAATTGTTCAAGTCTAGTTTTAGTTGTGTGGCGAGTGTTTTGTAGTTGTGTTCATATAGTTCCTGTGTTTGTCTTGGGAGATAGATTCCTAGGTATTTTATTTTGTCTAAGGTGATTTTGAATGGGATTTCTCTTTCTAGTTCTTGCTGCTGAGCTGTGTTGGAGATATATAGAAAAGCTGATGATTTATGTGGGTTTATTTTGTATCCTGCAACTTTGCTAAAGTTTTTGATTATTTCAATTAGCTTTTTGGTTGAATCTCTAGGATTCTTTAAGTAGACCATCATGTCATCCGCAAAGAGTGATAACTTGGTCTCCTCCTTGCCTATTCTGATGCCTTCAATTTCTTTATCTTCTCTAATTGCTACTGCTAGTGTTTCTAGTACAATGTCAAATAGTAGAGGTGATAATGGGCATCCTTGTTTCACTCCTGATCTTATTGGGAATGCATCTAGTTTATCCCCATTGCAGATGATATTAGCTGTTGGTTTTAGATATATACTGTTTATTATTTTTAGGAATGACCCTTCTATTCCTATGCTTTCTAGCGTTTTTAATAGGAATGGGTGTTGTATTTTATCAAAGGCTTTTTCTGCATCTATTGAGATAATCATGTGGTTCTTGCTAGTTTGCTTGTTGATGTGGTCAATTATGTGGATGGTTTTCCTAATGTTGAACCAGCCCTGCATCCCTGGTATGAATCCTACTTGATCATGGTGAATGATCCTTCTGATCACTTGCTGGAGTCTTTTTGCTAGTATCCTATTTAAAATTTTTGCATCTATATTCATTAGGGAGATTGGTCTATAGTTTTCTTTCTCTGTTTTTGACCTGCCTGGTTTTGGAATCAGTACCATGTTTGTGTCGTAAAAGGAGTTTGGTAGAACTCCCTCTTTGCTTATTATGTCAAATAGTTTGTATAGTATTGGGGTTAACTGTTCTTTGAATGTTTGATAGAATTCACAGGTGAATCCATCAGGCCCTGGGGATTTTTTCTTAGGAAGTTCTTTGATGGCTTGATGGATTTCAATTTCTGATATGGGATTATTTAAGAATTCTATTTCCTCTTCTGTTAGTCTAGGCAGTTTGTATTTTTGTATATATTCATCCATATCACCTAAATTGGTGTATTTATTGCCATATAATTGGGCAAAGTAATTTTTAATGATTGCCTTAATTTCCTCTTCATCAGAGGTGCTGTCCCCCTTTTCATCTTTAATGCTGTTAATTTGCTTTTCTTCCTTCCTTTTTTAAATTAGATTGACCAGTACTTTGTCTATTTTGTTTGTTTTTTTCAAAGTACCAGCTTCTTGTCTTATTTATTAAATCAATAGTTCTATCACTTTTGATTTTATTAATTTCTCCCTTAATTTTTAGGATTTCTAGTTTGGTTTTCTGCTGGGGGGTTTTAATTTGATCGCTTTCGAGTTTTTTTATATGCATTTCCAATTGATTGATCTCTGCTCTCCCTAGTTTGTTGATATATGCACTCGGGGATATGAATTTACCTCTGATTACTGCTTTGGCTGCATCCCAAAAGGTTTGAAAGGATGTCTCGCCATTGTCATTTTCCTTGATGAAATTGTTAATTGTTTCTATGATTTCTTCTCTAACTAAAAGATTTTGGAGCATCATATTGTTTAATTTCTAATTAGTTTTTGATTTGGTTTTCCATGTACCATTACTGAACATTATTTTTATTGCCTTGTGATCTGAAAAGGCTGCATTTATTATTTCTGCTTTTCTCCATTTGTGTGCCATATTTCTGTGACCTAGTGTATGGTCAATCTTTGTGAATGTGCCATGTGGTGCTGAGAAGAAGGTGTATTCCTTTTTATCCCTATTTATTTTTCTCCATATGTCTATTAATTCTAATTTTTCTAAGATTTCATTCACTTCTTTTACCTCTTTCTTATTTATTTTTTGATTTGATTTATCTAAATTTGATAATGGTTGGTTTAAGTCTCCCACTAATATGGTTTTACTGTCTATTTCTTCCTTCAATTCTCCTAGTTTCTCCATTAGAAATTTGTGTGCTATATTATTTGGTGCATACATGTTGATTAGTGATATTTCCTCATTGTCTAAAGTCCCTTTTAACAAAATATAATTACCTTCCCTATCCCTTTTGATCAGGTCTATTTTTGCTTTGGCTTTATCAGATATCATGATTACCACTCCTGCCTTCTTTCTGTCAGTTGAGGCCCAGAAGGTCTTACTCCATCCTTTAATTCTGACCTTGTGGGTATCAACCCGCCTCATGTGTGTTTCTTGAAGACAACATATGGTAGGGTTTTTGATTCTAATCCATTCTGCTAGTCGTCTATGTTTTATGGGTGAGTTCATCCCATTAACGTTCAAAGTTATGACTGTAATTTGTGGATTCCCTGGCATTATGATATCCTTCACTAATTCTAACCTTTTCTTCTTCAACTCTACCTTTTAGTCCAGTGATTTACTTTAAATCAGTCCCCCTTGTCACCTCCCTTGATATGTTTCCTTTTTTAGTCCCTCCCTTTTTCTTCCCTCCCCCTTTCCCCTCTCTTTCCCTCCCCTTTTGTTTTCCCTTCCCCCCTTCCCCCTTGGTTTTCCCTTCTCCCTACCCTTGTTGGGTAAGATAGAATTCAAGATCCCAATGGATATGGATGTTTTTCCCTCTCAGAGTTGATTTCCCTGTGATTAAGGTTTAAGTAAAAATTCTCTTCCTCTCCTTCTTATAGGAGTTTCCTTCCCCTCCCCTTCCCATGTGGATCTTTGTGTGAGAAAGATTATTCTATTTGGTCTTTCTTTTCCCCCTATTTACACATTACATTTTCCCCACATATTACTATTCATAGATTGATATAAATATAGTCCTTTTAGAAGAGAGTTTGAATAAAAGAAAAAGATAACATTTTTCTCCTTTTCCCTTTCCTTCATATTTACCTTTTCAGGTATTCCATGCTCTTTGTTTTTTGGTGTTGAACTTTCCACAGAGCTCTGGTCTTTTCTTTGCCAAAACTTGGAAATCTTTTATTTTGTTGAATGCCCATACTTTCCCTTGGAAGTATATAGTCAGTTTTGCTGGATAGCTGATTCTTGGTTGAAGACCCAGCTCTCTTGCCTTACTGAAGATCATGTTCCATGCCTTAAGATCATTCAGAGTAGAAATTGCAAGGTCTTGTGTGACCCTGATTGGCATTCCTTTATATCTAAATTGTCTTTTTCTGGCTTCTTGTAGGATTTTTTCTTTTGTTTGAGAGCTTTGGAATTTGGCAATTACATTCCTGGGAGTTGTCTTTTGGGGGTTTAGTGTAGAGGGTGTTCTGTGAGCTCTGTCAGTGGCTGTATTGCCCCCTTGTTCTAGAATCTCTGGGCAATTTTCTTTGATTATATCTTGTATTACGATGTCAAGTTTGCTGTTTATTTCTGGCTTTTCTGGAAGTCCAATTATTCTTAAATTATCTCTTCTCCCTCTATTTTCCAAATCTGTCACTTTGTCAGTGAGATATTTTATGTTCTCTTCTAATTTCTTGGTCTTTTGGCTTTGCTTTATTAGTTCTTGCTTTAAGGCCTGGTTTTCCTTTTCAGTTTGGTCAAACTGGTTTTGTAGATGCATGAATTTTTTTTGCATTATTTCCCATTTTTCCTCCCAGAAGGCTTCCATCTTTTTGATCGTTTCTGATTCATATTATTCATGGGTTTGTGGAGAGTTTCCATTTCCTTTGGAAGGTTTTGGAGCATTCGCTCATGTTTCCTTTTCTATCTCCTCTGCATTTTGTATTTTTGCTCCATAAAATGTGTCCAAAGTCGCCCCCTTCTTCTTGTTTTTTTTTTTTTGGAATTTTGGGTTTTTTGTGCTTTAGTGTAGTTTGCCATCTCTATCTGAGTGGGGAGGATTAGCTTTTCTTATCTCTGTCTGGCGTTCAGAGGTTTTAGCCCTAGGCAGATTGTCCGTTCTATGGCTTGGCCCTTGTTTCTGTGCCTTAGCGGGCAGCAGCACTCTGAGGGGGGAGGGGCCGTGGCTTCCTGGAGCTATGAGGGTTGGTGATAGGATTAACCTCAGATTGAGTATGCCCTCAGGCAGCGACCTTCAGTGAGACCCAGATGGAAGGTTTTGGTCAGGGGGCTACAGGCTCCCCCTCTCCCCCGTCTCTCTCTGCCTCCCTGCTGTCTGTGTGCCCCCTCTACTGGCTCAGGTCGTTTTCAGGGGGCGGCCCTCAGAACAGCCAGCTCCCAAGGCCCCCCTGCCTGCCCTGAGGTTCCTACTGCTGCCTCGGACTCAGCACTCTGCGTTGGGGGGGGGGGGATGGGTCCTGGGACCTTCCCTTTGCCTTCCCCTTAGATCCGAGTGATCTCGGGCTCCGACTCTTGGGGGGCTGTACCTTTTGATCCAGGTCCAGGAGGAGTGTTTCCGGGGTCTATTCTGCTGTTTGTTTTGAATTTCGACGCCCTAGGAGCATTCCGTTTGAGATCGGTAAGGAAGGGTTTCTGGAGCTCCTAACTTTAGCTTTCTCTAAGCTGCCATCTTGACTGGAAGTCACAAGAGAATGTTTCTAAAGTATCTATGAAGTGCCTGGCACAAAGTAGGCATTCCATAAATGATGTTATTATTGCTATCTTATTATTATCATTATTTTTATTACTTATAAATGGGAAGTATATGTACTCATTGATAATGTCTAACATAGTCTTACTTTTGGGGGAAAATGTTAGTAATGCTCATGATTTTTCCAAGCACTTAATATTCTCTCCAAAACATTTCCCATAGTACTATGCCCTGGTCATAGCATTCAATTCTGGTGCCACACTTCAGAAAGCATATAAACTAGAGGCTGTTCATGCAAAAGCAAATAGAATGGGGAGAGGCTAAGAAAAATGCTGTGCAAGAAGTAATCAAAAGAAGAGATGAAAACATTTAAGTGAAAATGTGATGATGATCAACACTCTCCCTTCTGAAGTAGGGGTTTCTTCTCAGTGGAGGTTTTCCAGTAGAGGCTCAATGACTATGGGTCCAGAATGGTCTAGAGAACATCATTGCTCTACTACAGGTTGGAAGAGTTGGACTTTTAAATCCTCTCCACTTCTGAGATTCTATGATTCTCTGATTCTAATTTTTATTGCAACTTCTTTTTACTCCAGCCTCACTACTATTAATATTAATTACTAATAATATAAAACTATTCATCACCATGGCTAACATTTTATATTGTTAGTTTTTTCTTGAAAGGTACTTCTCACTGGATATCCATTTTTTTGTTTGTTTTATTTTCTTTGAATTTTTTTTGTTTTGGTTTTTATTTTTAATTTAATTTAATTAATTAATTAAGAATATTTTCCATGGTTACAAGATTCGTGTTCTTTTCCTCCCTTCTCCCTATCCCATTCCTGGAGCTCACATGCAATTCCACTGTGTTTTACTGGTGTCATTGATTAAGACCTATTTCCCTATTATTGATATTTGCATTGGAGTGATCATTTAGAGTCTACATCTCCAATCATATCCCCATTGACCTATGTGATCAAGCAGTTGTTTTTCTTCTGGGTTTCTATTCCCACAGTTGGATATCCATTTAGCACAAAACCTTGTTTTCAAACTTTCTGTTCATGGTTTCCTTCTTATATCACAATGCCCCAGGAGAAGGGAACATGCAAGGGGCAGATAGGTGGCACAGTGGATAGAATGCCAAGCTTGGAGTTGGGAGGACTTGGTTCAAATCTGGCCTCAGACACTTCTGAGATGTATGACCTCAATACTTCTGTCTTAGAGTAGTTACTACAAAGAAACAAATTTTTTTGTTTGTTTGTTTTTTTAAAGGGGGGGACATGCTGCTGTTTGATTCACTTTGGTATAAATGAACTCACCATTAGCCTTTTGACTTACCATGAAGACGTGCTCCCCAGGGCCAACCAACCTCAGAATATATACATCACTCAAGGACAGCTTTTCTATAACATTGTTCTTTTAAAATGTAAATACCCTTATAAAAGGAATGGGAAGAAGTGCGTCCTGGGAAGGAAAGACACTGACCTTGACACTAGTACAGCCTTCCTTTCAATCCATGCACTCTGCAATCCAGCCTAATTAATCTATTCATCACTCCTTGTACATGACATTCTGTCCCCTATCCTAATGGCTCTGCAGGGATATCTCCCCTCTCTCACCCTGCTCCCATGCCTGGACAGCCCTTTTTCCTCCCTTCAGCCTCTTGGAATCCCTGGTTTTCCTTCAAGCTTTCAAAGCTTAGCTATCTATAGTGCCAACGCCAATATGACTTTCCTTTCCTGATATCCCTTCCATCCCCATTGTTAGGAATTCCTCCTTGAAATCACTTGGTATTTACTTTGTCCACATTTTCTGTTTACTTTTCTGCATGTGTTGTTTCCCATGATAAAGTGTAAATTTCTTCAGGGGAGAAATTGTTGTTTTTGGTTTTGTATGCTCAGTGCCAGGCACAGTTTCTATCCTATAGCAGGGATTTAACCAGTGTTTTCTAGATCAAATAATAATATAATGAATGCACGTTTGAGTTACTTTCTCTTTTCCCCATTCTCTGCTTCCTTTCCTTCTTCTAGCTGCTCATCCCACTCCATCAGTGCTTCTGGAATGAAAATTCTTCTATCTATCACTCTACCTCACAAGTACTTGTTTCACATAGCTTGAGCTCCCTTTTCTTTTTCCTTATCTCACTCAAACACAGAAGCTGAATTCTTCAAAAGGTTTTGCTACTCAAAGGAAAGCGAGTAAAATGAAATTACTTTGTAGAACACAGGATTAGCAAGTTGTGGATCACACAAATCTACTGAAAATTCTCTAAGTCAAATAGGCAAGAAAACTGAGGCTTAAGGAACCTAAATAATTTGTTTTAAGTTGTTCAGTTGAGAGACGCCGAAGAAGCATAGAGGTCCAGTTTAACTCCCCCACTTTATAGAGGAGGGAACAGGTTGCTCTACAACTGGTGCTTTCTCTCCCTGATGTCAGGATTCCAAAAATCTTCCCATCCGCCCATCCTTACAAGGTTCAGAAAAGACAATTAATTTGTCTCATGACCCAAAGGTAGTAAGAAGCAAAGCTGAGATTTGTTCTCAGTCCCTCTATCTCCAAAATTAACCTTCTTTCCATTGCACAATACTGGGACAAAACACTAATATGGATAACTGAAATATACAACATAATCAGTATAACAGAGCAATCCTTGACTCCACAAAGAAGGTAGAATCTAAATGTGCTTTAAAGGACAGGCAGAAGTTCATCCAAAAAAGAAGAGAAAGAGGCCACCATTACAGGCAAAGGAACCAGCATGAGCATGAAAGTAAGAGAATTCAAGTCATGCTGTAGGGAAATGGAGTAATTAATAAAATTGTCCTTCCAAAGGATGAATCAAAGGGGTTTGGTAAACAAAATTCATCAGTGTTTACTTCCAAGAGAAGTAATACTTCTTTCTACTCCTTGTATATCATCCCACACACTGACTTTATATTTTGCAGCCTATGTTCTTGGCATAACTGCTATGTTCTTCTGGAAGACAGTTTTCTTCTCTGACCAACTTACCAGAAAGACAAAAATGCAAGGCAAGAAACTTCATAATTGATAGCTACCCAGGGACAGAAGTCCCAGCTGGGGCTCTGTATTTCCTTTAAATTATAAAATCCTTTCTAGCATTAAATCCTACAGAGCTGAAGACAGGGAAACCAGGGCTTTACTCTAGAACACTAACATATGAAGGGATTAACTTCCTCCCAACAGCAGTCATTTGTCTGTCCATGGCATGTGGCACAAAAAGCTCAACCTCCTTATGCAAGTCCAGTCCACCACTGACACCATTTCCACAGTCCAATTGCCATGATGGCACTCTCCCAGGGTCTGTCTTCCCCCACTACCTGTCTACATTTGTATGCTTGATACAAATTCAGTTGTGATATTTGGGAGATTGTTAGAACATTTCGAAACACTTCCTAATCCAGTTTGATAATTATTTTTATCTCTTCTCTTTGAGAATATGGTTCATAGACTTCCCCTTTGATAGAAATTTTACATGTAGTCATATTAGCTCTATTGTCCTTTCCCCAATTTTTTATCTGAGATTAAAATACATTGGTGTTCGTGTTCAACTCAGAACACCTTCTGCTGAAGGATGGGGCCAGCTGGTGTTTAGTTTGCCCTGGGTACAAGAATTCCTAGTTACAGCTCTGGAATCTTACCTGCTTTCCTAAGGGAGTTTCTAGATGACAAGCCTCTTTACACCAAAGCCTCTTTACTCAGCATGATCTATAAAAGGCTGGCTCAGGCAATGCACCAGATGGAAGGAAAGCTAGCTCTTCCCAATCAATCATTGTCTTTACTGACCTTGAGCCCTGTGACTAGCTAGATGCTGTGAACATACAAAGTCCCTATACCAGAGGAGCTTACAATGTCATTAAGAAGATGATTCATAAGACTGCTTTATATAATGGAACATACTGGATTTGGGATCAAAGGACCTGGTTTCTCATCTCAGCTTTATTAATTTCTAGATGTCTGACTTTAAAGAAGTCCATCTTCTTCTCTAGGTCTCAGTTTCCTTTTCTGAAAAATAAGAAGGTTGGATTCTGCAATTTCTGGGTGCCCTTCCATCTCCAAATCTTGAACTCTCTTTTATCATAGTCTCCTAAGAGGTCTTCTCTCCTTCAACCTCTCTCAAATCCCATCTATATATTTATATCACTGCTACTATCATAATTCTTGTTAACAGATCTGGCAATGCACTTCTTCTTCTTGCTCAGAAACTTTCCCTCCTAAGTATTTAAGTTCCAACTCTTTTGTTTAGCCTGCAAGAACATTCCTCAATCACTCCCTATCAACTTTCCAACCTTATTTCTCACTATTTGCTTCCATGTGCTCTATATTCCACCCAAATCATAAAACTCTTCTCACTGAGCATGCTCTGCCTCCCCTCTCTGTCTTTCCACCCACAATATGCCACATGCATGCAATGTCCTCCATTCCATATAAAATTCCTGTCCATTAATCAACCCACAAATTAATCAATGAGCATTTACTAAGCTCCTATTATTTGCCAAGCATTGTGCTAGGATTTAGGGATACAATAATATGAAAATACTTAATAGACTTGAACCCTAAAAAGAGCCTTATAGATACTCCAAATTTTTCTTTAAAAGAGATGCTTGGTAGTGGCAACTTGAAAAAAACAATTCCTTGAAATTTATGTAGCCAGAGATCCTGATGAGAGAGATATGTGGATGAGATTTATGTGGACTTCTTAGTCCCATGGCAACATTACACAACAGAACTGGAAAACAACAACTCTCAGGCTAGTGGAATCTTCCAGACAAATAATTGTCAGTGTCCTTATTTCTGCCAATCTCATGCGCCAAAGATGGGGGGAATTTTTAGTGTCTAGTATCTTTGAATTAACATCATCACAAGCACAAGTCTATGATTGCTGAGATAATTTCCTCTAGGGTACATGGTTCGGAGATGGGTTAGCCTTATAGACAATCTAATCAATGTTCAGCTTGAATTAAGAGACACACGAATTGACAATTTTAGAATAAAGAAGCAAGGCTAATATTGTAGATCCAATGGAACACATATAAATTAGCATCTCATTTGCTAGTGGATATAATTCACTATAAACTGGCAACCAGAACAATGTGTCACATTAAACCCCAGATTCATTTATCAGTTGGACTCCACTGATACCCAACTGGGAGCTCCTCATCTCAGGAACAAAGTTTTTCCTTTTCCTCAAAGCCAAGTTGAAAATTGCTGACAGAGCAGGGTTTTTCTTTGTTTATTTTACTTTATTTTCTCATGGAAATCAGTTTTGCTATGAAATAGAAGTCAGATCATAAGAAGCACTGAGGGCTTTTCCACTATTTCAAGATAACATTTTATATGTATCTCCAACACTTTGCATGGCACTTGGCAAAGAGTAAATGCTTAATAAATGCTTATGTAGGTCTTGCACAAAGTACAAGTAAGGAAAATTGGGATCAAGACAAATAGCAAATACCTGTCCATCTGGTGGCCCCAAAAAAAGTGTTTTAGAGGATAAGGACAACACAGAACAAAGAAGGATTTGATTTGGAATGGATGGGGAATGTCCATGAATGGCAGAAAGAAAAACAGAACTACTTAACTTTTATTACTTTGCTCATGTCTACCCCATTAAGAAGAATTACCTTCAGCCCCATAAAAGATGGGACAAGAATAATTAAGTGGGAAATCATGCTAAAGATAGGTTATATGACAGTAAGAAAATGCATTACAACTCTGAGTTCTAGGCTCCCTTTTTTTAAACCTTTCCTGTGGTTTTGTCAGGCACTTCACCTACCCAAATAGATTGATTCTCCTCTTGAATGCAGTGGAGTATTGATCTATTTTGGTAGCTGTGTAGTTACATACATGCATGCATCTGTGTGTATATACATATACATATGTGTACATACACATACACACAGCTGTGTATATATACACACACATACTTGGTCTTAGCAAGCTATCTGGAGTACTGAGAGATTATATAATTTGCACTGTCACAAAGCCACTATATATTAGGAATGGGACTTAAATTCAGATTTGTTGACTCAGGTCAGTTCTCCACCCATTATGCAACAATACCACTCAAATCTCCTATCTTATACTAAAGAGATCCCAGGGTACTACATCAGCTCATGGCTATAATCTTAGAAGTACTTTTGGTAATTTTTGGAGATCTATGGAGAATAGGAGAGTACTGGGAGAGTAGGATTAGGGAAATGATTTCTGGGTTTCAGAAACAGAAGATTGAAAGTTGAATGTGAGCTAAAGCTAGTAGACTAGTTTGTAATGTAAAGGACATGAAGGGAATTAATGTAAAATTAGCCTGGAAAGTTATATTAGAACCAAATTATGAAGATAAATAAATAAATCAAATGGGGGGGGGGGGAGCTAAGTATCTAAGATAGATAGAGAGCCAGATATAGACATATGAGGTCCTGGGTTCAAATTTAGCCTCAGACACTTCCTAACTATGCAACCCTGGCCAAGTTATTTAACTCTATTTGCCTAGCTCTTACTGCTCTCCTGCCTTGGAACCTCTACTTGGGTTCTACTTATAAGACAGAAAGAAGATAGGAGTTATAAAAAATAAATTGATAAAAAGAACCAAATTATAAAAGGCTTTAAATGCCAAACTCAAAAATATGCATTTATTTTAGACATCTAGATAATATAGTGACTAGCATCCCAAACATGGAATCACATAAACTTGAATTCAGTTCCTTCCTGAGATGCTTATTAATAGTGTGATCCTAAGACAGTCATTTCCTTTTAATGTTAGTACTCTCATCTATAAAATGAATGAAAAGTTTCATTATCAGGCTCCCTTTCACATGCTCTGTAATCTAGTCAAACTAACCTTATTGCTGTTCCTCTTACTCAGCATTCCATCTTCCATCTGGTTTCTGACTTCCATCTGGTTTTCTCTTCAAAACTGCCAGTGATCTCTAAATTGTCAAGTCAAATGTTCCTTTTTCAGTTCTCATTCATGTTGACTTCTCTTTAGTAGCTGCTGTAATGGTCTCTTGACAGAGTGGTTCTCTTCTCCTAGCTACGCTCATCTCCATAGTTTTCATGGGACTACTTTCTCCTGGTGCTTCCATCTGCCTGACCACTTCTTAATTTCTTTTTCTGGTTCTTTGTCTATGTCATACCCCACTGGCTGTGGGTACCCACAAAAGTTTTCTCTAACAGATCCTCCTCTTCTCCCTCTCTATTTTCTTGTTTGGTGATCTTATCCACTCCCATGAATTAAATTATCATTTCTGCACAAATTAATGCCATATCTACCTATCTAGGCTGTGTTTCTCTCTAGAACTCAAGCCCTGCCTCACTTACTACCTTTTGGATATTTCAAGTTGAGCATCCTACTGGCAGGGGCTTGACATGCCCCAAACAAAATTTATTATATTTCACCTCTCTTGAACATCTCTGTTGCTGGTCAAGTACCATAGTCCTTCTAGTCACGTAAATTTACATCCTATGTATAATCTACTTCTCCTCTTCACTCACTCCCCATCCAAACCAAGATACTACATTTTTTCTTTCCTGTTTTTGCAGCATCTCTCATGCATGTCTCTTTCTCCCCACTCATGCAATCCCAATTGTAGTTCAGGCTTCCATTGTTTTTTACTTGGAATATTTCAATATGCTTCTAACTGGTCTCCCTGCCTCCACTCTATCCTCATTCAGCTGCCAAGGTGAGGCATAGGTCTAAGGGCATTGTTCTCTTTCTCAGTAAGCTCCAATGGCTCCCTATTACCTCCAGTATCAAATTTAAAATATTTTGTTTGGAATTAAAGTTCTTTGTGACCTAGTTCCTTCCTGCCATTCCAATCATCTTATACTTTACTCCCTTATATTCACCAGCAACACAAGACTACTTTAGTTCCTTAAACATGACATTGCATCTCCCATTTCAGCCTTTTCGTGAGTGACTCCCCAGACCCAAAATGCCCTCCTTCTCTGAGGTTAGGATTTCCCCTCTTCATTTCTCTGACCTCCTTCAAGATGCATTTAAGTTCCATCTATTTCAATGGCCTTTACCAATCTTCCAGCTACTAACACCATCTCTTTACTTTTCAAGTATTCACTATATGCCAATTTGTTTATATTTTTTCTTCCCCATTAAAATGTCATCTTCCAGAATGTAGAAGCCATGTTTTTACTTTCTTTGTGTCCTCAGTGCTTAGTACAGTGCCTGGTACATCACAAATACCTAGCAGATGTTTATTTTCTGATTTGACTGAATGTAACTTTAAATAGACTAGTCCTGGGACTTCTTCCTTACCCCCCCACTTCTTAGATTCCCCAGTTTCCTTCAAATCCCAGTTTCTCTATGAGTCCTTTCTCCTTTCCTGAAGTTCTGTAGCTACTAGAGGTGAAATTAGCTTGTATTTATGATGAGATATAGATAAATACAAAGATAGGTAAGCAAGTAGGTAGATGAGAGAGGGAAAGAAAGAAAGAAAGAAAGAAAGAAAGAAAGAAAGAAAGAAAGAAAGAAAGAAAGAAAGAAAGAAAGAAAGAAAGAAAGAAAGAAAGAAAGAAAGAAAGAAAGAAAGAAAGAAAGAAAGAAAGAAAGAAAGAAAGAAAGAAAGAAAGAAAGAAAGAAAGAAAGAAAGAAAGAAAGAAAGAAAGAAAGAAAGAAAGAAAGAGAAAGTAAACATTAGGAAGCAATGATTTGAATTATACTGACATTTTATTGTAGAAAATTGTAAATTACAAAATGTCAAAGTCCAGGCCCATCCCAGCTTTGGCCTAAAAACCAAAGCTCATTTGTCAACTGGAATTTATAGTCAGATTACACAAACCCCACTTAAAAGGGGGGGGGGGTTCTGAATATTTTTCTCAGAAGAGGCAACAAGAGTTTTTGTCATGTAGAATGTACCCTTCTTCAAGAAGGTCATGTCTTTTTTTATCATTATTCTTGAAAGTAATCATCCATTCCATATTTGGTGAAACTAAAGGTGGCCAAAGTCACTGTAGATTCAAAGCCAACTAAGATATCAGTAATGTCTGGACACGTTCCAGGACATTTGGAGACATACACAAAATTCCCTTTGGCAAGGATATTTTTGCAAGTCACTTCAAGGGATTTTCTTTGTTATTTTACTCATGATATGGTTATTGGTTACTGATCCTTATTCACAATTATTCAATCAAGAATTGGTATTGTTGAAAAAAAGAATTGGTATTTTTTTACTTATTACTAAATCTATGGCTACAGTTTATCAAACTATCATCATAGTACTAGGTATCTAATAAAATTACATGTATTTATCATTATAAATAATGAATATAAACTGAAGTTGCTTAATTAGATTAGCTTTTACAAAATGTATATGTGTAATATATGTGCACATGTGGCCGCCCCTGACAGAATGCAGACTCCTTGAAGATAAGAGCTATTTCCTCTTTAGGTTTTCATCACTAGTGCCTAGTATAATTCTTAGAAATAGTAATTATTTAATCAGAGTTTGTTGGTTGGTTCCTTGATTAAAAGTTCTACCTTATTTAAAAAAAAAAACCTAAACCTATTTGTGTATGCCAATAGATGAATTCAATAGATGATAATGTACAAAGACAATAGTCATTCTCCATCACCAAGAGACTACCACTATAACTAGATAGCAATTCATGTACAGAGTTAACATAAAGTACAAGAGTGTGCTAGCATCACCTCTAATTAGCTTGCAAAACTCACTTAAATTTTCAGTGTAAGTATCTGTACCTTAGAAATTAGATTCTTACAAATCAGGGTTTGCTCTGTTTTGTTGATTTTCTAAACTTAAGAAAATGTTATTGATACAACGTAAAAGTATCTGTTCATGAAATTCTTTATTCTGAAAACCTGATTGTTAAACATTTACCAGAACACTTTTGTATTGCTCTGTACACGAGCTTGAGCTGAGCACAAGTGATATACGAGGCTCAGAAAATAGAGTCATCAGCTGGAAACCTCATGATTGCAGGCTAATAATATTAACGACAATGACAACAACAACAATAACAACAACACATAGCATTTATATGGTGCTTTAAAATTTGCAAAGTGCTTTACATTCATTTTCTCACTTAAGCCTCATAGCATCACTACTTATAAATGCTATCTATCATGAAAAGACTTGAAGTATTAGTTAATTAAAAGATCTGCATTTCCCAGCTAAGAGATGTGACTTCCAAAACATATCATGGCTATTTTTGGACTAGGCTAGATTTGTGAATTCTTGACTGTAGAAAACTGGGCGATTAAATGATTCACCCAGAGTTGCAAAACCAGTACATAGTAGTACTGGAGCCCAAATCTTCTGGACTTCAAGACTGATTCTCTTTTTTATCCTCTATTTAATGGCAAGGTTGAGTTGCGCAATCGCCATATAGTTTCCAGAATGAGATATTAGCCTTTCTGTACTTTGCTCCAATCAGACCACTTATGAAGTATTATATTCAGTGCTAGTCACTTTAAGGCAACATTGAAAAAACTGGAGCATAGTCAGAAGATAGTAAGCAAAATTTTAAAGTATCCCTACAACCTTGCCATGTGACGTTTCACTGAACAAACAGCAAAACTGAGCAAGAAAAAAAAAACTTCAGAAAAAGTAAAAGTTTCATACTTAAAGGGCTCTCCTGTGGAAATGATTACTCTTGTTTTGCTTGTGTCTGGTGGGTAAAAATAGAACCAGTGGGTGGAAATTGTAGAAAAATAGATTTTTGGCTCTGAATAAAGAAAAACTTTTAAATAACTTAGAACTAGAAAAGTGTGAGCTGCCATGGGAATTAGAATTCCAGAAGCTATATAAATCTTATTGGGCATGTTGTAGAGGTAATTCCTGCTCCTAGACAAGATATCTGGGATCTGTTCCAATTTAGACTATCTATCTTCAGAAAATTCTAACCTCTGTCACCACAAGTCCTTTTTTTCCCAGCCTACTTTGCACCCCACCCACCCCCACTCCCGTCCCCTCATCTCAAGGCACTATATGCTGCCCTCTGCTGCCTCTAGAAGGACCTACTCTTATAATCGAGGTTAGTTTGAGTGTCCAAGTGGAGCTGTCCAGTATGCAGTGATGATGTGATTCTGTAGCTGCAAAGGAAGGTTAGAGCCAGATGTAAATTTAGAGGTTATTGGCAAAGAAATAGCTATTAAAATCATGGTAATGGATTGATAACTAAAGGATGGAACATAAAGAAAAAAGAGATAATGCTACAGACTTGAGGCTTAGGAGTGTTTAATGGAGTGAAAGAAAAAAGAGAAACCTTAGGAGTAGTTAAAATGGAATAATAACCAAAGAGGCAGGTATAGAAAAGGTATAGGAGGAGCATATGGAAACCTGAAAGCCAAAAAAAGAATATTCAGACAGAAGGCTAAATAAAATGATAATAGTTTATATTTATCTTAAGATAGGCATAGCATTTTACATATTTTTTTATTTGATCCTTACAACAACCCTGTGAAATAGGTATTTTGGTTATTATCATTCCCATTTTACAGATGGAGAAACTGTGAGTCAGGATGAAGGCATTTCATCTCTGAGCTCTGGATAATTACTCTGACTGTCCCCCATGCCTAGAATACTCACCCTTCTCATCTTTTCCTCCTGGATTCACTGGCTTCCTCAAATTCCAAATAAATTTCCACCTTCTCTAGGATTGTTCCCAATTCCTCTAAGTTCCAGTGCTTTTCCTCCAATAATTATTTCCTTTTTATCCTGTACATGAATTATCTCTGTATATTTGTTTGCTTATTGTCTCTTCCATTATATTGTGAGATCCTTAAAGATAGGAACCGTTTTTGTTTTTCTTTGTGTTACCAGAACTTAACACAGTACTTAACATGTAGTAGGTGCTTAATAAATAATTATTGACTGAATGGCCTTAGTGATTAGTCCAAAGTAATAAAATGAATAATTATGAATAGCAGGATTGAAGCCCAGTTCTCCCCTGACTTCAATTCTAGTACTTTATCTATTTTTCTATTTACCTCCCTACATATATATAAAGCACATTTATATAAAATTTCACAATACATATATGTATGTTTGTGTGTATATGTGTGTGTATTATTTGAACCTCACAACAACCCTGCAAGGTAGGCACCATTATTATCCCTATTTTACAGATGTGGCAATTAAGATGGAGAGATACTAAATGACTTGCCCAGGATCACACTTCTGAAAACTGAGTGAATTGCATTAGATGCCTCTCTAAGACACCCTTCTAGTTCTAAGTCTGATTTTATGATCCTAAGTGCAGGAAGATGAGGAATTGGATTTGATGATTATATGGCCATGGTAGATGGTCTACATGGGTGCAATAAAGAGTTGAAGCAAGTGCACCTCCCCTATAGCATCTAAGCAGCAAAAACATGAATACATAGTTGCTAAAGGGGAAATAGGGTAGTAAAAGATTGAGATTATCTGGATGGATGGACTATAAGATCAAAATGTATTAAACTTCTTAACCTTTCCCCTCAGTTGACCTGTGTGGACCAATCATCCATGCGACAATCTGATATTAACAGAAAATTCCTTTGGGGGCTTATAAAAGATAGAGGTTCCTCCTTTCTGGCATCAAATCACAGAAATCACCTTTTCTCACTATTTCCATGTAGTTCTTTAGATTTTTCTTTCCTTAGAGAAACAGAAAAAATACAAACTCCAGAAGAGAGTTAATGTGACCTCAAATAAAAGATCTCATTGATCTTTAAGTCAATCTGACAGTCTAGTGGAACAAGCACAGACCTTGAGAGGTCATATATTGCCCAACCACAAGCCTTGAAATTTCTAACTGCCTAGTAGACATTTCTACTTTATATGTTCTACTGTCACCTCAAATTCAACATGTCTAAAATAGAATTCATTATCTTTCCCCCTTTACAAAAACCAGCTCCCTCTCTGGATTACTCTGTTTTTGACAATGGTACCATCATCATTCTTCCAGTCACTCAGGCTCAAATTCTTGGAGTCAACTTTTACTTCCTCCCCACTCTTATCTCCCAATACACAAATCTAGCCATTTATGTTCTGTCAGTTCTATCTCTGAAAAGTCTCTTATAATTAAACTTTATTTTTCATTCCCCTTTCAGGGCTTTATCATCTCTTGCTTGAACTCCTGCAATAGCCTCCTGCCTGGTCTACTTGCCTCCAGTTTCTACACTGTATCCCACACCAGCTTCATTCCACCTTGCACAGTCATTAGAGTAATTAAACAAGCTGGATGCCATGTTAGAGCACTAGATGAGTCAGAAAAACCCAAGCTCAAAATCCAGCCTCATAAATGTACCAACTGTGAAATCCTAGGCAAGTCATTTAATCCCATCTTCTAATTTCTTCCTCTTCTTTATAAAATGGAGATTATGATAGTTCTTACTTCCCATGATTCTTGTGAGGATCAAATGAGATGATATCTGTAAAGCACTTTGAAAATCTTAAAACATTATGTAGATGCTAACTATTGTTATTGTTAATCATCATCATCTTCTTTTTCTTCTCCTCCTCCTTTCCCTTCCTGTACTCTTCCTCATCTTTGTTCTTCTTCTTGCTTATTCTTCTTCTTCAAAAATATTTTTTTTAATTTAAAAACATTCAATGTCTTCCCATTACCTAAAAGATGTATTCCAAACTCCTTCACTTGGCTTGGGCTTCCAAAGATCTTTTGCATTCTAGTTCCAATCAAATCACTCTGGATTTATCTCCCATTGTCATTACACACAAATCCACCACAATGACACTGACCACCCTTTCATCATTACTTGAATAAGTCTTATGCTTTCTACCCTCTGTACATCTTGCTCAAAATGTTTTATAACCTGTTTTGTTATATCTATCAATTCACTAACAACAATCAAATATTCATTAAGTGCCTACTATGTGCTAGTCCCTGAGCTAGGTACTTGGAATACAAAGATAATTTAAACAGCCTTTGGCCTCAAGGGGTTTATATTCAAAGATGACTTCTCTTTATTATTGTTCATGGTTTCAAAGAGGATCAATGACATCACTGGGAGACTCCATCATGATTTGGATTGAGGTGAAGCAGAGTTGCACAAAGACATCAGCCTCACTTTCTCTCCCAGAGTCATTGAAGTCCAATGGCGGACAAAGTGAGGATGACTGGCATTTGCACTTCTTACTTTATAGAATTATTGTGGTGAAAATTATTTGTAATTGTTAAATTACACTATATTAAATTCCCACTATAGAAATGGGAGCTATTATTACCTATGCCTTTATGTAAGTACTTAGTGTCCATACAACTTGGTAATTACTATAAGGGAAAGACTGGAAGCTCAAGAGAATGCTTTGGTTATATGTAGTTTTCCCAGTCTTTAGCAAAACCTTTGGCATTCCCTCATACTTTTTCTAGTAGATAAGAAAAAGAGATGTTATCTAAGTAAGCTAGATGTCAATATAGCTAGGTCTTGATTGGTGCAAATGATAAATCCCCTGATATGACTGCAAATATTTGAATTCCCACTATTCAAAGTTTTAATCATGGAAAATATGGTAATTGTTTTCAGCCCAATAGAAATGTGCAGTGCAAATTTGAATAATACAATTTCAGAGGATTCCTTATTCACACTAATCAGGACCTAGCTGTGCAATTAAGTAAATTCAAAATTGGTTGAATGGCCAAAGGCAGAGTGCTCATTTCTGATCCGATATTAGCCTGGAAGGTGTCCTGGGATAGGCCCAAGAAATCTATATTTGGTGATTTTAATATTAAAATTAAACATTAATTAAATTACTTTATTGATTTTAATTAATGAAATGTTAAATGTGCTAACATAACATGTTAACACATTTTGAGGGATGAGTAGCATACTGTATAAAAGAGTCAGGATTCAAAAAGTTCTTGAACATAAAGCAAAACCTAATAAGATAAAATGTAATAGAAGCGCTTAGAAAATCAGCCCACACAGGTTCAAGTTGAGGTGATGATTGGCAGTTAAAAAGAAAAGGTCTGAAGATTGTAGTGAATGGGAAGTGGTCCAGTAGGATACTACAGTGTCATCAAAAGTTAATGCAAATTTAGGCTACCCTGGGAGGAATAGCGTCCAGTCCTAGGAAGGTTCTAGTATTCCTTTACTCTGCTCTCAGCTCATAGCTGGGTATCGTGTTCAGTTCTGAGCACCGTATTTTAGAAAGGACGTTGATAAGCTGACCAAAGGAGGGCAAGCAGGATGGTGAAAGGTCCTAAAATCACACTATATGAAGCTCAGTTGGACAAGTATTTGACCTTGAAAAGAGAAACTAGAATAACTGTCTTTAAGTATTGGAAGGGCTGTCCTATGGAAGAGGGAGTGGACTTGTTGTTGGTGTCTGGGGGCTGCTACTGGGAGCAATGAGTGAAAAATGGTAAAGACAAAAGTGGAGGCTAAATGCAGACAATTAGAAGCAAAAGTGGAATGGCCTTGAGGAATAGTGGGATCTAACTCAGTAAAGCAACAACCAGAAACTACTTATTGGAAAGACTGTGAAGAAGATTCTAATAATAGGTAACTTGGAATAGATGACTTGGGAGCATCCTTCCAATTTTGATTCTGTGACCTACTAGTCATCCTGGCTGTATCCCTCTAACCCAGGCAGTTAACCTGCTTAACCTTCCCCCACCACTACTTCCTGCCCCTGTGGGAAGTTCAGCTAGTCCCCCAGGTTTTGTTAGGAGAGCCCTGGCCAGTTTTCACTTCCCCACATCCTTACATGCTGAGCATCTCTAGTTGCAATTCTGACTCTATTTGCCTTAGTTTCCCTATATGATGTGTCTGTTCTGCCTCCATTTGTGATCTTGGTTCACAGATCTTTGTTTCTGTTATTTCTGGGCAATGATGTCTCTGTCTCTGTCCCTGTCCATCTCTAGGAAAAACCTCCTTCCTTGATCTAATTTGTTAGCCTGCTTCTCTGAAGCTGTTCTGCCTTTTTCATTAGCACACTCCAGGCTGTGCCTATTGCCATGTGATGCTATTGTCTCATATTAAGCAAGGAGACCACTTAGTCCTGCCCTGGGGAAGGTGGGGGTGTTGTCTTGTGGGCTGAATTCCCAAGGACTCTGTGCTTTGTCCTTTGTTATTATCATCTCTTGCCCCTTACACAGAATGGAAGCCCTGGAGGAACTGAGAGCTTCTTCATAATTAGTTTGGTCTAGTGAAGGAACAATGCTTGCCCTGACCACTGAAATTTCCTAACCTGAGTTAGGAGATCTCTGAGAAGCTGGATCAGCATGAGGCCAGGTTGCCCAGTAGCCTCTCTCTGATCTTGGTTTTCTAGCTCTCCTACAACAACATACTTGCTGTAAAGCTCCATGAATGAATTTCCACCATTAAGATTCATGGCTGCCATTAAGACAGATGACTTAAAATACCACTATGGGACCTTGACTCTGTCTATTGCAGGGATACAGAGAAAGAACTGATAAATAAAAAGCAGCAAGATAAATACATATATCCATATATATGTTTTTTGTCAAAAATACTTTATTGTGGGGAGGTGAGAGAGGAAGATACCTGGGAATTTTAATGTAATAAACAAATAAAGTTTTTAAAAAAATTATGAAAGATAAATCAGAATAGGTGAGAGTTGGACCCAAGAGAAATGAGTTCAAATTCTGGCTCTATTACTCACTGGCTTTCTCAGGCTCTTAGTTTTGTTTGTTTGTTTTTTTATTTACAAAAATGAGCTACTTCCCTACCCTACCCTGCTTTGCCTTCCTCATGATAAAGACCAAATGAGGTAATATCTATGAAAATGTTGTGGAAGCTGGAAAATACTCCACAGATGAGAGGATGTTATGATTGCCATTCTACAAATACTCATTAGTTGATTACTTGATATTCACTCCTCTAGGGTGCTTGAACTTCTGAGAATAGGAGGTAATAGTCTCACTCTATTTTGTCCTTGACAGACCTCAACTGGAAAAGTGTGTTCATTTCTGGGTACCAGGACTCATGAAAAAAAATATTGATTAGTTGGATTATGTCCAGGATGGGAAAGGGCCTTGATTCATAACATGATTTTTAGTTGAACAAACTGAGCATGTTTGGTCTGTAGAAAAGAAATCTAGAAATGGAGAGGGGTGAAGGAGGTTAGAAACAGACTAGTCTCTAGTCTGTTCTTATTTCTCCAACTACATGGTCAGTTCCAAAAGGGTAGAGTCCCCTGTATCATCCCTCCCCCAGATTGCCCAACTTAGTATTGAGTACATAGTTGGCATATAGTTGATTATATAGTCTCTAGTCTGCTAGTCAGCTTCAAGTATTTGAAAAGATGTCACATAGAGGATGGATTTATAAATTTTTTCTGGTCTTAGCTGAATTAGGAGCAATGGATGGAAATTGCTATGAGGCAAATTTAGAATTGATATCAGGATGAAAAATTAATATATCAATAGATTTAATTTTCCTTTGTAATCTAATATATTTCTTGTTATGCTTCTCAACCATTGTTCTGAGGAGTCCATAAGCTTCCAAAGGAGGCCATGAACACAAAAAAGGTTAAGAAGCCCTAGATTTCAGGTCAAGCCCATCATTTTATAGGTGAAAGAACCCAGGAAGCAAATGTGGTTTGTCCAAAATCTCTGAGCATTATGTGTTAGAACTCAGATTTGAAATCAGGATTTCTGACTTCTAATAAAGTGCTATTTCTACTACACTACTAATGCCCAAAATGAAACCAGAAAATAAGCTTTCACAGTCAGGTGGTTCTGCTTTTATAGGATTAGGGAAAGGGTGGGTGTGTATAGATATGTTTGTGTGTGTGTGTGTGTGTGTGTGTGAGAGAGAGAGAGAGAGAGAGAGAGAGAGAGAGAGAGACAGAGAGACAGAGAGGGAGAAAGGGAGGAAAAGAGAAAGGAGGAAGTGAAGGAAAGAGAGAGAATAGGAAAGAGAATAGAAGGCATAAAGCTGAACAGTTTGTTGATTGGTTGGCATCTGATTAAAAAGATGTATAGATCAAGCCCTCTTGATTATCTAAATTAGATAATGCCTTATCTTTTCTACCCCACCCTCTGCCTTCTCTATTGCCTGCCCATTTTGTTATACCTATCTTCTCCTCTGCCATCTTTCTACATTCTAACAAACTTCCTTCCCTTTCCCTGAAAGTAGACTTTACTCACATCTTGCCACCAATCTTTTTTAGGCTATAATTTCTTCTTTCTCTCAGCTGCATATGGCAGAGTTCCATGCACAGTACTATGTCTAGATATGTTCTTTCCATGCCTAGTCAACAATACTCTTTGGAATAAAATAAAACATTAAATTTCACTAATCATTAGAGTCAACATGTTCATTCAAGAGAAAGGTTCTCTACAAAAACATACAATAGCTAAGAAGAGAAAGCCCAGTATTCCTGAGGTATAGATGAGGCCAGTGGATTCCATTGGGATGAAATTGGTTCTACAAATTATTGGCTCCAGATATGTCTCTATATTTACTGCCTTTAGAAGGAGTCTTCAAGGATCTCCGAGTCTTTAAATAATAGATCTCGACTTCCGGTCAAGATGGCAGCTTAGAGAAAGCTAAAGTTCAGAGATCCAGAAACCCTTCCTTTCCAATCTCAAACTGAATGCTCCTAGGGCACTGAAATTCAAAACAAACAACAGAATAGACCCCAGGAACACTCCTCCTGGACCTGAATCAAAAGGTACGGCTCCCCAAAAGTCAGAACCCGAGATCATTTGGATCTAAGGGGTAGGCAGAAGGAAGGTCCCAGGACCCATCCCCCCCCAACTCAGAGCTCTGAATCTGAGGCAGCAGCAGGAACCTCAGGACAGGCAAAAGGGCCTCGGAAGCCGCACCCTGAAAAAAACCTGGGCCAGTCGCAGGGGCACCCAGACAGCAGGGAAACAGAGAGAGATGGGGGTGGGGGGGAGCCTGTAGCCCCCTGACCAGATCCTTCCATCTGAGTCTCACCGAAGGTCCCTGCCTCAGGGCATACTCAGTCTGAGGTTAATCCTATCACCAGCCCTTGGAGCTCTGGGAAGCCACGGCCCCTCCCCCTCAGAGTGTAGGCTCCTCTGGCCAGCAAAGGCACTGAAATACATCTGAGAGTGTCAAGCCAGGCTCAGGGCATAGAAGTAAGGCAACCGAGAAGCATTGGGAGGGAACTGAGGAGGGTAGTAACACCGAAACACCAGCAATTCCGGGCTTCCTAGGGAAGACAGACAATGTGCCTAGGGCTAAAGCCACTGAACAGCAGACAGATAACAGAAGAGCCAGCCCCCCTCACTCAGATAGAGATGGCAAACAGCACAGAAGCAAAAAAGCCTCAAAACAACAAGAAAAACAAAAAGGGGGCAATTTTGGACACATTTTATGGAGCAAAAATACAAAATACAGAGGAGATAGAAGAGGAAACACAAGCAAATGTGCCGAAACCTTCCAAAGGAAATGGAAACTCTCCACAAACTTTTGAAGAATTTGACTCTAAAATGATCAAAAAGATGGAAGCCTCCTGGCAAGAAAAGTAGGAATTAATGCAAAAGAATTTCACGCAACTACAAAACCAGTTTGACCAAACTGAAAATGAAAACCAGGCTTTAAAGGTCAGAATTAGGCAACTGGAAGACAACAAGCAGGTGAAAGAGCAAGAATCAATGAAGCAAAGCCAAAAGATCAAGAAATTAGAAGAGAACATAAAATATCTCACTGACAAGGTGACAGACTTGGAAAATAAAGGGAGAAGAGATAATTTAAGAATAATTGGACTTCCAGAAAAGCCAGAAATAAACAGCAAACTTGACATCATAATACAAGATATAATCAAAGAAAATTGCCCAGAGATTCTAGAACAAGGGGGCAATACAGCCACTGACAGAGCTCACAGAACACCCTCTACACTAAACCCCCAAAAGACAACTCCCAGGAATGTAATTGCCAAATTACAAAGCTTTCAAGCAAAAGAAAAAATCCTATAATAAGCCAGAAAAAGACAATTTAGATATAAAGGAATGCCAATCAGGGTCACACAAGACCTTGCAAGTTCCACTCTGAATGATCGTAAGGCATGAAACACGATTTTCAGAAAGGCAAGAGAGCCGGGTCTTCAACCAAGAATCAGCTATCCAGCAAAACTGACTATATACTTCCAAGGGAAAGTATGGGCATTCAACAAAATAGAAGATTTCCAACTTTTTGCAAAGAAAAGACCAGAGCTCTGTGGAAAGTCCAATATCGAAAAACAAAGAGCATGGAATACCTGAAAAGGTAAATATGATGGAAAGGGAAAAGGAGAAAATTGTTATCTTTTCATTTATTCAAACTCTCTTCTATAAGGACTACATTTATATCAATCTATATATAGTAATATATGGAAAATGTAATATGTAAATAGGGAGAAAAGAAAAATCAAATAGAATAATCTTTCTCACACAAAGATTCACATGGGAAGGGGAGGGGAAGAAAACTCCTATAAGAAGGAGAGGAAGAGAGTTTTTACTTAAACATTACTCTCAGGGAAATAAACTCTGAGAGGGAAAAACATCCAGATCCATTGGGATCTTGAATTCTATCTTACCCAACAAGGGTAGGGAGAAGGGAAAACCAAGGGGGGGGGAGGGAAAACAAAAGGGGAGGAAAAGAGAGGGGATAGGGGGAGGGAACAAAAAGGGAGGCACTAAAAAAGGAAACTTATCAAGGGAGGGGACAAGGGGGACTGATTTAAAGTAAATCACTGGATTAAAAGGTTAGAGCTAAAGAAGAAAGGTTAGAATTAGGGAAGGATATCAAAATGCCAGAGAATTCACAAGTCACAATCATAACTTTGAATATGAATGGGAGAAACTCACCCATAAAACGTAGATGAATCACAGAATGGGTTAGAATCCAAAACCCTATCATATGTTGTCTTCAAGAAACACACATGAGGTGCGTAGACACCCACAAGGTCAGAATTAAAGAATGGAGTAAGATCTTCTGGGCCTCAACTGATAGAAGGAAGGCAGGAGTTGCAATCATGATATCTGATAAAGCCAAAGCAAAAATAGACCTGATTAAAAGAGATAGGGAAGGTAATTATATTTTGTTAAAAGGGACTTTAGATAATGAGAAAATATCACTAATCAACATGTATGCACCAAATAATATAGCACCCAAATTTCTAATGGAAAAACTAGGAGAACTGAAGGAAGAAATAGACAGTAAAACAATATTAGTGGGAGATTTGAACCAACCATTATCAAATTTAGATAAATCAAATAAAAAAATAAATAAGAAAGAGGTAAAAGAGGTGAATGAAATCTTAGAAAAATTAGAATTAATAGACATATGGAGAAAAATAAATAGGGATAAAAAGGAATACCCCTTCTTCTCAGCACCACATGGCACATTCACAAAGATTGACCATACACTAGGTCACAGAAACATGGCATACAAATGCAGAAAAGCAGAAATAATAAATGCAGCCTTTTCAGATCACAAGGCAATAAAAATAATGATCAGTAACGGTACATGGAAAACCAAATCAAAAATTAATTGGAAATTAAGCAATATGATACTCCAAAATCATTTACTTAGAGAAGAAATCACAGAAACAATTAATAATTTCATCAAGGAAAATGACAACGGCGAGACATCCTTTCAAACCTTTTGGGATGCAGCCAAAGCAGTAATCAGAGGTAAATTCATATCCCTGAGTGCATATATTAACAAACTAGGGAGAGCAGAGATCAATCAATTGGAAATGCAAATAAAAAAACTTGAAAACGATCAAATTAAAAAACCCCAGCAGAAAACCAAACTAGAAATCCTAAAAATTAAGGGAGAAATTAATGAAATAGAAAGTGATAGAACTATTGATTTAATAAATAAGACTAGAAGCTGGTACTTTGAAAAAACAAACAAAATAGACAAAGTACTGGTCAATCTAATTTAAAAAAGGAAAGAAGAAAAGCAAATTAACAGCATCAAAGATAAAAAGGGGATATCACCTCCAATGATGAGTAAATCAAGGCAATCCTTAAAAATTACTTTTCCCAATTATATGGCAATAAATACAGCAATCTAGGTGATAGGGATGAATATATACAAAAATACAAACTGCCTAGACTAACAGAAGAAGAAATAGAATTCTTAAATAATCCTGTATCAGAAAATGAAATCCAACAGGCCATCAAAGAACTCCCAAAGAAAAATCCCCAGGGCCCAACGGATTCACAAGTGAATTCTATCAAACATTCAGAGAACAGTTAATGCCAATACTATACAAACTATTTGACATAATAAGCAAAGAGGGAGTTCTACCAAACTCCTTTTATGACACAAACATGGTACTGATTCCAAAACCAGGCAGGTCAAAATCAGAGAAAGAAAACTATAGACCAATCTCCCTAATGAATATAGATGCAAAAATCTTAAATAGGATACTAGCAAAAAGACTCCAGCAAGTGATCAGAAGGGTCAACCACCATGATCAAGTAGGATTTAAACCAGGGATGCAGGGCTGCTTCAATATTAGGAAAACCATCCACATAATCGACCATATCAACAAGCAAACCAACAAAAATCACATGATTATTTCAATAGACACAGAAAAAGCCTTTGATAAAATACAGCATCCATTCCTATTGAAAAAACTAGAAAGCATAGGAATAGGAGGGGCTTTCCTAAAAATAATAAACAGTATATATCTAAAACTATCAGCCAATATCATCTGCAATGGGGATAAACTAGATGCATTCCCAATAAGATCAGGAGTGAAACAGGGATGCCCATTATCACCTCTACTATTTGACATTGTACTAGAAACACTAGCAGTAGCAATTAGAGAAGAAAAAGAAATTGAAGGCATCAAAATAGGCAAGGAAGAGACTAAGCTATTGCTCTTTGCAGATGACATGATAGTCTACTTAAAGAATCCTAGAGATTCAACCAAAAAGCTAATTGAAATAATCAACAACTTTAGCAAAGTTGCAGGATACAAAATAAACTCGCATAAATCATCAGTATTTCTATACATCTCCAACATAGTTTAGCAGCAAAAACTAGAAAGAGAAATCCCATTCAAAATCACCTTAGACAAAATAAAATACCTAGGAATCTATCTCCCAAGACAAACACAGGAACTATATGAAAACAACTACAAAACACTCTCCACACAACTAAAACTAGACTTGAGCAATTGGAAAAACATTAACTGCTCATGGGTAGGAAGAGCCAATATAGTAAAAATGACCATCCTACCCAAACTTATTTATCTATTTAGTCCATACCCATAGAACTTCCAAAAAATTTCTTTACTGATTTAGAAAAAAAACATAACAAAGTTCATTTGGAAGAACAAAAGATCAAGGATATCCAAGGAAATAATGAAAAAAAAAATACAAAGGAAGGGGGCCTTGAAGTCCCAGATCTCAAACTATATTACAAAGCAGCAGTCATCAAAACAATTTGGTACTGGCTAAGAGACAGAAAGGAGGATCAGTGAAATAGACTTGGGGCAAGTGACCTCAGCAAGACAATATATGATAAACCCAAAGATCCCAGCTTTTGGGTCAAAAATCCACTATTCGATAAAAACTGCTGGGAAAACTGGAAGACAGTGTGGGAGAGATTAGGAATAGATCAACACCTCACACCCTACACCAAGATAAATTCAAAATGGGTGACTGACATGAACATAAAGAAGGAAACCATAAGTAAATTGGGTAAACACAGAATAGTATGCATATCAGACCTTTGGGAAGGGAAAGACTTTAAAACCAAGCAAGACATAGAAAGAGTCACAAAATGTAAAATAAATAATTTCGACTACATCAAATTAAAAAGCTTTTGTATAAACAAAACCAATATAACTAAAATCAGAAGGAAAGCAACAAATTGGGATGCAATCTTCATAAAAACCTCTGACAAAGGTTTAATTACTCAAATTTGCAAAGAGCTAAATCAATTGTACAAAAAATCAAGCCATTCTCCAATTGATTAATGGGCAAGGGACATGAACAGGCAGTTCTCAGCCAAAGAAATCAAAACTATTAATAAGCACATGAAAAAGTGCTCTACATCTCTTATAATCAGAGAGATGCAAATCAAAACAACTCTGAGGTATCACCTCACACCTAGCAGATTGGCTAACATGACACCTATGGAAAGTAATGAATGCTGGAGGGGATGTGGCAAAGTAGGGACACTAATTCATTGCTGGTGGAGTTGTGAACTGATCCAACCATTCTGGAGGGCAATTTGGAACTATGCCCAAAGGGCACTAAAAGACTGTCTGCCCTTTGATCCAGCCATAGCACTGCTGGGTCCGTACCCCAAAGAGATAATAAGGAAAAAGACTTGTACAAGATTATTCATAGCTGCGCTCTTTGTGGTGGCCAAAAATTGGAAAATAAGGGGATGCCCTTCAATTGGGGAGTGGCTGAACAAATTGTGGTATATGTTGGTGATGGAATACTATTGTGCTAAAAGGAATAATAAAGTGGAGGAATTCCACGGAGACTGGAACAACCTCCAGGAAGTGATGCAGAGCGAAAGGACCAGAACCAGGAAAACATTATACACAGAGACTGATACATTGTGGTACAATCGAAGGTAATGGACTCCACTAGGGACAATGCAATGTCTCTGAACAATCCGCAGGGATCTAAAAAACACTATCCACAAGCAGAGGATAAACTGTGGGAGTAAAAACACCGATGAAAAAGCAACTGCTTGACTACAGGGGTTGAGGGGATATGACTGAGGAGAGACTCTAAATGAACACTCTAGTGCAAATACCAACAACATGGAAATGGGTTCCAACCAAGAACACATGTGAAACCCAGTGGAATTGTGCGCCGGCTATGGGAGAAGTGGTGGGAGGGGGGCGGGGGGATGAAAAGATAATGATCATTGTTTCCAATGAATAATGTTTGTAAATAACCAAATAAAATAATGTTTAAAAAGTAAAAAAAAAAACAATAGATCTCTAAACTAGTTATCAAAAATATACCTTGCAATTTCTAAGCTTTACTGTGATTATCAGGGATTGGAATGGAGTGGAAGAAGAGGATATTGCAAATGGATTGTGACTCCTATACTTCCATTGCCTACCTTGTCTATCTTCAGTGTTTTCATGCCCTCAGGGATGAGTGATGTTGCATTCTACAAGAGACATGACCAAGATATTGGGAAGAAACCCTGGTTAGGGAAAAAATACAATCCATAGAAAAAACAAGCATACACCCCAAACCAAAGCTGGTTTATATCAGGGTGTCAGTGAAATGACATTCAATGGGCTGAGATGAATGGGAGGCTACTTTCTAGAACAAGGGTTCAGAGCAGGAAAGTTTTAGGATCAGAGGAAGAAGCCAAATGTAGGAATTCCATGGAACTGACCATTTGTGTGACTCAACCTTATAGTTCCATATACTTCCCTTTTAAAATTTGCCATTAATATATCAGTTTAGTAATGATTATAATGCAAAAATCTTTCCAATTGATTCTTAGGTAGCCTTAGTTTTACAGAGGAGGAAGCAGAGGTTCAGAGAAGTAACTTACCCAAGTCCCACCAGTGTTAAGTGGTAATGTAAGATTGAAACCAGGTTCTTAAGATTTCAGATCCAGTTCTCTTTATCCTACACCATGCTTTCCTGTGTTGAATCAATGTAATAGGGTCATGCTCATAACCAACACATTTAGGTGTCAAAGACTTCAGCCTGGAGAGTTGGGAGCCACCATGCCTCCCTAGTACCCTGCTCTACTGTTTTTGTTATTCAGTCATTTCAGTCATGTCTTATCCTTTGTGACCCCATTAAGGGTTTTCTTGACAAAGACACTGGAATGGTTTGCCACTTCCTTCTCCGGCTCATTTTTCAGATGAGGAAAGTGAGTCAAAAAGATTTGCCCAGTGTCACAGAGCTAGTAAGTGTCTGAGGTCAGATTTGAACTCCGAAAGATGAGTTTTCCTGACTCTAGGCATAACACTCTATTTACTATGCCACCTAGTTGCCATTGCTCTGTGGTACCAAAGCTCTTTGCATCACATGAATCATCTATTGACATTTTTGCTGCCACTACCTTCTCTATATTTCCTGGATTCCACATTTTTAACAGTATCTACACAAATTCTTCTCATTCCTTTGGGGTTACTTCTGGAAGCCTAAATAGTGTTGTTGTTTTTAATAATTAATTATTCCCCTCTTCTGAAAAAATGTAGTGCATGCTATATACTGCAATGTCAACATCTTCCCACCTAACCTATCCCTGACAATAACAGGGCAGGTCATGTTTACTCCAAACATTTTCTATAACTTCAATTCAATTCAACAAATGTTTGTAAAGGGTGTACTGTATTCAGGCAGCTAGATGGAGCAATTGATGGAGCATCTGGCTTGGAGTCAGGAAGACCTGAGTTCAGATCTGGCCTCAGACACTGGCTCACTATGTGACCCTGGACCACTTAACCCTGTTGACCTCAGTTTTCTCATCTATAAAATGAGCTGGACAGGTAAATGGCAAATCACTCCAGTATCTTCGTGAAGAAAACCCCTGGGGTCATTAAGAGTCATTCAGGACTGAAACAACCTAACAGGAAACAATAACACCCTGTTCAGAGCACTGTGCTGAATCCTGAGAGAACCATAGCATTTAAATAAGATATATCCCAGTCCTCATGGAACTCAAAGTTTAATAGAGGAAATTTAAAAAGTAATAACAATAATAATATTTATATTGATTTATATTTTATAAAGTGCTTTAAATTTTTTAATTTTTTTTTACCATCATAGCAACCCCATGAGGTAGGTGCTATCATCATCCCCATTTGATAGATGAAGAAATAAATGTTGAGAGAGCTTAAATGACTTGTCCAGGGTTACACAGATCATAAGCATTTGAGGTAGGACTTGAACTGAAGATCATCCTGGCTCCAAGTCTAATGTTCTCTCCTCAGTGACACCTAGCTGTCTTGTACACAAAAATGGCTATATTTTATGAGAAATAGAGAAGAGGTATACATGTCAGGGAATGAGAGGGGGACAGAGAATTATTCACTGACAGTGTTGTTTAGTGGAAAGGGCACTGAATTTGGAGTCAGAAGAATTGGGTTCAAATCCTTGCCCTAGTATGTATTATCTCCGTGATGCTGGGCAAGTCATTTAAACTATCAGATTATCTCCATGGTCCCTTCTAACTTCTAAATCCTCTTGCCTGTAAGGATGGTAAATGGGGATGTGACCAGATCTTCCATCATTACTTTCTCCAAGATATGTGTATCCTAGATGTGAGTTCTGAAACAATGTAAATCCAGATCCCTGGATTAATAAAAACCATCATGAACATCGTGAACAAGCTCTTCCCCACTTCACAATACAATGTATAGAAGGAAAGACTTAAGATCAAATATCGAAAGCATTGCAGCTAGGTTGATCTTCCTCGATGTAAGCAATCCCTTGCAATTACTCTAGTCTCTTGCCATATGTTCTTTGGCTCAAAACAAGCTAGAACTCCCATTATCTGATGCCTAAAACAATCCCGTTAGAAGAGCGGTACAATCAGCCTCTACTTGGTTCAGCTTGTATGACAACCTTAGGAAGATGGAGGCATTTTAGGGGGATCTCTCACTCTCATGATCACTGCGAGGTGCCACCAGAACGCTTTTCCTTCTCCCCTCTCCTCCCCAACTCACCCTAGTCACAAAATCCTGGGCATGGCGATTCAACCTATAGGAGTGATTTTGGAGAAACTGATTCCAGGCAATAAGGATAAATTCCAAACAATGGAACGGAGGTATGAGATATTAAGGCATGTACGAAGGGCAATGATTGGTGGCTAGTAGTTCTGTTTGACTTGAGAAGAGTATGTAGAGAGAGCTATAAAATGGGAGAAAGCCTAAAAGGCAATATAATTCCAGATTGTGGGCTTCTTTGAATATTGGTCTGTGGAGCTTGAACTTTAGTCACTAGGCTAGAGAGATCCATTTAAAGGCTTTTGAGCTGAGGAACTCATGATCAGATTTCAATATAAAGAAAATAAACCTTGAAAAGATATGACAAGGAGAGAGAACAACACGGGTTCTAAACTGGGGTTCATCAACTGTAGGGGGTCCATGAACATGAATGGAAGAAATTTCATCTTTGTTTCTACTAACTTTTGATTTCCTTTGCTATCTTTTTTGTGTATTTAAGAATATTATTCTGAAAAGAGTTCTCTGCTTCCCAAGACTACCAAATGGGCTTATGATAAGAGAAAGGAATAATAATAAGAGTATAGATCTAGAGCTGTAAGACATATTTGATAATAATAATAAATAATAAATAATATTTATTTATTTACATATAATATAAATAAATATATATTTATATAGCACTTACCATGTGCTAAACACTTACAATTGTTATCTCATTTGATCCTCACAACAACCCTGTGAGATAGGTACTAATATTTAGCCTCATTTTACAGATGAGGAAACAGAGGCAAACAGAAGCTAAGTGATTTGCAAGGATCACACAGCTATTAAGTGTCTGAATCAAGATTTGAACTCAAGATTACCTGATTCCAGGCCCAAGTTATCTATTTCACACCCTTTTTTTTTAAAGATGAGGGAAGAGAATCTCAGAGAGATAAAGTGATTTCTTCAAAGTCATACTAGTAGCCAGTGGTAAACCAAGGATCTAAGCCCTCTTGCTCTGAATCTATTGCTCTTGATAATAATACTATAGAGTTCCCTGAATTAAGATGGGTGAGGGGGAAGCTGAGTAGCTCAGTGGATTGAGAGCCAGGCCTAGAGATAGGAGGTCCTAGGTTCAAATCTGACCTCAGATACTTCCCAGCTTTGTGACCCTGGGCAAGTCACTTGACCCCCATTACCTAGCCCTTCCCACTCTTCTCCCTTGGAGTCAATACATAGGATTGATTCCAAGATAAAGGTAAGGGTTAAAAAAAAAGATGGTGACAATGGTAATAGAGAAGCAAAGACAGACTAGAGAGCTATTGTGAGGGCAGAATACAGAGAATTTTACAACTGATATTGTACTGGAAGGGAAGAGTCAAAGACTTAACTAAATCCCCATATCTAGCAGCCAGGGAAGGAATACATTTAAATCTGAGGAGATGGGGGGGGGGAAGGTAAGTCATTTCACTGCAAATGGCCCCAAGACAGAATGCCATGCACTTGCATGCTTAATGAATATTTATCGAGAACATCATTGATTTATCTTTCCTGGGGTTTGCCCGAAGTACCTCAGGTGGTTTACAGCCAAAACAGCTGGAAGGATTCTGGGTGGTTATAATAACAAAATATCACTCTCTTCTCCTATTTAAATAAATACATTTTTCATGAGCTTTATACTTTAGGATAAAAAGAAAAAGTAAAATATTCATCTGCTTGTCAAAAGTACCAGCAGAATTGTACAAAGGTACTAGGTCCAGGTGGCAGACCTATGGAAACCTATGGTGTGCTGGAGGGGGCTGCTCTCTTCCCCCTCTCCTCCATGCCTGAGAACATTTCTCTTATCACCAACCCTTCTGCTCAGCAGCCCAATGGGAGAGCTTCTTCCCTCCCTTGTCTGGAGTAAGGGAGTGGCTCACATTCACATGAAGGTCACAGTTTGGGCAGTTTGGTCTCTAAAAGGTTCGCCATCACTATACTGGGTAAACTTGAAAAATGCATTGTTTGTGTCAGCCTACAAGTAGGATGCACAACCATTTAATATCTTAAAAAGATGTTACAGCAGCTAGGTGGCTTAGTAGATCGAGCCAGATCTGGAGATGGGAGGTCCCAGGTTCAAATCTGATCTCAGACCCTTCCTAGCTGGGTGACCTTAAGTAGGTTACTTAACCCCCATTACCTACCCCTTACTGCTCTTTTTGCCTTAAACCCAATATATACTATTGGTTCTGAGATGGAAGGTATGAGTAAATTTTTTACAAAAAGATGCGCCCAAATCTAAATAAACATAAGGGTTGTTTTGTTTTGTTTTTAAACCCCTACCTTCTATCTTAGAATCAATACTATTTATTGGTTCCAAGGCAAAAGAGCAATAAGAGCAAGGCAATGGGAGTTAAGTGACTTGCCCAGGGTCACCCAGCTAGCAAGTGTCTGAAGCCAGATTTGAATCTAAGATTGTCATTTTTTAAATACCTGAAAAATATAATAATTGCAATATATCTGATTGTCTCTGTATCTGTAATCCCTCTGTTAATGTTATTTACAACCCCTCTAGTTCTTTGTAGATGGTCTTCTTGAGCTCCTACAACAGAAAAAATAACCTGACTACTCTTTCTTTGTGATGAGACTGTACAATGAGGTAAATGGCTCTGGAACCACAGATATATGGGTCATTAT